>NW_020955203.1:5717529-5778084 GCF_003031625.1 Empidonax traillii
TTTTTTTTTTTTTTTTTTTTTTTTTTTTTTTTTTTTTTTTTTTTTTTTTTTGGGGGTGGAAGGCTGCAAAAAAAAAAAAAAAGGGGGGCATTTGACAACTTTCTTGCCCATAGATCCAAGGACAGCAGGCCAGTTTGTTAAGGTCAGTCATGACAAACAGTATGATGGGTTTTTAAAACCAGCTGAGTTTAACAATAGTAGGGCACGGGTGTGTTATTTCAGTGTCAATAAAGCAAGCTGCTCAGCAGTTAGCAAATATCTCAGCAAGATCAGAGGTGCCGGGATTAGAAGTAATAGTAAATTTATAGGGTCGGATTCTGATCTCAGTTAATACCATTGTAAATCCAGAGCGAATTTCATTGACTTCAATAGTTTTTGATCCAGAATAGCCCAGATGTGGTCATTTTCTGAACTTGTTACCAGAGCTGCCAATTGCATCGTTGCTTTGGATTTATTTGTATTTATTTTTCACCCTGATGGGAGCTGGGCACTTCCCTTCCCTTTTCCCCCCTGTAAAAGTCACTTCTGTAAATCTCTCTAGATGATTATCTTCTTAAGTGCCTAAGCCACTTTGTAAACCTATACATGCAATAGCTGCCATTCCCATGTCTTTGGAACAAGTGCAACTCTGCAAACCCTGAGCAGAATCTGGCCCCTGTCCTTGCTCAGACAGCTTGGGGGGGCGGGGAAAAAGAAGTACAGATGGCAAAAATCAGGTTCCAGGCTTTTCTCGCTATTTGGCTCTCTAAGCACTGATCAGTATTTCCTATTTGCTGCTTAGCACCCCACATAGAAAGCAAGGCAGACTCTTAGCAAATTGATTTGAACGATAATATTTTATTAAATTTCTGTACTTAGTTGCTCCTGCAGCTGCAGCTGAGCAATTATGGCATTTCAAGAATAATTTATTGGTTATTGGAATCTGAGATGTCATTTTTCTTTTCTGCCTAAACTACAGAAAAAGACCCTGGAGCATGGCAGTTGTGTGAGAGGCCGGGGAGCCTGAAGGTGCTGGGCAGAACATCAACGACCTGACAAATTTGTTGGGATGTCTTGAAGAAGAATGGGGCCCAGGATGTACAGGCTCCAATCCTAGAATCCCAGAATCCTTTAGGTTGGAAAAGCCCTCTAAGATCATCAAGTCCAACCCTTAACCAGCACTGCCAAGGCCACCGCTAGCCCATGTCCCCAAGTTCCCACCCCTACATGTCTTTTTTTTTTTTTTTTTTTTTTAAATCTTTCCATGGATTGTGACTCCATCAGTGCCCTGGGCAGCCTGTGCCAGGGCTTGACAACCCTTTCACAACAATTTTTCCTAATTACCCTTATTCCTGCACATGCTGTCTGGCTTCAGATCATGCCCAACTCACATCATCTGCTCCATCGTGTGGCACCAGGGTTCAACAGGAATGGGAACAGCTTGGCAGGTACTCCCTTTAGTCCCTCCTCGAAGAGGAGCTCCAGGATGAGGTAAGATCCTGTCCCTGCTGTTTTTTTTTGGTTTTTTTTTTTTTTTTTTTTTTTTTTTTTTTTTTTTTTTTTTTTTTTTTTTTTTTTTTTTTTTTTTTTTTTTTTTTTTTTTTTTTAATTTTTATTTCTATTGCTTGCACAGGACAAGATGGAGATGCATCAACATCTCAAGTTGCAGCCGATTTCAGAAGACCCAGTTCTGGACGGAGTGGGGCTTGAGCAGTGGAGACGGGGTCAGTCTCATCAGAAACCAGATCTAAATGGGCAGGTCTGTCTTAAACAGATAAATGGTTTCTCAGGAGTGTGTAATTTAGACACCAGGCAGCTTTCATCTGTCAGAGAGCGTCAGAGAGCAAGCAAGCTAAATTAATTAATTGAATTGCCCAAGGTCATAGAGGAAATCTGTAGAAGAGGTCAGCAATGGTCACAGCCCCCCACCAAATCATCATCCCCATCACCACAGGTGTGCTCTCAGCAGGGATGTTGGATGAGAAGGGTTAAGCTGGGCTAGATTGAAGAGAGACATAATTATCCCAGGTAAGAATTAACTTGCGAGGAATTGGGAGCAAGGCACCACCTGACTCGAGCTAAATGATCTAAATCTGTATGTCCCACGCTGATCCCCACGTGGCTCTCTCCTGCAAATGATGCACCAGAATTAACTGAGAGTACTTTACAGTAGGTACATTTCACCCCTCGGAGGAATGCTATAAATGTTGGTTCTCACGGATGCCACTCCTGCAGCACCCTGAGACGAGGAGAGAGGTTTAGATCCAAATCAATGCCAGCACTGCCTCTGGAAAGCTCTCACAACAATTAAAGCAGAATTATAACAGGTTCCCGGGAGTGACCGCAGTTTGGATTGGAAGGGTGAAGGGACCCTGGTCTCCCCACCTCGTTTCTGGCAGAAGAAGCCTGGGTTTTATGACTTTTGGGACCCTGTGGCTAGGAAATTAAAAAGTGCCAGGGGTCACTGCTGGGCGCTTGAATGCGACTGTGAGCCAAATCATTAATCCAGTCTGAAGGTGCTCTTGGCCAGAGTGGCTGGCCCTCTCCCAGCTACATCCCAGGGATGCTCTGAGGAGCAGCCTGAGCCAGGCACCGTCCTGGCTGCCTGTTTGGGTCTGGCCACCCTGAGTAACAGTATAGATGAGGGTTATACGTGCCAAAAAAATGTCCCAGGCGGGCTGATTTTAGCTGTGCAGATGTAGCCTTTATGGCCTGTCTTCCTGGCCTCTCGATCTAAGGGAGAATTTGGGACCTTGGCTGGTCACAACAAATGCTATCAAGACAAACAGGTGAATGCTACTCTCTGGAAGGGTCTCTTGTGCTTGCCATTGGCCTGGAGCAGGTCTGCAAGATTTCCAGGAGCCTCTGGAAAGACTGAGAGGCACCAGCATGGCCACAACCTGAGCAAACTTCTGGTCCAAGGGTATGTTTTTCTCTAGCATAGGCTCCACTTGGTTGTGCAAAGCATGAGCACTGAGATTTATTCCTGGTATTTGCTTTCTGTTGTTAACTCCTCATTTCCTGGATCCTTGGGATAACAGAGAAACTTGTTTCCTTAAAAAAACCTATGTGCAAATGTGGGCTGGATCTGGCTGACCTGGGAAGCCAAGGAGGAGCGGCGTAACTCTCACACATCATTCTCCTCTGGGTTCGTTCTCCTCACCATCTAAGGGGAGTGATCCCTGCCCATGGTCTTCCTCAAAATGTGTAGGGACCTTGCTGGCATGGTCTGACACCAAGCTAGTTTTGAGCACTGAGATTGTCATCCACCCTGCAGTGTGACCCGCAACCTTTCCGCTCTTAGGGACATAGTTCAGGGATGGCCTTGGCTGTGCTGGGGGACTCAGTGCTCTCAGAGGGCTTTTCCAACCTAAATGATTCCATGGTTCTATCCCACCTCCTGTGCTTGGCTGGAGTTTGGTGCTTCTGTATCAGAGGGAAGGAAGGTTTGCACACCTGAAAGCTCAGCTGTTTTTTTCCCTGCTATATGAGCCAGCCTGATAAAAGGCTTTCTCCACAAACCCACCTCCACCTCGGGGGCTGAAACTGAAGCAGTGCAGTGATGCTGGGCTGAGTCTTTTCTACCCTGACCCTGAAGGGGTCACTTCAGCCCGGACCCAACAACTCATTTAGGCTCTGAGGACAGCACGGTACCAAAACTGCTCTCCAAAAAACCTTTCCCTGTTGAGACTCCATCTCTGCCTGGGATTGCCCCACTCTGGGGCACGGCAGCTGGATCCCTCAGGGATCACCCTTGGGGTGGTAAGGGGAGCAGCACCAGGCTCACCAGAGCTCAGCTTGACCATGGCACGACCTGGGCTTTGGCAGAACAACTCTGGTGTTTTCCCTCAGGAAATCAGAGCAAGGATGTGAGGGACCTTGGTTCACTGAGGTGTTAGGATGATGAGGATAAGCAATATCCAGCCAAATGGGGCTGGTGTGGAGCAAGACCTGGGGAATGCTGGCCATGGGATGCTGATTTCACCTTCGATGCCTTTGCCTCTGGCAAGTCACTCAGCAGTGAGGTTTCCCTCTGTGAAAAAATGGGCAGAATAATCACTTCCTACCTTGCAGGGGAGACATGAGGATTAATTAATTAATTAATTAATTGTTTTGGAAGTAATTAAGTTTCTTATTTCACAATGATTGCTTTTTTCTTTCTGATCTCTCTGTCTTTTTTTTTTTTTTTTTTTTTTTTTTTTTTTTTTTTTTTTTTTTTTTTTTTTTTTTTTTTTTTTTAAATCTGTTATGATGTGGAGAACTTTGAGTTTCACCATGGCTGTGAGCTGATGGGAGTTCCCCAAGAACAGGACAGCTACAGGTCCTTGCCTGGAGGAAGAGTGCTGGGGTCTTGCCACCCCTATTGGTTTTACATGCTACAGTCACAGTGCCATGGCTGCCCTCCTGAGCCAGCTTTAAAAACCCAGTGGTGGCCACTTTCCCACCTGAAAGACCAAATCCTGCTGGCGTCTGGCTCCTCTAACACCTCATCCCTATGGCCAGGGCACGTGAGATGAGGTCTTTGCCCCGAGGCAGGCAGGCAGGGCTGGGTCCTCAGTCCATCCCGTGTGTCCAAGCCATAAGGCTGGTCCCTGTTTCCCACTGGCAGCTCCAAGATGCAGCCCCTTGGTGAGCCTCTGGTGCTGGCAGAAATCCCCCCATGGTGGACAGGGACATGGGACCATCGTGGGAGCAGGAGTTGCTGGCAGAGGACACGAAGCAGTGACACAGGAGTCCTCAAGGGATGATCTGCCTTTGGCTCCCTTTCCCTGACACAGCCAAGAGTCCTTTCCAATGGCAGTGCAGGCTTTTGAGAGAGTTTCTAATCCTTGGGAAGCCTTATACAGGGTTCCTAAAACACAGATTTTGAAGTGAATTTGGTATCAGAACCCACATATTCAGACTGCCCTTTAATTACCTAGTTAGGGTGCAGAGTTCTATTCAAAATCTCTTGTTACGCCATCATTTTGAAAAAGTTACAGGAAACAAGCAGAGACAGATGAGGAACCCAGCACTATCTGCTGGCAACAGACATCTGACAAAGTGATAAGTATGGCTAATTCCCCTGGGCATTATTTGTACACAGTGCATAGGTATGGGTGAATTATTGCTGTCCCTGATTGTCTCATGATTTTTTTTCCCCCCTCTCATACGATCTTCTTTTTTCCTTATCTGGTATTTTTGACATCTGAGAAATTCATATTGGCAGGTTGATCTATATTGTCTAATATAACATGGAGTGTAATCAATCACAAACCCTGCCTAGTTTTTTCTTTTTTTCCCTGCAACTTCAGTTACAGTGAAATGACAGAGACCTGTTTCAAGGTAATGATAATTGCATGACTGATTTCCACTAAATACTTCCATACAGACCTGAACCATTAAAAAAAAATTTACACTCAGGCTTTAGATTACTCTTTGATATTTACCACTGCAAGACCAGCTCAACCCAGGGACTTGGAAAGTCTTGCAATGAAAAACTGAGAAAATGATGCACAATAAGGGGTGCATCATAACTGGTAAACTCTTGAGGGGAAGCAGAAGGCTTCACCGGACTGGAATTGAACCTTACAATTGAAATGTTCCATCAACACTTTTGAAAACTGAAACTCAAGAAAAGCTGACAGGGGAGGAAAATCAGACTTCAGGATGATGCATGCTCTGGGAGCAAAGATGATAACATCTCATCATGTAGAAAGAGAGGATAGACCAGAAGCTGACAAAACCCAGGAACCCAATCAAATAAAGTCCCATTCAAACCCTGCACTTTAGAACAGGCAACTGGATCAAGTGTGGGATGGGGCACAGTGACAAAACCACCATGAAGTCTCAGCATAAGCATCAGTGTTGTTTCATTTCAGAAAGGGGATCTCCATAAAAACAGGACAGTCTTGTAAGTAGGAAGAGCAAAGAAGAAGGGGCAAAAGACTGGTAAGAGGCAGTGGAGTTACTTACAGATGCTATTTCAGAGAGAAACGGTAAATCTCTATCCTGGATTATATAGAAAGACCCCCATGCAAATCAACAGTAGTTCAAAGGAGACTACAAGGGGCTGGAAGGTATCCTTCAAAAAGCTGAAGGCATGTCCAACAAAAGGAAATAGGAAACAAATTATCTGGCACCCTAAATCTAAAACTATAACAGGATGAAAAAGTAAAAAAAAAAAAGGGAAAAAAAAGAGAAGATTTTGAGGAAAAAAAATTGCTGAAGTTGCAAACACTGATAATAAATCAGAGGTAGGAGACTGAAGGTTTGTAGGGCAATCACAGCACAAGAACAATTGCACTGTCAGATTAAAGTTTCCTCTAACACAGCACCCTTTCTCCAACAGCAGCTGACACCAGATGTTTAGGAAGGCATAGCAGAACATTTAGTGACGGTTTCACAGTACTTTTTCTAAGCCTTCAGGGATTTGAGACCTGGGAGCTTCCCATAGGCCTCACAAAGACTTCAGATGCTCGTGATGCAAAAGGGGTATTTGGAAAAGACAGGGCCCCAGTGGAGAAACTAAGTGAGATTTTCACATCTATATTCAGTACTAAGAAGCCTGGAGAGTATCCTATATCTGTAATGCCTGTCTTGTGGAGTTCAGGAGAAGATAAGTCAGAAATTAAATTTCTGGTAGGAGAGACGTAGAGCAGCCTGGTAAAGTGAACAGAGCAGTTACTGACTTGGGAAGATGTTCTTTTCTGAGCTGTAGAAGAACTTGAGCAGGAAACTGGTCACAATTATCTGTGCTGGGTCCTTCCTTGATGTCACTGTGACTCCTGCACACACACACTGTTCTGGAGGGTGTCTGCAGACTGACAGTGCCCATAAGTCTGAGATCTGCATCAAGGAAAACAATTAGATGTAAAGATGATGGTCATCAAGGCATTCATAGTAAATATAACACAAAAAAGAAGGCTCAACCCATCCTTCACAAGAGAGACCAAGCTTATGAATCTGTTAGAGCTCTCTGAAGGTCTTGTTAAGCATATGGGAAAAGGTAATCTGGTAAGATTTCTATGAAGTCCCATCCTGAAAGCTTAAGGGGCAGCTAGAAGAGCAGGACCTTAAATCAATTAATTAATTACTAGGTGGGGAAAACCCCCTTAGGAAACAGAGCACAGGAATATCTTGCACAAGTTACCAGTGGCATTCCATGTGTGTCTGTAGGAAGATCCGTGCAGTTCAGCATGTTCATAAATAATGTGGGAAGGAGTGTGGATAGTGAGATGACAAAGTTCATTGATGTTGTTGAATTATTCAGGGTAGTAAAAGCCAAAGCCGACTGCTGAGACTTGCTGAGATCTGCAACCCCAAGTGACTAGAAAATAAAATGGAAGCTGAAGTTCAACATCGCTAAATGCAAAGTAATGCACACACATGGACTCTGATTTCTCCATTACCTTCACAAAAGTGAATTTGGAGTCACAACAGGCAGTCCTGAGGAATTGCCAGCTCACTGCTTGGTGAGGGACAGAAGAGCAAACTGGCCAATGATAAGTACTAAGAAGGAGTGAATAACAAGCCAGGAATGTTGCGTTAACTGTATGAATTAAAGTTGCATCTGCATCATGCCTTTCTGGCCTTCCTGTCCCCTAAACGAAAACATAGGAGCAAGATAGGCAGGATTGTCCAAAAGAACAGCTTCACACAAGGTCCAGCAAAGTCCTCCAAAGCAGGTGAGTGGAGACAGAGATGTATAAAGCCAGAGGTGTATATGGGGGGCTCCACAGCTTACCGCCAGCAGAGGAGGTGGAAGCTGAGAGTTGACGTTGTTTCAGAATGCAATGAAACTAATTCATGGAAGAGAAATCCTGAGGGCCATTGGTACTGATCTGTCACTTTCACTTTGGAAAGTCATGTTGCTGGAAATTCAGAGAACATACCTGATGCAAGGTGATTTGTTCTTGCCACATTCTTACACTTGTCTCTAGGCTTGAGCCAGGAGCAGCGGTCAGAGGCAGAGTACTTGGCCACATAGTCCTTTGGGTTGAGGCAGCTGTTTTCCTTTTGTTGCTTTGGCTGCAGCAAAATCCCTCAATTCTACAGCACTTCAAAAAGGCCCTGTGCTGTGGGCAGACACCTGGAGCAGCTCGTGCCCTCCCGGGCTTGTTTGCCAGGCTGTCTGCATACTCCGGCAACACTCAGGTCCCAGTCACACCACCCCATTTCAGGGTTGTTTGCTCAGAAATGAGGGCTAAGGGCACATTTTGTAAATGAAGACTGGTTTCTCCTGCCAAATTCTGAGCCAAGACCCTTTCACAACTGGGGGCTGTCCAAGCACAGAGGGTGACTGATCATTATCCTCCCGCTGCGTGGTACAACAGAAGGGCAGGAAGGTCTGGCTACTGTTTCCAAGCCTGTGTGAATATCCCAAATGATGTCCATGTCATGAGTACACTTAGGACAGCCAGAAGCTCTTGGAAATCTGAGCCCTATTCCCTCCAAGAAGAAGAAAGAGTGGGATCCCATCTCACTGCTGGCAGAAATACGGCCCCCGCTCCTGCTGCCTCCTGCATTTAAATCTCACCAACCTCCCTCCTCTGCCTTAAACCTCCAGCTTTAGAGGTCCCCACTCATCAAAGTCTTGTCAGGCAACAAGAGGGGGAAACAAGGAGGGCTTAATTGATCAGCTTCGAAAGTAGCCTTGAGAACTTGATTCAGATATTGACTTCCAACGAGCTGGTTTAACTCCAGCTTCCAGAGCCAGCAATGGCTGAACATCAAAACTATTAACCTCTGGCCTTACCAGTTGGTGAGACATCACAGCAGCAGTAATTAGGAAGTCAATCGGAATCACATGTCTCACTTACACTGGCATGTCAATCAATAGTGCCAGTGACAGATTCATTAGGCCAGGCCTTGCAGCGCAAGCTAGTAACAACCTCATAAAATACGCTTTTGAGGCAGGGCAAAGAAAAATCTGCTTGGAGGACTTGACTAGATGACAATATGTATTGATTAGGGCTCAAGCAATTTATGAAGTGCTACTTGCTCTGCAACCTTTCTGGCTTGGTTCTAAATTTTCCCAAGTATTTGCTAAATAAAACAAAATATTACACTTTTAAAAGCCCTTTTTCTGACAGAGCATTTTTTTTTTTTTAATTTTAGTTACAACTAACAAATAATCTAGCAAGGTAAAACTTCTATAGTAACTTAATGGGGAAAGGTACCTTTCATTTCTCTTGCCATCAGGCTTTGAAAGAGAACATCCATCTGGATGAGAAAAAAAAAAAATAATCTGAAACGTGATTATGAAACTCTCCTACCTTCCAGAGACAAATTTCATTTTATCATGCCATTCTTTGGAACATTTAATGGCCATTCTTTCCGCCAGGTCACAAGAAAAGTGGGTATTTCTGGCTTTAAAACTAAATTAAAAGCTTGGTTTATGGACTACAATCAGATCTCTACTGCTTGCTGCAAACAGTGTTTTTTTAAGACAGAAATAGCATAATTGGTAACTTGCTGAAATGTTCTTTGCAAATCTGCTCTTTCCATTGGATCTTTCTGCCTTAATTCGTTGTAGCTGATTTTTGTCAGGATTTCCCCAAGGTTCAGAAGGACTCGCTGCCCTCTGTTCACTCTGTCACTGAGGGTGGGATTTATTTCCTCTTGCCCTGCAGAGTGAGGGAGCATCACGCCTCAGGGTGAAGTGTCAGTGCAGTGTCCCCACAGCGAGATATTTCTCTGTGGGGTTTCAGGACTTGACCCTCTCTCCAAGACAAACATCAGGGCCAGTGCATCTGTATCTAGTGTCTCTGTATTCCAGATGCAGCTCCTACCTCATTTTCCAGCAGACACTTCACTGTCACCCAGAGAATCCAACCCTAATGACCTATGGCTTCGCACAGGAAAGCACTTTGAGAGTACAGAATTCCAGAATGATTTGGTTTGGAAGGGACCTCAAACCTCACCTCATTCCACCCCCTGATGCGGGCAGGGATACTTTCCACTGGACCAGGTTGTTCCAAGACGCCCCCCCCCCCCCGCCCCCAACCTGGGCTTGATAATTTCCAAGCACTTCCAACACTTACACATCTCCTTTAGTTTTAGCTAAGTGTTAAAGGCACAGTGCAAATGCTTGATAGGCCAGAGTGCAAGCACTTCCAGTTGTAGGGAAGGTTTCTCCATTTTTTTTCCCCAAATATCTTCAGCTCTGAGGTAGCAAAGGAATGTTTCTCAGGGTGGAAAGGCTAACTGCCTGCACTAACATCATGTCCAGAGAAGGCCCCAGCCTCTTATTTCCATATCAGACTAATAAAACCACTCGAGCACCCACAGTGAGGCAAACACCTCATATTTTGGAAGGACACTGAATGAGGCCTTGCTTATTTTTTAATAACAAAAGTTTTCTGGTTAATTATTTGGGGAGCTTTATTAATGTTAAGAGTACAGCTGGGTCAATAATTCATGATGATTTATTTCCTTGCCAAAATCAAGACCTTCTGCTCTTTAATTGTCTAAGAACAGGCTGTAGTTTTCTCAAACTGATTCATTACTTCAAAATTTTTGCCAGATAGCTTCTGCAAATAAGTCTGGCTTTGGGTCTGGTTCACAACCAGCTCACTGGTGTGTGTACTACATGTGAAAGCTGCACTGCTGGGTGGGGCAGGTAAGTCACCCTGGGAGTTTGGTTTTCCAGTTTGGGGCACGTAACATTTTTAACTTGTTTTCATTGCCAAATCTCTGTGGGTAATACATTAAATTGTCCTCTTTCCAATTCCCTCCAACGCTCCTGCCAGTAAACTCCTCATTTCACCAAACAACCATGCCAGTAAATTAAAATTCCCTAGAATAACCAAGAGAAAAGGCCATAAACAGGATCTAAGTAGAAACAACTTGATTTTAAATTCAGAATGAATACATGTGACCATTTTTTTCCATTATTTTTCATTCTATACCAATTAAATCCTAAAAATTCCAACCATCTTTCCTAAAACAATACGAGGTGGTTCAATAAAATCCAGCGGAAAGGGAAGAGTGGACTGGGCATGAGTTGCTAAGTGCTGGGAATCCTTTAAATTGTTTCTAACATGGAAAGTTTTGTAGAAGAGGGGTATTTGCTCCATGTACAGACTGGAAGAAGGTCACTTTGCATATGGTTTCTTCTGTAATAGCAGTGCGTTTCCCATAGTAAAGCAAAAGCTTTAATGAAGGAGTAATAACTGCTTACATTGGCAAAGAGTGAAACCAGCTGTGTTTTTGCAAAAAAAAGGTTAAAATGAGTTTGTTTCCTCCAGTAGGTTCACTTTCTGAGACTCTTGGAAGACCCTTTGGTTTTACCCCTCAGTAAAGTTGTTTTAAAGGGTCTAATGAGAAGGCCAAATCCAGCTCATTATGAACTTCACGTAGGGGGAGAGGCAATTTTCTCTTTCCTGCAGCCTCCCCAGGAAGCCCCTGGTGAAGGTGATGGAAACCCTTGGGCAGTTCCATGCTCCCTCCAATCCCCCATTGACACAGAGGCTGAGGTGGCAACAAGAGGTGGATGTGATCGCCCTTTCTGCCAACCCACGGGACCCTTGCTTGCAGCTGAATCCATCCTACTGAATCCATCCAGAGCTGCTGCTGTGGACAAACTCTGGTGGCCACTGTCATTTTAATTCCCTGGGCTTGGAGGCCCACTTGGATGGTGCTGGGCGATGTGTTTTTCCCCAAGCCTGGCGAGTCCCTGGATCATTTCCACACTTCAACTCACACTTTGCAGGGCTGACTTAACTCCAGTTTTATCAACATCTAGATCTGGAAGAGGCAACTATTAAATTAATGCCCCAATTAAAATTCAACCCGCTCAGCGCTTGGCTGAAATCTCTGAACCAATAAAATAGGCCGTGAGATCAAATGATGGGGTATTGGAAGGAACTGATTGTTGCAGTTGTGTCTCAGCAAATTTAACATAATTTAACAAATTTAACAAATTTATTGTGCTGTTGGTGCGTGACTTTCGTGGTGAAATTTCTGTTCTTATCTAAGGCAGTTTTAAGGCAGTAGACCAAGCAGGGAATGCATCGTGGACCTTCATGTTTACACATATGTAACGTTTTGCATTTTTCAGTTTTGTCTTGTCAGAGAGTTTTGGTGTTTTCCCATCAACTTCTGCCTCCCATAACCTTTGGAAGGCTGGATATTGTAAGGATCATCATGACTTTTCAAAGGAGATGTTTTTCCTCAGCACCTTATGAAGACAGGCCACACGGGACACTGCATTTTGGGCTTGGAAACTTATTTTTAGAGATCTGCTGGATTTTTAAATGTGAAATGTTCTTGGATTTGCCTATTGGAAGATTTCCCAGGTTATGTTTGGGTGAAACTGGAACTACATCATCATTAAGGCCAATTCCAACCCAAATCATTCTATTATTCTGTTATTTTATGATTCTATGATTTTATCTCACAAAAGGACTGCTGATAAATTTTTTATCATATTTTGTATCCCCCCCCCCAAAAAAAAAAAGTTTTTTAGGAAAGCAGTCTAGGTTGATCTAGGTTGATCTGTGTTTAATTTGCAGAATATGTTAAGTCAGGAGAAAAAAAATCTTTCAGCTGAAAAATCTAAAAGAAAACACTTTCAAAAGTGAATTCTATTTTGAAATGTTCCTAATAGTGGGTGTTTTAAAAGGTTTTAAAATAAGAAAAAAACCTGTTTTATTATAGCATGAACATTTTAACTCCTGAAGAGTGAGATGGTGCTGTGGCTTCAACAACAACTGTCTCATCCAATTAGGTTTCAAGTTTATTGATCCTCAATGAAAAAAAAAAAAATCCAAGAGAAAGGCAGTAAAAAGCAAAATTTATAGGAGAGGAAGAATGATTTAAGGCTGATGACTTATTTCCATGTCAGTAGGACATGGTGAAAATCCCAAATTCCAGGTTCCCCCCGGATTTTGCATCACTGCTTTGTTTTTCCTCTGTGGGGACAGATCCAGGGTGCACTGATGGACTGTCACCAGGGTGTGGGCTCTGCAAAGACAGATAACAAACATAAGGATCCTGTAACTTTATTCTCCTGGTAATGAGAGAATGAGTAGCAGGAACCTACTTCTCGGACCCCTTACCAGAGGTGACACATTTGCATTCTTATTCTGTTAGTGCCCAGTTCATCAGCATTAGCTGGCAAAAATCAAAGTTCAATACAAGGATCTTAGTTCTGGCTTCATCTGCCATAACCAAAATCAACCTACTCTTCTTGAGGCAGCCTCCTCAGCCCCCTTTTTTTTTTTTTCCCATGTTTTTATTGACAACCTCAACACTGTTACTGCTTCGAGGCTCACACAAACACCAGGACTGAATCTGATATGAAGGTTTTTCCCTAGAGAATAATGTTAGGAATGACAGGAGCAATTTCTGTCTGTGCAGGGGATTTCTTGTGGCTTGGCGAAAGGCGAAAGGCAGAAAGACTGTCACTTAAAAACAGCAAAGCAACCTCAATTAGCAAACCAATAGCCATGTGGTTCCACCTCCTGTTGCAACTATTTTTACCACCTCTTTATTCTTCACTGACCAATGGATTTTTTTTTTCTTCAGCTTTCCACTTTTATATATATTATCCATACACACACACACACACACAGAGGACTATAATTTTTATCTTCATCATTGCATAGTGCTGCTTTTTGTGCCATTTAGACATGAACCTCATTTGAACCCTAAAGCCCCATTTGTGGCACACGAAAATACTGTCATTTACATTCTGTGCCAAAGTATTATATAAAAAGCATCAAACGGGAGGAGAGGCAGGAAGCTGGGAGTAAAGATATATAGTCAGCAAAGTATATAACTTCTGGCATATTACTGCTTAATCCTAACATAATTATTCTCATCCTTTTATTTGATTAACTTCTAATGGTTCCTCTTGGTGTTAAAGGTCCCAGTCTGATCATTTGATTTTAGTGTCTGCTATAATTACCGATAATGTTCTTTGCAAGACAATTTAATGATAACCGCATAATGGCCTATATGAAGAAAGCTGCAGGGTTTCAATGCTTTTGAGTAATATAAAATACATTAGACTAACACAAGCTATCAACATGACAGGGAATGTTTGATTTACACCAAGGACTATGTTATAGAGTTGCGGAAATTTTTTTTTCTGCCCTTCTTCTCCTTTTTTTTTTTTTTTTTTTTTTTTTTTTTTTTTTTTTTTTTTTTTTTTTTTTTTTTTTTTTTTTTTTTTTTTTTTAATTTTATTTTATTTTTTTAAATTATTTTGCAACTGTTTACAATAAATGACAGAACAGTTGGACAATCTGCAACTTCCTGAGAGCAATAAAATGTACCACAAAGTTAGAAGTGACACAGAGCCAGGCCTGAAGGGCTGTGCTTGGAGCATCCTGACAGAGTGGTGTGGCGGCAGGGCTTGCTTTGCCTGCAATGGGGGATGTCACGGGGACAGATTCCTCAATGTCTTTTAAAGGGAAACTTAAGCAAAGTTTCTATCTTCCCTTATCCCTTCCAGGTAAAGCAGTGGTTTGGATTTCCAGGTGGCTTTTTCACCACATTTAGTGTCACTGGACAACACACAACTTGCCCCAAACATTTATTGACAGGTCTTTGCCTCCATTTCCAGAACCTGACATAAAAAGAAATTTTCTTCCAGCCCATCCACGCTGCCATTTGCATCCATGTTTTGCTTCAACACCGTCGCATTTCCACAGCTAAATATTGCACTGAGCTAAGTGGTTCAAGCTTAGCAAACACTCCTTCTCACGAAATTAAACAATCGCTCACGGTTTTGGCAAAACGCAGCATAATTCATGGCATGCACGCAGGAGAGAAAATTTCCTGTCAAAAAAAAGGTTAGCAGTGGACATATTACATTTGCTGCTCTTTTTTATTCCAGGATAATGGCATTTGGACCAAAGTAGGCCCGTCCTGTTTATAGTGCTTTATGCCCCATTAGTATTATTGCAAGTCTCTGGACTCACATGTTAAAGCACTTAATCAAAGGCAATGGGTTGAAAATCATGTCCCAGCACTTCTCATATTTGATTCATTCCTCCCAGATAGAAAGAAGTAAAAAACACATTACTACCATCAAAACAGCACATGCATTATCTGCTAAGCAGTTGAGAAGCTATCATTGGGTTTTATCCCTTTGGGTACTAGGACGGACAGGAATTTTCCCCACTCATCCATTCAGAGATCTGAGACTGCTATTTTTCATTTTTCACCCTTTTGACAGACAATCCTTTCATTTTTTTCATAGATCTCTATTTTAAAGACATCTTCATGTCACTTATTTTAATTGCAGGCTGCAGGCATCGAGTCTAAAAAAAAAAAAAAAAAAAAAAAAAAAAAAAAAAGAAAAAAGAAAAAGAAAAAGCTTTAGAAAGACAATATTTGAAGTAGTGGTGGTTTTATGAAGATCCTCCAAGGATTTTTCCCTGAGACAAACCTAATAATGGGAGAGGAACATATCTTAAGGGGAGAATTAATTTATACATTTAATTACTTGGGATCCACTCCACTTCTCAAGGATGCATTTCCATTCTCCACGAGAGCCCTGGCTGCGGCAGCTCATCAGCCTGGTGGGGATCTGGGGAGCTGAGAAATGGGGTGTCCGGGCTGAGCCCCCATCCAGGGCTGCTGCAGCACTGCAGTACTGATCCAGCTGCATCTGGCTGCAGCTCAGAGAGGGTTTTTTTTTCCCCTCCCTTTCTAGAGAGGAGAGTGATGCTAAACCCGCGCCTGGTGGATTTACAGCCCACAGTCACCTGAGCACAAAGGAGGGCAATAAAACCACGTGGGAGGGAGGCAGCTGGATGGGACGGGTTGAGTGTGGTGAGAGGGTGCCTGAACCATCCAGACTGCAAACCTCTGCCAGATTCCCAGGGAACTGGGAGGCACTGGCAACTTTGGTGCCATTCCTACTGTTCTAAAACCATGATTCTGATTTTATTTAGTTCCTTGCTCAAGCAGAAGGACCAAAACCTGCCCAGGTGCTCTGCAGAAGCAGAGTGAACTCCCAAGGTTTGGTTTTTTTTTTTTGACTGTAACTTCTGACTTCAGGAGAAGCAATTGTGATTTCCAGTGGGGAAAGAAGTAGGCCATAACAAGGGAAAAGAAGGAAGAAATAATTCAGAATAATCCACAAAACCTAGAAACGCTCCACGGCCCGTAGCTGTCACAGAACAATTTTTAGGTTCAAGGGCCAAAATAAATTAGAACCACAGAATGGTTTGGGCTGGAAGGGACACCTTCCACTATCCCAGGTTGCTCCAAGCCCTGTCCAACCTGGCCTTGGACACTTCCAGGGATGAGGCATCCAGAGCTTCTCTGGGCAACCTGTGCTAGGGCCTCACCACCCTCACAGGGAAGAATTTCTTCCCAATATCGCATCTCAGCCTGCCCTCTGGCAGTGGGAAGCCATTCCCCCTTGTCCTGTCCCTCCATCCCTTGTCCAAAGTCCCTCTCCAGCTCTTTTGGAGGCCCTTTGGGCACTAGAAAAGGCTCTAAAGACTCCCTGGAACTTTCTCTTCTCCAGGCTGAACAACCCAAGGCTGAACTTCATAATACTTCTGTACCTTCCCCTCTGGACAGCCCCAGACCCACAGTTGGTAGCAGAACGATTTCTTTCACAAAGAACAAAAATCCTTGGGCAGGAGCTTTACTTCGAGAAGTGCTGTGATTCCTGCACAGCTCCAAGCGAACAGAGGTTTGTAAATAAGATACAAATAACTCATAATTGAAAATCTCTGTGTTTGATCTGTATAGGCGCAGGCATATCACTATTTCTTTTTGTTTCTTGTTTTTCATTTTTGTATCTGAGATGCACGAAATGAACGCAGAAAAATTCGGCTTTTTCATTTTCCTTCTCAATGAACTCTTTCGTGTTTCACTCTTCAGTGCTGCAGACTCCAGGACCTTTATCCGTACCAATGAAATTCAAAGCACAGAAGTAATTTATTGATAATAAAATATTAATATAAATCAATAATTGATATTGATAACATTGATAATAAGTTTAGTATATTTTATAGTTACATGGTTTTTTGCTTCTTTCTGCCAGTACCTAAAGGAATTCAATAACCAGCTAAAAGGAAAATTATTTTTCTGGAGATTTGGTGAGGCCCTGGCACAGATTGCCCAGAGAAGATGTGGCTGTCCCATGCCTGCAAGTGGGACAGGTCAGGCTTAGAGCAGCCTGATCTAACTGACTATGTCTATGCCCATGCATAGGGAGGCAGAATGAGATGAGTTTAAAGGTCCCTTCCAACCCAAACCATTCTGTGATTCTGATTTAAAGCTCCCTGATCCCTTTTTTCACTTTGTGAGCAAATGGAGTGCCTGGAGATGGAGACTGCTTCTCTGAGGATGTGGAAGTTTTCCAGAAAAACAGGGAATCCCTGGCATCAGAGTCCAGATGATGTCAACATTTTCCCCTGTTACCTTGAGGCACAAACTTCTGGACCCAGAACTTGTGGCACATCCTCTGGACAAAGACCATTAGCTATTTATTCTGACGTGTGCTTAGCACCCCCTTTGGTTGGCACTGACATATCTTTTGGGATTCCCCCTCTCCTGAAATTCCTGTGATGCTGACAGCGTCTCTTCACTTCCCTGCTCTGGACAGTCCCAATTTTGGGCCAGCTGGCAAAGAAACTAAAGCTGCATTTAAAGAACAGCCTCAAACCCTTGTGCATGCAGCACAGCCACAGCCTTATATTTGCTCTTTATTGTCTCTCCCTTTCTAACAGAGCCTAATGCCTTAATTTACTTTTTTGACCTCTGCTGCAGTAGCTGTCAGTAGCAATGCCTAAATCTTGTCCCAGTGAGTTATGACTAATTCAGAACCCATCAGCATGTACGAGTAATTTAAACTATTTTCCTTCCAGTGTGCATTACCTACACACTGCCCCTGTTTCTTTTCTGCCATTGAAATGCCCAATCATATTTGATAGAGCCCACAAAAAAACCCCTTTCATCTTGACAAGACTTAGCAAGTCTGGGTGGTCAGCACAGGAACCCAAGAAGAAGAAGAAGGAAGAGGTTATTGATGGTAACAAAGAGGGGGTTTCTCCTCCTAATGGTGCTGTGACAAATGGTGCTTTCTGGCACAGCCAGAATCTGGTAATTTAACCTCCTTGTAGTTCAGTATCCCATGGCTGTTGTGGTTTCACCTCTGGCTGTTGAATTATGGGTTGAATGGAGCAACCTCTGATGCCAAAGCCATGTGTGTATCTGAGAGGCCAGCACACATTCACATTCTGGATGCCCCGTCCCTGGCATTGCTCAAGGCCTGGCTGGATGGGACTTGGAAAACCTTGGTCTTCCAAGGAAGGTGTCCCTGCCCATGGCAGGGCGGGGGTTGGAACTAGATGACCTTTAAAGGGCAATCCCAACCCAAATCAGTCCATGATTTATGGTTCTATGATGGTTGTAGAGCTGTGTCAGTCCTTGTTTGCTGCTCTTCAGGAATCTTATTAAGGCTGATTTGAGAATGCAGCATCGTCTTCTTACTTCTGTTGCTGCCTTCACACCTCTCTGTTCTCCCCAGAAATACTTTTTATTTCACATTCGCTCTTTGCAGTGTGGTGGCTCCTAAAACCCACTTGTAATTCAGGTTTTCTCTGCAAGCAGATTAATTTAGAGGGTGATTCATGCCCTTGAAGGGGATGTCAAAGATGAAGGGAGGAACAGCTTTCCATGAAGGTTTCGTCTCTTCACTGGCTGGAGGAGAAATCTAAATAACTGTGTGCTACAACACAGAGGTGGCTAACAACGTATCACAGAATCACTGAATGGTTTTGCTTGGAAGAGACCTTCAAGATCATCTCTTTCCTTTAGAGGTTGCTCAAAGATGAAAGCTTTCCTTTGTGGTGACAAGAGAGGATCACCTTCCTATAATTATTTTTCTTTTACTAGCCCTGTAACTGCCCTTTACCCCTTTTAAGGTTTCTTACCTGTAGTTAATGTCAAGACAGATGCTGAGAAATCTGTTTATTGGAAGGTCCCCAAGATGGTCAGTCAGTCCAGGAACACGCCTGTAAGGAGGGCTTGAGCAAGGAGCTTATTTGGTCCAGGAACAGATGAATTTAAAGGAGAAATCAAGCAGAAGATTAAGGCTAAGTGAAAGGTTATTACAAGGAATTGTTGGGAATGAAGAATGGGGAAAGAAGCTGCGCCTGGAGAGGTTTTCGGTTGGGCAGTAGGAAACATGTATTTCCTAGGACAGTGTTTGAAGCCTTGGGCAGTAGTGCCCAACCTGTTGGATGGATCCCACTCAGACACATCTCTGACAGGTTGAGCTGCTATTAAAGCAACTTCACACTTCCAAAGCCTCAACTGAGGAAATGCAAGCTCCTCTTCTGTGGTGGCAAAGCACCCTCTGGAGATGCAGAGACAACTGAGCACAGCCTGGATGGTTATGCAGACAGGAGATCATTAAGAGATTCCCTACACATATCCTAATTAAAAACTCTGCAATGCAAATAAGCAAGATAAAGGGATTTCTGACAATAAGCAGGATGAAGTGCCACTCACACACTAATTAAATATGATGTTGGTTAATCAACATGGAGTGTCTTGCAACAATTTGATAATGATGATGGTGGATTGACCTTGAAGGCTCTGGGAAACGTTTTTCAGGATTCCTTTCAAATGTACCAACAACATTGTTGAAAGTAGGGGTGACACTTGATAAAATTTATTTTTAAATTTATTTTAAAATTTTTTTTTTTGTAGGATTTATAGCATGGTTCCTCAGGTCTTCAGTTCCCAGCTGTATTTGAAGGCTCAGCTCCATCCAGAAAATTGTCTTCTTTGTTCATCCTGGGAGGATGACTCCTGCTTTGTTTTACCTCTCTGCTCATCCTCAAAGATGGATGGTGATTTGCTGGTTACATATGAAAAGCTGATTTCAAAAAAGCTCCAGTACTATCTGAAAGGGAACTGGACATCAAGATGGTCCCAATGCCTGCATCACAATATAGAGATGAAGTGTTATTGTGGATTCCTTAATACAAAGTGATGCTTAAAGGGGTATAAAAGAGGGCACAGTGGGAATTTGGCATGAAACTCCCTTGATTTACAGACACAAAAAGAGATAAAACATTTGAGTCCTCAGGTTAAAATCCATATGGAGTAACTGATGGTGCCAGTATTTATACTGTAGCTTCATCAATCAATAATTTTAACAATAGGCAATTAATCAATACCTTTAACAACCCTGGGAGAGAATGACATCTCTGGTAAATCTGAATGTTATGCTACAGATCCATGCCTTAAATACTCATCCCTCTGTCACAGCTGAAGTACTTGACTTGAATCCTGGAAGGTGCTGAGCGCCCACAGTTTTTGTGAGGTGACTGCACTCTCTGAAATCACTGTCTTCCTGCTGGTAAGTAGAAATGTGTATTTTTCGTATGTGAAATGCAAACAGATTTTGTGGCTGTGATGACCTCTTCCTGATGTTGTCCTGCTGAGTGAACCGGTAGCACTGGACTTCAGAGAGACCATTTCTGGTGAGCAGAGCTGCCTTCTTCACTCTGCCTCCATACAGAGAGTCTATATTAAGTTTATTGCACAAATAGATCTGTTTTCCCTCTAGACTGTGACCATTTCTGCATCCTCGAGGAGGAAGGGCATCCACCCCCAGGGCTGTTCTCAGCACCACTTGTAGCTAATTCAGCAAACAACCCACAGCATCCACTGGCAACAGCATCCCTGATTAATCCAAGTTCTTTATCAAGATGCTCTGTACTGTGTGAATATCTTACTGAACAGTCTTGTGCACAACACAAGCCCATTAAAACGATGGTCTGATTCTCTAAAGGTTTGGCTATATGGCTTCCCATAAAAAGTTTCATAAACCACCCACAATCAGCCGCCTTAATCCTCAATTCCTAAAAGCATATTGTTCACAGAGTGACACGCTGAAAAATGAGAGGAGTTCTCTGGGCACAGCACCAGAACTCGACTGCTAATTGTGGAAATAAATAAAAACGGCTCCTAGAGGCCCAGTGTTTGGGTTGTTTCGTTGGTGGTTTGTTTATCCTCCCCACCAGCAAGATTTCTCCATGGGTGGAATATGGAAGTATGAAATGAAACAAACAAACAAGCCAACCTACTCTCTCCTGCGTAAGTTTGATTAAATGCAACACGTTGGGTTTGGGGTTTGATACTTTTTTTTTTTTATTATTTTTTTTTAATTCTGGGAAGGTCATCAGGAAATGGAAAAATCAGGCTGTTTAGGAATTGAAATTCTGTCTTCCACAGCCATCCCACAGCAGCCAGCAGCTTGGTTTTCCTGCCAGACATGACACCCAAGGGTGACAGAGCACTGCAAATGATGCATGGCGGCCAAAGAGACATCCTGAAAATCAAGTTGATGTAAAATTCTCCTCCATTCATTGCCTAGACCCTGGTTTGTCTCCAGCTAGCTGCTGAATGGTTGTACTGATAGAGCCTGTGGTTGCTCTAACATTTATTTTCTGCAGGTTTGCAAAAGCTTCTGTCTTTTTTATGAGTGTCAGGAATAACCATAGGCTGCTTGGGGTTGAAAGGGACCTTAAAGGTCATCCAGTCCAATCTCCCAGCCATGGGCAGGGACACCTTCCACTAGCCCAGGTTGCTCCAAGCCCTCTCCAACCTGGCCTTGGACACTTCCAGGGATCCAGGGGCAGGCACAGCTTCTCTGGGCAACCTGTGCCAGGGCCTCACCACCCTCACAGCCAACAATTCCTTCCTAATGTAAACCTACCCTTTGACAATTTGAAGCCATTTTCCCATGTCCAAAGTCCTTCTCCATCTCTCCTGGAGCCCCTTTAGACCCTGGAAAGTGCTATAAGGTCTCCCTGGAGCCTTTTCTTCTCTAGGCTGAACAATCCCAATTGTCTCAGCCTGTTTCCATACGAGACGTGCTACATCCCTCTAACATTCCAACTCTTTTTTTTTTTTTTTTCTGTTTGTTTTGGTTTTTTTTTTGTTTTTGAGGATGAGTAGCAAGATCTGCAGCAACTCATTCTTGATGGAGCTCCTTGTTTTCCATAGACCTGCAGCTTTGTAGCACGGGGGAGATTCTCAGGACAAAAATACGGTCCTGTCCCCATGCCCTGCATAGGAATATTATGGCTGGAAACAAGGAGTTTGGCTGCAGGCTTCTGTTTTACCACTGCCCCCAAACTGCAGCCTCAACGACCTCAGCCAAGAAGGGAAAACTTTCATTTTGGATGTCAAATTTTGGCACTTTTAATAAAAGCTAACCTTCCCAGCAGCGACAATCAGCCAACAAGCAGCATATGCCTTGGAAGAGAGCAGGGATTTTCCACACACCAAATTAAGTACTGGCCATTGAAGTGTTCTTTCATGTCAGTGGCATCAGTCATCAGATTTTTCTATTTTTTCCACATCTATCTTATATGGATAAGCAGAGGGACATTATAACACAAAAGGCAGGAGGGTTTTGGTGAGGCCCAGCTGGCAGTTACTTATAACCTTGCTAAATAGTGACTTTTTAGCTTTGCCTCTGAGTACATCCAAGAAAACTTTGCCATTAAAAAGAGCAGCCCAGTTCCCACGACAATCTTTGAGTTTGAGTTACCAGGTTTTACCAGGAAAGGGGGAAAAAGAAAATATAAAATAAAATTAAACTGATCAAATTTTTTGTTTAGACACATGCATTGTGGAGCCTAAACATCAGTGCAAAGCAGATCTTGGGAACTACATATCGCTTCCATCTTAGTTCCAGGTACTAGAACCTTGTTCTGCATGGAAGAGAATATCATGAATAGGCCAGGTTACATTAGTGAGTGGGTCCCATCTGTCCCCTGCTACAACTCAATTTGATTTCATTAATTCTCTTTTGTCTATTTCACTTCGGAGCAGATTTTTGAGAATCTCACAACAGGCACCAGGGCAACTGCTTAGTATTCAAAACTGCTATTAAGAATCCACAGAGATATCTCACAAACAATAGGACTGGCCACTTTCTCCAGGTATCATTTCATCAGGCTCTTTAGAACCCCAAAATAGAAGGAAAAGGCATTTCATACAGTTATTTAGTGAGGTTAAAATATCTGTGCAGCTTGCATCTGGCCAATGTCAATGGGATTGTAAGGGCTTCTTTTAGCTTTTACTTGTTCTTTTCTTACGACAATAGTAAGAGGGTATAGATATAGAGGGAGCTATTCTGCCTTTGTTTAAATTTTAAATAGGCCATAGAAATGCTGTTCTGTAGAATTTGATTAAAATTGAACTGAATAAAAAGCTCCCTCCATTTTTACTCGTTTAGACGAGCGCTGCACACCATTTAATGGAGGCATTATTTATTTAATGCTCTGCCTGCAATATGCACATTTGGAAATGTTGATTGAAAATCAGCTTTCCTTTGGTAAAATTTTTGAAGTCCCACCACCAGCTCCCCTCTTTATGGTGATACCATATAGCTCCAGCTCCATTTCCCTGTGTGTTACCACCAGCAAGTTAACACAGAAAACTGAATCCCAGTGTGGAGAACAGGAATTGTGGAGACCAAGAAAGAAATTGTGATCCAGCTGAATCCCATCAACTGAGTGAAGGGGCTTAGAAACCTCTGGAAGAGATTTGTGAGGAGCAAGATAATGGTTTTGCTAAGGTGCTCCATGGGGACACAGGAGTTGGATCACTCCCTGCCAGGGTTTGAGGCCACTTTAGTTACATCTGGACTTCACCCTGCAAGATGGGGCTGTGCACCCCAGAAAGGAAGAGACGGGTTTGTGCTTCCACCACCTGTTCCCTGTGACATTTGCTATTCTCCTTTTCACTGTTAACAGGAGGTCTCTTCTAGTGATCTGCGTGGTCTCCTGATTAAAAATGTAATCAGCACAAAGCCCTAAGAAGCACAGAGGTGAAAATAATTCAAATAATGGTACTAGATGTGAGTGCAGGGAACACGGCAAGAAAATGATTGGTATTAAAGGTTTGATGATGAATGAATGTCAGTTCTGTTCACGTGCAGTACAAGGTACCCGGAAAATGTGATTTGTTTTCCATTAATCATACACTTTCTACTAATAAGCTACACAGAGACCTGCAACAATCCCTGAGACTTAAAAAGGAAAGAAGGCACAACCAGCTCAAAAATTGTGTAAGACCGAGTTAGAGATTGTCCCGTGACTGCTCAGGAACCCGTAGGGTGGCATACATCTGACTGGATATCACTGACTCATTAGCCCCAGTCAAAAGCACATTCCAAGTTTCAACTACCCACAGATCTCCATGGTGTACACTTAATTTTAAAACAATTAAAACAGCTGGGTGGGAAGTTGAACAGCAGTAGAGGGCATAGAAGCTGCAAGATAATTGTTTATTTTTTGAGAGACTATCAGTCCTGTCAGAGGGAAGTTCTTCCTGCGACAGATTGGTTGTGATAAAAATGAGAACATATGGGAAGCCAATATATTATAGTTTAACAGCTTTTCAATGTGGATGTGGCCCCATCCATGACAGTCCAGGAATAACAAATACCCAGTGAGACTTGCCTTGTTCCGTGGACCACAGGGTTGGATTTACTGGGTCGAAAGGGGTCCAAATGGCTTGCAACCCTCTCCCTGTAATGTCTTTGTTGTCTGTCTGTTCTCCCAGGTAACAACTGACAGGACAAGAGGAAATGGCCTCAAGGCACAGCAGGGGAGGTTGAAATTGAGTATTAGGAAAAATTTCTTCCTTGAAAAGGTTATCCAGTCCTGGAACAGCTGCCCAGGGCAGTGCTGGAGTCCCCATCCCTGGAAAGATTTAAAAGCCATGTGGATGTGGCACTTGGGGACGTGGGTTAGCGGTGGCTGTGGCAGTGCTGGGCAATAGTTGGACTAGATGATCTTGGAGGGTTTTTCCAACCTAAATGATTCTATGATTCTATCATAGTCTACCATTTGGTTTATGTAGGGAAACTGCCAGCATGAAGCATTGCTAGACTGCAAAGTGACTCTCCTGCCCTTGTCACTGAGGTGAAAAGACGAAGGCAAAACCCACTCACAATCCTTAACAGGACTTATATTGCCGATTCCTCTGGAGAAGTTCAAGCCCCTTTAATGCAGCTCCCTAGGGCTTGGGAAAAGTGGCTTCCAGCAGGGAATTGAGCTTGGGCTTACTTCAGTGTAGCCAGCTGGGCTAGTGACTTCCAGGCTGGTGACTGTAGGCTCACAAGTCACCTCCTTTTCTAAGTTTGAAAAGCTCTTCTCAACCATGCCTACTTGCTTGTTGGACAAAGTAAGGCACAAGCTGATGTGATTTTTCCCAAGTCAGTAGCAGAGCAGAGCAGGCTACGACACAGCTTTTGAGGCCAAAAGCACGTTTTTGGCCTGAAAAGCATCATCTCGCACCACCACTATTTTGCCCCCTCGAATTTCCCTACTGTATGTTGATAGCTTTACAGGTGAGCCTGCCCTGAGCTTTATTTCCTTCTTCCAGATTTAATGTTCTTTTTATTAAGAATTTTTAGCGCTGATCTATGTATCAACCCTATAATACCCTGCTGACACAAAAAATGTCAACTCATCAGGTTGAAGTGCCGGATCTACCGTTTTCCGGTGGCTTTTTGAAATGATAACAAGCGACACTTACCATTTGCCACCTGATACACTTGTGCAATAAGCAAAAAAGCCAAGCAAACTGCTTTTTCCCCTGCACAAAGCAGTAATTTGTGTGGCAGAGTCAGACCTACTCGGGTTGCACAGGGAATGAAGATCAAAGGGGAAATTCACCTGCCTGTCTTGTTTGCTATTGATCTGAATCGTAGCCACTTTATCAGTAGCACTTTGCCATCACCCCTCAGAGATCAGAGCCTCCTATATCTTCCCAGCTCTTTTATTTATAGAACCATTTAATAAATACATTTTCTTTCCCTGGTCTCCTTTTATTTTTTTTGTGTGTGTATTCTGTTTTTGTTTGACCAGCAGAAACAGAGGGTTGCCCTCAGTGTCAAGGAAAAAGAAGGGTATATGGCCCCAATTCAGCAAAGCAGGTAAATACGTGCTTGGTTTTGAGCAGGGCAACAAACACATGCCCTTCTTCTTAGAGGCATGTAAATATGTGCGGGGTTTTGAAATGCAGCTGCACGACACAGAGGAAAATGCCACCAGGGGAAGGAACTGGTCAGCTGAATATTCATTTTCCATCTCTGCTTCCTCTCTCTTCCTCTAATTCATTACTGCTAATTACGGGGGTGATTGGAGCAGAGCAAACCACCTCCTGATGAAAACGGAGGAGTTATGAACCCTAATGCCTTTTTGCATTACCCTTTGAATGGTAAAAGGGACAAGGAAGACTGTGAAAGCAGAGAGGGGAAAATGAAATCCCAAACCATGCAGCTAAGAAATGAATAAATGACCCTCCTCTTCACGCTGCCAGTGTTACACAACCTGCCTGCATTGGATTGAGACCTACGTGATCCTCTTCTAATTGAAATCACTTTACCTTGACCTCCAACAGTAAACTGAAAGCTTGTTGCTCTTGCTGCCAGCAAAGCATCAGCAGTAGGTTGTAGGAAATCCCAGCTGGGGACATGAGCCGCATTCACATGGCATTAATCTCGCACTAAGTGGCACTAAGTCAGGAGGTACCAACAAGTCTGTAAAACAACCCTGGTGCCCGTCAGATGCTGCTGACGGTGTGTCCACCTAGGCTGATACCTGCCCAGCTGCTGTCTTGTCTCCTCTGCTTGAAGTTGCAGAAGTGCAGCAAATAGGGCCGGAAGGAACCCTAAAAAGTAATTTAGTACATGACCTTGACCTTGGGTGATATTAGCGAGACCTAAGCCGTGCCTTTGAGGTGTGTTTTCACCAGTGCTGGAGGTGCATTACTTCTCTGGGCAACCTGCTCCAGGGCTTTGAGAATCTTCTCAGTGGAGAGCCATGAACTCCTCCAAGAGCCTGGGGATGGAACAGGTACCTGATTGCTTCAGCTGGATTTGCATGGATTTGCAGTTCTGAGTAAGGCTCACAGGGTTTTCTGAAGGATTTTTGGTGGTATTTTTACCCTATTGATGGGCCAATGTTGACCTGTAGGGAAGAGTAGGGACAGAGTAGGTTATCTCATGCTACCCATATTTTATCCCCTCTATAGAAAACAGGTTATTTTATTTTTAGCTCTGCCTGCTCAGGTCCTCTGGCTGATCATGGAGTGTTCTCCTTCTAAAAGTACTTCAAAAAAAAAAAAAAAAAAGGGCTTGGATTCCTCCTTGTTGAGTCTTTGACTACAGTAGCACACGAGAACTCCTGGCACTGACTTGCATGGAACAAGAGCTGAGAGAAGCTGGAAAGGGGATCCCTGAGCCCACATGGGCTGGCTAAAGGCAGAGGTGGAAGCATCCTTCCCCTTCTCTTTCCCCTTCCCCTTTTTCCTTCCCCTTTCTCCCTTCCCCTTCCCATTTCCCTTAATCCTTTCTCCTTCGCCTTCCCCTTCCCACTCCCTTTTTTTTCACCTTCCTGTTCCCCTTCTTCTTCACCCTCCATTTCCCCTTTCCTTTTCCTCTTCTCCTTCCCTTTTCCCTTCTCTTTCCCTTTTTCCTTTCACTTCCCAGTGGAAACATTACAAACAACTACCTCAAAGGTGAACTAAATGCTCTGATATTTTTTAATACTTGGGTTTGTATTTTTCTAGCTGAGCAGTGCACCAAACTTGACAGAAGTTTAAAGATGGATTTATTCCAACCAAGAAGCCACAGGAGGAAGGGGGATTTACCATGCCCTGATTAAGTTCAGTCCTTCTTTACTAACTGGGATTATCTTCAAGCATTTGTTTTTATGAGGCAAGAGTAACGTGATATAAATATGGGTGAGTATTTAATGCCACTGCAATCCAGACCTTCATACACATGTGATTTACTTGAAGACAACTGCTTGGTATTTACTGGCTTTGTGGAGAACAAGTGCATTTCAGAGAAGCAAGGTCAGCTCTATAAAATGAAAGCACAACAAGCACGCATAATGAAAGCTCCAGAGCATTTTACTTACAGCTTAAAGATCCTGATGCTGCAGTTTAAGAGCTTTGAGGCTAATTTCCAAATTAAAAAAAAAAAAAAAAACAAACCCAAAACCAAACCTTCTTTTTTTTTTTTTTTTTTTTTTTTCTTTTTTTTTTCACTAAGCAGATGCTGGAGTTATTCCCAGAGTATCTGCTGGAGCATATTGGATCAAACGGTCCAGTTTGAAGCCAGAGGAATGTGAACCTTACTGGGGTAGCACTCCAGTCCTCACCTCCATGTAGTGACACTGGCACAGTGCTGCCCTGCCCTGTTTTGATAGGGTGAGGAGTAGTGGTTTTAAACTGAGAGGGGATTGATTCAGATAAAAATACAAGGAAGAAGTTTTATAAATGAGGGTGGCGAAACACTAGCACAGGTTTCCCAGAGAGGTGGTGGCAGCCCCATCCCTGGAAACGTTCAAGGTCAGGTTGGATGGGGTTCTGAGTGACCTGATTGAGTTGAAGATGTCCCTGTTCATGGCAGGGAGTTGGAACAAGATGATCTTTAGTGGGTGCCTTCCAGCACAAACTATTCCATGATTTTATGGTACCATCACTGCCCTGCAAAAGAGAAAAAAACTTTCAAGGCACCATGTTGGTCTTCAAGGCCTGTGCTCCAGGTGAAGTAGGAGAAAATGCTGAGGCAACAGATTATGAGATGGATGAGCTGGGACTGAAGTTTCTCAGAAGATTAAGTGAAGAGCCAGGGCCTATGGAATTTGGGGGAGAGACTCCCGGTGGGTTTCTGAGATGCCCCAGAGCAGGCACAGGCTTATCAGAACCAACAAACCTTTGCAGTTTCCTCTGTCCTAATTACTTTATAGAGTATTACCATACTAATACATGAGCATCAGATCTGCGTTTTTTTTTAATCTAAACTTGTGAAAACAGTGCAGCATTAGGAGTGTGGTAATAAACGAAAAACGTTAACATGCAATTCCCTTATGCTTTTGAAAAATTACTTCATAAATGCAAAGTAAAATATTTTCCTTTTTATTACCTGACAATTACATATTAAGAATTTCTTTTTATGTTTAAAAACATATGCAATACGGGCAGGCAGGCTCCAAAATGTAATTGCCTTCTTTCTATAAGAATCAGATGTCATTTTCTCCAAACTAAACTCTGAAAAGAGATAGGGGAAGCAAATTGTTGTATGCATTAAATTTTGAAACATCTGATAGCATTCCTCAATTAAACTATTTAAATGAAAAAAGATTGCTTTACAGCTCTATCATATCCACTGAATAAAACCTCTGTTGAGGCAAATTGGCAGTGGCAGGTACCAAATGCATTGGCCTTAATGAGACTGGACAACCTAATAGAGGTCATTGGTAATTGTTATTATATACAATATTGCACTGTCAAAAAAAACCCCTTAAGCTACACACATTGCTCAAGACATCTGAGTTTCATTGCTGCAAAGGAAGGCTTTTATCTTCCTATGTAAAGCAATATTATTGTTGTTTTTCATCATGAATTACAGGCTGCTCTTTAAAGGTGCTATAGCAAAGGGAAACAGCGCTGGTCACCATTGTCATCTTGTGAAATACCTTGTGGAGGTGATAGGAAGACCACCTGGAACACTTTTCCATAATTTTCAGTAGGAGCTGGGTTGGGGTTATGATTACATGTCCTTGCTCAAACCCTGTGGGTCTGCTGGAAAGAGTCCTCTTAACTGAGCTGTCCTGGGATCAAGCTCAGCTGAATTTTTTTTTGATGCTCAGCTGTTGCAGAATCTGAAGGACCAGAATTTGTTTGTATGACATTGTTGATTTTCTAACACTTGATAAAAATTACAGCTCTCAAGATTTAATTTGTTATGGGGAAGAATTAGCACTTGTTGACTCCTTGGCCTGCTGTGCTGGTATTAAAATCAAAAGAGGGGTCAGAGTCTATATTGCAGTTTTTCTGTTCCCAAGATCCTTGAGGTTCCTGCAAGCATTTCCATCTTTTCCAATGGCTATTGGGCCAAATTTAATAATCTACAGCATTGTGGATCCTCTCCTTTTGAATTTACAGAAAATATTATCATGATTCACCTAAATGATTTTGGAAGCTGTGGCTGCCCCATCACTGAAAGTGTTCAAGGCCAGGTTGGAGAAATCTGGTCTAGTGGAAGGTGTCTCAGTCCGGGGGGACTGGACCAGGTGATCTTTAGGTCCCCTTCCCAACCAAACCCTTCTATAATTCTAAGGTCCTATGACTATTTCTAACAGTCTCTGCAGCAGGGATTTGCCAAGGAGTGTTTGGATGATTTCAGCCCTCTGGGGTGTGGTGTCACGTCTTTTCTAGCACACCCATGGCCATGTAATCACTTGGTATTTTGCCTTCCCAGCATCTCCTGGTGAGGTCCTGATCTCTCTCTCCACACTGGGGAGAGCTGGTGGTTTCATAAGATTCTCTATGTGGCTGGACAGAGTCTCCTGACGGATTTTAGGGGAACAGATAAGCGAGCATCATTTCTGGGGTCTGTAACACCAAAATGACAGAATGATTCACCAACAAACTATTTTCTCTCTATATATCCAGTGCCCCTTGAAAAAAAGCCAAAAACAACAAACAAACTTCTTGATTACTGGGAATGTCTTGCAGCAAAATCTGCCCCACTGTAATTCTCCTCTAAATGCTGTACCAAAGTAGCTAGTCTCTGCTGAGTATTTTTCAAAGCACGAAATGTGTGTCCATTTAACCTAATAAAATATTAAATAATGTTAAAGCCATGATATTTAGTTCTCCCTTTTCAGCTTACATAGCCTTGTGCACAAGGACAATGCAAGCAGGAGACATTGTCCTTCCTCATTCAGTAATGTTTTGAGATCAGCTCTGCACACAAGAGTAGAGATGCTCCTCCAGTGTGGTGTCAACTCACACTTCCATAGCCCGCTGGCATCAGTTAGTGATGGGATACCAGGGCCCAAATTCTTACCCATCTCAGTCCCACATGACTGCACTGGGCTCTTACAATACTCTACACACCCACATGGCTGGATAGAACCTATGGAGCTACAAAAAAAAAAAAAAAAAAAAGGGGGGGCTGAAATCACATCATGGTTGTCAGTCTTCCGAGGTTTTAATTTTCCTTAGATAAATTTTTACTGTGTGTTTCGGTCTTATTTTAGAGACTCGAGCTCCTTAGCTGAATGTTGTAAACCATTAAGGTCAGCACTACAATATTTTAATGTTGCTATTTAACAGAAGCAAGATTTTTATGGCAGTGAAAACTGCTGCGGGGAAAAGAAAATGCTATGCAGACACCTAGCAGACTATTGGGAGTAAAACTCAAACACAACTTTGGGTAAGAGAAATGTCTTTATGCAATTAATGTGTTAGCTCGCACTGTCAGAGTGATTGAAATAAATCACTTTTTCCCTTTCAGTGTGGGGGATTTCCAGGGAAGGACAGTACAAAGGTCCTTTATGTAGCTGAAAGAAACAGCATTATCTTACTTTTTTTTTTTTCCCCCCCCATACCATGCATGCAGCTGATGCACAAAAAGGTGTAATTACAATCTGACATGGAAGTGATTGTCTGAGCCTGAAAATCAGTAATGTTAACCTTCTCAAAATAAATTTCAATTTGATCCTGTGAATTTTACATTGAAATGAGTTTTTTCTTTAAAACCCTGGAGGAAACAGCCCTGTATGTGCGCATTAACAAATAGCTTTGCAAATCTAGGCTACAGTGAATATTCAATTTCAGGAGGTCAAATTGAGATTCAGTCTCAACATGATGATAACTAAGCCACATGAACCAAAGTGAACTCTCTCTCAGACCCGGCAGAGATTTTTACCTGTTACTAAGGTGGTCATTTGCCTCTAAGGTTCCCTTCTACAGTCCCAGAGATATTTATATCCAAAGCCACATCTATCTGCAGTTGGTTAAATACCAAACATCTCTCCAGTGAATATTCTGAAGAAAGTGGCTTTGCCTTCAAGACTAGAGTAGATGTTCAGGGTGATTTCAGGATATCAACGAGCAGATTTAAGCTGTCTCTTGCCTTGTAAGTGACTCCTCCTTCCCTGTAGTTAAAAGCCCTGGAGCTGAAAGAAAGAGGTTTCCTAGGAGATACCTAACTGGGCAGGAGAAACACCAATCGTACCTCCCAGACCTTAAAAAAAAATCCCGATTTCATATGCTTCCCATCAAGTGCCAGATAGGACCTAACTGTGCTGGAGAGCTGGGATCTACAGACTCCCCTCCAAACCAGGATTGATTCTCTTCTGGGCACTGCACATGGTGGGGCAGGCAGTCCTTGGCTTAGGGGAAGGTTTCCTACTTTTAGGGACTTTTGCTGCATTTCCTTTACTAGTTTTTACATGTAACCTGAGCCATGGAACCCCTAGGAGAGTGGCTCTCCTCAGACAGGCAGGCCTGTGTGTGAGCTGAATATGATCCTGGCACGGCTGCCCAGGGTAGTGCTGGAGCCCCCATTCCTGGAGGGGTTCAAAAGACGTGGTGGATGCGGCACCTGGGGACGTGGGTTAGTGGTGGGGCTTGACACGCTGGGGGAATCAGTGAATTCAATCTCAAAGGTGTTTTCCAGGCTAAATAATTCTGTGGTTCTATATGAAAGCCATCTTTTCAGCTTTTTTAATCTTTAAATCTTGCTTTGGCAACAATGCCCTCACGTTCTGGGGTTTCTTGCTCGGCATTTGGTTATCTTGCAAGAAGGTGCAGCTGAGGAGACTGTAAGTTCTTCTGCCTTCTTCTTCTGAGGCCAAAAATTCTTCAAGTTCTTCCCAGTAGGGCCACAAGGAGAAACTTTAATAAAAATGCTCTGTTTTCCTAGAAGTAAAAAAAAAAAAAAAAAAAAAAAAAAAAAAAAAAAAAAAAAAAAAAAAAAAAAAAAAAAAAAAAAAAAAAAAAAAAAAAAAAAAAAAAATTAGGAATTTCTAATTCCTTTCCTTCCTTTTTCCCAGGTCACACAGCCTAATCCTGAAACTTCTCGTCTTGTGGCCTCTAACAGATGCATTCAAAGAACAAAGAAATGTGCTCCCCCATTTCAGCCTAGTAATTAATCTTTTTTTTTTTTTTTCCCTGTACAAAGAGAGGAAGAACTGGAAAATTCTGAATATTTAATGAACTCCCAGATTATAATCTCTAATACAAAATGCTATAAAAATAGAAGTAAAGATTAGTAGTTCAGTGTGGAGTGGTGACACCCACCTCTGATGTTCCACTGGAGAAGATCTGGTCTTATGGAAAATCTATGTGCAAATGTGGCCTGAATAAATAAGGACTATGCCTTATGCACTAAAGGAAGTATTGAAGGAGGCTGGAATTTTACACTTCAAGGGAAAGGTTTAGAATTACAGAATATCCTGAGTTGGAAGGGACTTACTAGGGTCAAAAAGGGTTGTCCAGGTGGATTTCTAGAGCCCTTACTTTAAATATCCACGAATGAAAATTTTGGCTTAAGTAATGCGGTGGAAGTTACACAATAAATTGGTTTTTTACGTAGTTAAATTCAATATTTTTTTTAAAATTTTAATTTAAATGGTTTGGTTGGAATTTTAATTGTTGAAAAAAAAAAAATCATATATTTCAAATAATTTTCCCTCTTTCGTAAACAACCATCAGGTCAGAGCTTACAGACCCTTCCAAGAGCACAGAGACAACTCCTCTGGAGCTTCTCCCGGACATGAGATCCGGTGTGGTCACTACCCACCCCTCCCCAGAGGGATGAAGAGCGGGACATCGGCCAGTATCAGTCTTTGGGTGCGGAGAAAACAAGGCCAGCAGGAGCACGGGCTGTGTTCTCACTGCATGCCCAGCAGTCACCTGCTCAAGGGGGGCTGTGGCAGGGTGGTGCTCAGCACCCTGGCACGGGGCCGAAGCTGGAGCTGCTTTTTGTGACCCCCACACAGCACGATGCTTCGGTGCGCTGTACACGCAGTAATGACCAAATCCCCACGAATGGGCAGCGCTGCAGTCCAGCAACCCTTGGCTACAAGCTGGGCTCTCGATTTGGCCTTAAATGAATTTGCCAGATCGGCACCTACCTGACGTCGAAGCGGAAGCGAGTTCCGCAAATCTCCGTCTGTTTTACGGGGAAGCGCTATTGATTTTCTTTTTTTTTTTTTTTTTTTTTTTTATCGTCTCACTTCGCTCCTTCCAGCTCTCCCCTCCCAACTCCCACCTCCAGCGGGACTGAACACTTTGATTTAAGAGAGGCTGTTTAGTGCAAGAGACCCTCTTGGTGGCGAATTAGAGGATGGCTTGCCCCGTGCATCCCGGCAAGTCAGACTGCGGAGACGTGCGTATCCATCACCCCCCCCGGGCGGCGTTTACAATACAATTATATTATCCTTCGAGCTGGTAGCCGGGGCTGCTGACAGCCTGCAATGCCACCCCAATGCCAATTAATACGTCGATCTGCCCCCTAAGAAACCAAATCCATCAGTGCCACCGTGCGTGCAGCGTGCCACCGAGGGAGCGGCGCGAGCCGCGCCTCAGCTCTGCTGAATTTTGGAGTGCTGTGACTAGGTGAAATCACTGGGGTTTGAAGGGCAATGGCTAACTTTGTGCTTGCTTGCAGAGAGTATCACACATTTTTCTTTTTTTTTTTTTTTTTTTGTCCATGAAACAGAACGGGGCTGCTCCTGAAGAAATAATTTGCAGTTTCTCCTCTAGCTACAGCGAAGTCACTTCTGAGTGGGAAGCAGAATCTGCTTCTCTAATGTCTTTCATGTCCTACAGCAAAAGACAATGACTTTTAAGCAGAAACATAGGGTTACCTTTGGTGCTCCCCCTCACTCTGGTGGTTTAAGATCGGTTTTGAAGGCTCAGTGACATTTTCTGCAGCCCGGCACCTGCAGGTGGTCAAATCACTTCTGGCATCTACCACTCTGGGCAAAAGCCCTTTCCCTCTGTGACTTCAGATAAGGGTGTTGGCAATGTCACAGCGCTCAGGCTCCGCATTTGTGGTGTTTGACTCAAGCAACGCTGATTTTCCGGGGGTCCACGTGAAACCAAGCAGCAGAAACCAACTCAGGTCTGCAAACGTGGTAGCTGAAGACACACGCCAAGGGCAGAGGACTTTAAAAAAATGTGTATCATTACTGAATTGCAGACCCATTTTCCAAAAGAAATGTAGTCTGTCAAACACTTTGTTGGAGGAAATTCCGACACACTCCTTTGAGATCAAATAAAAAAAAGCTTAAGCAATTCCCACCTTTATCACTCCTGGAACCAACCTGGAAACAACTGCCTTTTTAAAGTCTTCTTCTTGCTGAAGCTGCCAGAGGAGAAAAGTTTCATCTTCTAGGACTGAAAAAATGAACGTTTGCTGCTTGGAAATAAGTCAAATCTATAGCTGGAATAGACATATTTGACAAAAAATAACTTACTGAAAGGTCCAAAATTATTCATGATGTCAGGGAAAACTGCACTGAACATATAGACAAAGAAAAAAAACCAGCCCAAACAATCCATTTGGAAAAGCTATTTCATTTTTCAATTTAAAACCAGATTTTTAGTTTCTCTCTTAAGAAAACCCTGAAGACTTCATAAAGATTAAATAACTTCTGAAAAAAAAACCACAACAACTCATTTTGGTTTGGATTAACTGTTCTATCTTGACTTGACCTAAAGCATTTGTTTTCTTCAATTTAATCAAAACAATTAGCAAAAAATTTCCTTGGGTTTGACCTGAGCAGCAGTTTCACTGATATCTATACTAGCCAACAACCCTAAACCAAACACTTGCTCAAATTTTGTCAAGCATCCAGGGAAGATGCACGTAAGATGGTCAGTCACAGTCTCTATTAAGTTTTAAAAGTTGAAAGCTGGGGTTGAAATCTTATCTCCTGGGAAGCTCATGGGAAATTTGCCACTGACACTGGAGGAGCCAGAACATCATCACAGCCTTTAATCTTCGCCTTTGATATACAAAAGGCTGTTTGTATCATTCCAAGCAGTTAGTTTTCCCTACAGATTTCCTGTTAAGGCGGAGCCTCCATTGAGTTGCAGCATCTCCCATCCAACTTTTGATCTGTGTGGCTTAGTGAGGGCCCACCTCTGGAGACCTGTGTCCAAACTAGACTGTAAGGCAAAGCTGATGCAAAATTTAGATCATCTCAATTAAGATCATCTCATTCCACCCCCTGCCATGGGCATGGATACCTTCCACTAGCCCATGTTGCTCCAAGCCATGTCCAACCCGGCCTTGAACACTTTCAGGGACCCAGAGGCAGTCACAGCTTCTCTGGGCAACCTGTGCCAGGGCCTCTCCACCCTCACAGTGAACTCCCCCCCACCCCCTCCCAAAAAAAAGGATGTGTTTTATAAATCAGTGCATGTGAGCTCCTTGTTTTTGTTCTAGTGTGACCAATATTGTCATAGACACCATCTAAACCTAGCTATATTTTGTCCAAAATGGAACATCATCCTCTGCAAAATCAGTGGTATAAATAATTTCTCTAGTAACAGCAGTAGAGACCATTCAAGTTGCCCTCCCTGACAACCTCACAGGATGTGCTGAGGGTGGGGTTCAGCCTGCCCACCCAAACCATCTAATATTTCAGTGCCAAACACACTGGGGAGCAGTAAAGATCTTGGTTCTCTGTCCGTACCAGGGAGGTAGGAGATGACAAAAGTCACTAGAGGGAAAACCTGATTGTGACTCATCTAATCACAGCCTCCAACTTTGGATGTCAGGTATGTCCACCTGGCCACCCACAGAAGAGATATGGCAATCAACAGGAGGAAAATACCTTCTCAGACACCAAAAAAGGTGTGGCTTTGGCAGCAGTGGGCTTTATCAGGGCTGGTCTGGTTTCCCCTACTTATATACCAGGATTCATTGCTGCAGACTGCTTATAAATACATTCAGGTAGGCTTGCCAGAGGTCTTTTCCTCATGCTCTTCAGATAACCCTGTTTGAGCCCCAGGCCTTGCTGCAGCTCTGGAATGTTGCAAGGGTGCAGATAAAATAATTTCCCTAAACTAACTGTAAAGGCATGACAGGAGGAATGGCAGAAGAATTGACCCCAACAGCTCATAGCCTCCATGTAAGCATCCTTCCTGAGAACTGAATCAATGGAGGGCTCAGCCACCAGCAAACCCCTACCAGTTACAAGGTTTCAAGCGCTGGTGGATGCCAGGGAACAGTTGGATGGGGCAGGAGACCAAGACAGGAGTTTCCCAGACCAGCCCCTCTTCTCTAGTTCTGCAGGTTTTGCCAGTTATTTCACCAGGGAAAAGCATAGATCCTTCTGTTGGCCGACATTTCTGGCAGTGCTTATAAATTGTCTTCTGATATAGCTGGAGAGGTGTAAGGTCTCAGACATCAGCCAGCTGATGTTATTCCTTCAACTGAGACCCAGGGCCTGCCCTTGGGAGCTCTCCTGGGCTGCTCCAGCACCACAGGAAGTGGGTTTTGCTCCAACTCCCACCTCAAGTGTCAGCTTTTCCAGCGCCAAAACCAGTTTCAAAAAGCCTTCAAACCTCTTGGAGATCAAGTAGCACTTAATAATTAATACTCTGAATGCTTTCAAATCATCTCACAAAAGAGCCAGTGCACAATCAAGCTGTTATGGCCAATGTCACTGTTTGAATTTTGAGGGATGTGTCCTGCCTGATTGCAGGTTTTCCAGAGCAGATTAAACTTGACACCTTTTCTTTGTATGAACAAGTCTTGTCTGTGCAGAGCAAAGCCTAAAATTCATTATTTACTTTGCATGGTGCTGACATCACAGCAGAGCCCTGTACACTCTGTCTCAATTGATGAAGAGCAGGAGAATATCCTGTTTTGCATGATGAAGAAAAACCTCTGTAACCATCTGCATTTCCCCTGGTCCATAAGGTTGCTACTCCAGGGACAGCCACACTCACCCTTTAATAGTGTGCGGGATGCTCTGAATTTATTTATTTTTAGTTTGTACTAAAGAAATAAATGCTGTTCCTCCAGTTTGTCTCCCTCTCCATCCTGTGAGATAAAGTTATCAGGAATAATCAGATCATAGAGTGGGGGCTGGAGAGGAAATTGTACATTAATACTAATGTATCTGGCATTGCAGGAGACACGAAGCCTGCTGTTCCCTCATTGGCCTGGGAATGTTTAACAAGCTCACTACATACCTTTGCTTTCCTTTGCAAAAGAAGAAAACCCTGCACAGCTCCCCAAGCATCTGACAAGAATGCATAGACATAATAATTTCTTTGACCTCAGCCACATGAGTTTCTGAAAAGAACAAAACAGCATCATTTCATGGCATTTACAGTTTAAACCTTTCCTATTCAAGTTTCTAACAAAAAAAGCCAACAGCCCATTCTGGTCATGATTAAAATTCATAGGCTTGCTGCAGAGAACAGATGCAGAAGCAATTTTAGGCCAGTCATATCCCAGCTCTGCAAAATTAATTTGACAGGTTTGCATTAAAGCACTGATCAATATCCACTTTAGAGCAGCAGAGGCTAACTGAGAAAAAATAAGTGACCGGAGTGCTACCAGACGAGAAAAAATGAATCTTTGAGACTTTTTTCCCTCTAAGCTTGCACCTACATCAGAAGTCCTGACCTCAATCCATTGATCGGTTGCAGTTAACATGACAAAAGGCCTGGCGGATATACCAGAGCTATACCTACCAGGGAACAATCAACCCTGATACACTAAATGTTTGACAGAGTGACTAGACTGCTGAATTAGTATTTGCTTTCTGAGGTCTGGCAGGCAACCTTTCCGTCCTGCAGTTTCCTAGATGCTTACAAAAGGGATTATATATAGACATGGTTTATAGAACTTCTCTTAAACTTTCTTAAAGAAGCGCCTCTTGGTATTTTAAGCCGAGACCAAGATAATAAAACTCCGCAGCCTTGTGCCATTCCGGTTATGTCCCCAACGGGGGAAAGGTGTATTTCTATTTTCAACTTAATAAGGACAAACTGTTTCATTAAAGTGCTCCAGTGTGTCTTCGTCTGTGGGAGGGTGAGGAAATAACAAGAGGCACCAAACCTACCCCAAGCTTTGCTTAGGAGTGGGAATGACACAATCCATATTGGGGCTTCACTGCAGGAGAAGCAGCTGCAAATCTCTGCTGCCCTGGGGTGTGTGGGTCGAGCCCAGCAAAGGAGAGCATTTGCATAATCCCACACACACCATGGCTGTATCAGCACATCACCCCAGCAGCTACAGAGGTCCTGGCTTGTGTTGCCCATGGAAGGAAGGTGAGGCACTAAAGGCACGCCCGTGCCTCTTATGAGATGGACTTTTTCATCTCATAAGTGGTCTTGCAGCCCTAAGGAGTGGCTATAGCTCACCAGGCATGGATCTATCTGACTGCAAATCTCCTTTGCCCCTGAGGGGGCATCCAGGCTGTCCCTGGATGACATGGGGTCTGATTGCACCCACTGCACTGCTCACCGAGCAGGTTGTGGTGATTCCCCCAGGGAAGGGGAGGAGGTGGCTTGAGGGCTTGAAAAGGAAAGCTGATGTGGTTTCCCACCTGCCACTCCTGCCCAGAATTTGTGCAGCAAGGAGAGGTGCTGGCCTGAGTGGTGGTGAGGTCTCTCCAGGGCCACCTTCTTCTTCTTCTTCTTCTTCTTCTTTGGCTGATGCACCGAACACCTCCAACTCCTGCTGTAGGGACCAGTCACTATTACTCGGGTGGCAAACTTCACCCTGCAGATCAGATCCCTCAACGAAGAGCTCTGCATGGACTGATTCTTCTCTGCCATTTTTCCTGCAGATTGCTGCATCCCATGATGTGCAACCTTATACCAACCCATGGGTTCTTCTTTCCTTCCCTAGAAGAAGACCAGTTGTAAGGATATTTGGTTCATTACAGTAGCAAGAAGATGGACCAGCTTTTTTTATTTCGACTTATGATAATTTTAGAATTCTTACTTAGAACCTTTAACATAAGCAACATAATTTCCTGTTATAAACCTCACTGCAGTTTGACATTAATTAGCCTCAGCCACATACTAATTACCTGACATCACTCCACAGCAATCTGTGAGTCTTATGGACAATGTTTTGCCAGGAAAAATATGAGGTAAAGAGTGTTTATTGACCAGATGTGAAAGTTGGTGCCCAGTACCGGGCACTGGAGCATGACACCTGCTCGGTTCTGTTAATGTTTGATATGCTCCAGTCCCAAAAAGGGGCAAAATCTCCTTAAAATCTGCAGTTTATCCCCACACATCACTGTCAAAGAAAGGAACAGCCTGTCCCATGGTTGGAGCACCTGCTTTAGCCATGAGAAATAGAAGTTTAGTTCCCAGCATTAATCTAGACCTTGCTCAAGCCACCAAGGACCCGATTTCTTAAATCTGAGGTGCCTAATTACCTCTGAGTTCAATGAAAAACTAAGCAAGTATCTTAAATACCATTTAAAATCTGTCCTCAAGCTACTTGGTTGCTTCTCTGTCAAATGACAGTCATCCCTTTCCCTAAATTCCCAAGGAGTAACATGAATAAATACATCAGTCAGCCACCACTCCAGCAACAGAGGGCATGAACAGCCCACAGAGGGACAGATAAACCCCACTGCATTTTAAAAATGCTGAAAATGTTGAGTACCATGTTCTGTACTAAATACCTGTGTGCACAAACAGACAATGCAGTCATGGGAGCACCACATCAAATTGACTTCTCTCGTGCCATGAGGGTGCTGGTGGACAAGAAGCTCCACGAGCCCCAGCCGTGAGTGCTGGCACTGAAACCCCCCATGCCCTGGGCTGATCCCACAGTGTGGGCAGCAGGAGAGGGGGGAGATTCTGCCCCTCCGGCTTCTCAGGTGAGAACCCCTTGCAGAGCTGCCTCCAGCCCTGGGAACAACAGCACAGGGACGTGGAGCTGCTGGAGAGAGCCCAGAGGAGGCCACGGAGATGCTGCCAGGGCTGGAGCCCCTCTACTCTGGAGCCAGGCTGGGAGAGCTGGGGGGGTCACCTGGAGAAGAGAAGGCTCCAGGGAGACCTGAGAGCCCCTTGCAGGGCCTAAAGGGGCTCCAGGAGAGCTGGAGAGGGACTGGGGACAAGGCATGGAGGGACAGAAAAAGGGGGAATGACTTCCCACTGCCAGTGGACAGGGTTAGATGGGATATTGGGAAGAAATTGTTGGCTGTGAGGGTGGTGAGGCCCTGGCACAGGTTGCCCAGAGCAGCTGTGGCTGCCCCTGGATCCCTGGAAGTGTCCAAGGCCAGGTTGGAGGGGGCTTGGAGCAACCTATTCTAGTGGAAGGTGTCCCTACCCACGGCAGAGGAGTGGAACAAGATGACCTTTAAGGTCCCTTCCTACCCGAACCATTCTATGATTCCACGTCAAAGCATTTCCAGTAGCCTGGCAAAGTATCACATTCTTGGACCCTGAATTAACATGCAAAAAAATCTGCTATTCTGAGCATCAGCGTCAGCCCTTCGATGCTGGTACCTCCTTTCAACTCATGCCAATCCAAGGTAGCCTCCTTCCTACTGGGAGATTTGTTGGCCGGACCTGCGTATGCAGGTTAGGGTGGTGCAAGACAAACTGTTGCACAGCCAGTGCTAAATCAGGACACATTTTTTTGGTGTCAAACCAGATTTCTGCTAGTCTGTCATCCCACACTCCAGGTTAGACACAAAACCATGAGCAATCCGGTACCTGCGATGTAAAATACGTGGCTGTGACCCACGGAAAGGAACGTATGGACTGATATGCCAGGCCTGAGTGCCACCACATCCCCAGCCAGGTGCTGAGCACCTTGGCACTGCCTCTGCTGAAGACAAAAGGTCTCAGATATAACCAGTATTTTGCCACATTTCTAAAGAAAGGATCTATATCACAGTGCAGTGTATATCCCTAAATGTACTTTTCAGCACATCAATAAAATGGACCAAAGTTCCACCTCATATGGGAACGTGCCTTTTCTTTATCTCCCTGCAATAAGTTAACCTCTTAAATATTACAACACGCTGCTCCTTATGTCTCTTAAATATTAAACAAGGGCTGTACAAAATAGATTCAAGAACGCACAGTAATCAATAGCAATGATCATGAGGGCACGAAAATGGAACCATTTAAGGATTTGTAATCTGGTGAATAAACCTGGTGCTTTCATTCAGAGAAAACAATGCAGCCGAAATCCAGCTGAATCACATGCTCTCTAACACCAGACTTCTCTCCTTTCTCCTGCTAGACACAGCGTGATTTTTAAAAAAAAGCACTAAGAAGTCATCCAGGAAAAATACCCACCAAAAATATCCCCCAACCACAAAATATTTCATGCAGTCAATAGGTAAGTCTGTGCTTCAGAAACCCACTGAGGGATGTCTTCCGTAAACCCCTGACATATGTTCATCTCTCAGATCAAATGGGGGCTTCATTTTTTTCAGTGCCCACTTTTATTATACTAACAATTGCCCTTCTCATGTGATAACTGAGATGCATTAATGTGGTTTTTATGTGTACATAAAGAGGAGATCTTTACAGTCTAAGTCAGTTCTGAGACCTATTTGCAAGTGAAATGTGTGTTTAGATACAGACGTATCTGTAATATATATGTCCTATAAGGAATAGAAGGACATTCAGATTCAGCTCAGATTGTAAACACCTCTTTGAAATGCCCTGTAAGAGAATAATGTAAGTTGTGTGTGCTTCTATTAATAATATAGTGTCCATGACATCATTTTACTAATTACCTGGTTTTAGTGCACTCCATGTAATGGTACTTGTTTTACTTTTCTAAATGTAGTCACTCTTCTCTCAACAGTTCTTCTGGGTTTTACTCTCGTGGTGGTTAAAGAGAAGTGAAGTGAAAGTGTGTCAATAAAGAGGTCATTACATTAATGCATACGCCTATTAACATCCCATCTAGGGAAGAAAGCAGATGAGTGGCACTGGAGGGGTCTGGGATCCATCACACATGTAAAAACCCTCTTTTAAAAATCATTTTTGCAGGCACAGATTCACGTTACTCAATCATGTTTGCACATTTTCCTCCTCTGGCAATCCTGGGATAGCTGCCCCAAGGGCCTTTGGCTCAGACATGCTCAGAAATCCGTGTCTGACTCCAGTGGAGAGCAGACCAGAAGATCACCAGAACAGAGCAAACTCCCACCCCCAGTGTGCCATGAGCCTCTGAGAAAACACAAATCCCCTTAACAGAAATTCCCATTTTCACCAAATAACGAATTACAAACATAATCTGCCACCTTTTCTGGACTCACCAAAACAGTTTGCACGGTGATAATCAGTTTTGCTGTGATAACTACTATTTCTTCACTCATTTTGTAATTGTACGTGTGCTGATAAATGGATTGGACAGTTACTTAATCTCACAATAGGACCCATGGATTTCCTGCACTGGAATGTTATTTATCAGCTCTGGCAGCAATATTCAGTCACTGTCAACAGGAACCTCAAGACCCTTGTCCATGTCCAAGGCCGGGCTGGATGGGGCTCTGAGCAACCTGGTCTTGTGGAAGATGTCTCTGCAGGGGACTGAATCAGAAGAGCTTTAAGGTCCACTTCCAACCCAAACCATTCTGGGGTTCTATGTGTCAGAAAGCCCCAGACATGCTGGATGCTTCCTCACAACTGAGCAAAACCAACCAGGGAACTCAACGGAGGTCTCATAAATCCAGAGACCTCTTCACCCACGGGAAATCCAAGCACACCTCAATTATAGCTTGATCAAAACCTCTGTGGGCTGCTTGCTGTCACCAGGGAGGGTTACCTGGACCAGAGCTGGAGGGTTTTGCTTTGGCCAGGGGGAAGGTGCAGCTGCATGGAGCTGGCTCACAGCTCCTTCTTCAGCCTCTGGAGATGTGAGCCAGGTGGAGAGGTTCACTGCTGCCATGCTGTAACTTCAGGAGCAGGAGATGCCTGAGCAGCTGCCACGAATTATCTTTAGTCTGAGGAAGGACAGGCACGTTACAGCTGTGATTCATTCCCTGAAGATGTCCAGGAGAGGTCAGAGCCATGCCCTGAGGTCCCCTTTCCTCTGACTGAAGGGCAGTCCAAGGCAGCCAGCCCAGAGTAGAGAGATTTAGGGGAGGTGAGTCCTGGAAACAAGCCCTTCCAGCCCTCTCCTCACTTCGAGATGGGTCTCCCCCTGCTCTGGCTGCTCGGGGCTGGTGTTACCCAGCCCTCAGCACTGGCTTGTGCAGGTCCACTGCAGTGCTCAGTCCTGAAGCTTCACCACTGAGGGTCTCTTTCCTTACCTGAAGGTCACTGAAGACCTTAATCTCCGGAGGGTTCAAGTGTCTTCACAGCTTGCCAGAAAAGGGCAGAGTTAAAGGGATGAGGACCCTTCTCCAGAGGAGTGCACATCCTCAGCAGCTCCTGGCAGCCACCACCAACACTTGTTCATCTGCCCTTGGAGGGTCATCCTGTTTTACGGCTGCAGAAGGCCATGCCACTGCCTGCTCTAGCTCCTTTCTTAGTAAAAGCCCTGTTTTGGTGCATGCAATCCCTTAATGATTCTCCCCCTGGGGTAATTTGTTGCTTTGGGTTCAGCCCATATGTATAATTTTCCAGTCAAACCCTGTTTCTAGTAATTTAGGGTAGTTAATATCACCTTTGTTAACCGACAGTAGATGCATGAGAGTGGAGTGGATATTCTCGCCCTTTGACCAGTATGAGCCTCCCCTTTATTAGTGTTCCACCTCCCACCCTCCCCCCCCAAAAAACTCTAAACAAATAAACTACCACTGGGGTTAATATTTGTTCCTCTACTTTTACCTGACATGGCAGGTTTGATTTTCCAGGATAGTACAAGACACAAAATTAATTGCAATACTGTTGGGTTTTTTTTTCCTCTTTTACCCTGACTCTTATTATTGTGAAAAAAGAAGAGTCAGAGTTTCTATTCTTCTTGCTGAAATAAGAAAATACTCATTTCATTGCCAGAGGTGCCTTGTAATGTCTTTTTAGATGTCTTCACTAAAAGTCTCCTTGCCTTCTGTAAGTTAAAGAAAATGTACAAGCTGCCACTTTTATGCTTTCCTGGAGAGGGGAAGGGAATATGGATAGAGACTTTGCAGTTAAATTTTGTCTGTCACTGCCTTATGGGAAGCTGGAGAATATTCAATGTAAAATGTGGGTAGCTTTAGAACATTACTCCCACTGATGCTGCCTCCCCTCCCTCCTGTAAATAAAAAAGGTAGAAAATTCAGTAACCCTGTCATAACATAGTGTTTAATGACATCTCAGGCACAGTTAATTTGACTGTTGGCCAATAAATATATAAATATATCAAACCCCCCCCGAATACAGAGGAGACATGTCAAACTTCAGCATCATTGGCTAAACACCTGAAGGGGGAAAAATGACTTGAAAGAACTTAATTCAAAAAATCCTTTAGGCCACACTGTTGCATCCTGCATGCTGGTAAAGATGCAGACAGCTATGAAGAGAAAGACATCAATAAATAATCAGGGGTCTTAGACTTTTAAATGGGAATCTGAGCATTGCAACCCAAAGGTAAATTGAATCTTTTCCCCATCTTCCTAGCAGGTGCTCATGCCTGTGTAAGCTATAAAACTTTGCTCATTGTAAATGTAGCTTGCCCTTTCGACAGACATTTTTACATGGAAATGGAAAGTCTTAGCTTGAGACCGCTCAAAGGCATCTCTGCCTGCAGCAACTTCTGTTTTATATTTTGAAAGGCTTTTTTTTTTTTTTTTCTCTTCATCTTTTCCTTTCCTCTTTCCCTTTGCCGAGGGATATCTGAATCCTACTTAAACATTTTTCTGTGGTAAACAGCTTAAAAAAGTGAGATGTGCAGCATGCAGCCAGGCAGTGGGAAGGACCCTTGTCTCAACTGCATTAAAGGTGAGACCAGCTGGGGCAGTAGGTGGTGAAATGGGCTTTGTTTATCTTTCATTTGCCCTCCTGGCAAAACTGAGTGCAACACTAAGCCTGTTCATAGATGCATATCTAAAGGATGTTGTAAGTATGTTTTAGCAGTTAATTAGTGTTTATAAACAGTTCGGGTTCACCATTAGGTAGTGCCCTGGGTAGGTTGAACAGTTTTTGCTGTATAACAGGACAGATATCCATTCTTACTCATCCTCTTCCTCCACAGATTCGTCAGAAAAGCAAAGCTGCTTTGCCTTGACCCATAACTGCAATATAATACATAATATTATACTGAAACAGTGCTTTTGAGCTCTGGCTGCTGTGCCTGACTCACGATGCCAAGCTGGACCACAAGTGTCTGGGAGACAAGACAGGGAGTTCTTTCATCCTAATCCCTCCATGCCTGGAAAAGAGTCACCTGGTGAATGCATGGATCTGATAAAATCCCAGATGAAGCTGCAGCAACAAGGCAGTGTGGAAACTGCACCCCTCCTGCCCCTCCCCACCAGTTATCTCAACTGAGTGTTAACTCTGAAGCCTAATGACCTGTTTCTGAGGAGGAGCTCGCTGTTTGGCAGCAAAACATTTTCCTGCAGTGTGGCTAGGCACTGAGATTAACAGCAGGCCATAAATAAAGCACAAAGCTCTCTCATGTCATGTCCCAATTTACAAGCTGAGAACTTGATGTTTCACAGTAAAAGGCTAAACATGACCTTTATGTAAGTAGCTTTCGCTATGCTATGATGAGAGCTTATAATCTGTAATTAAATGCTGTTGTCCCTCACATCTTTATTGACAAGGAATTCTGCATTTATTCCTTGACACCGCAGGGTCTGTCAGCTACTGCTGACTCTTCCTCGCATTCTGACCCGAGGAGGAAGAGGAACACTATTTCAGAAATAGAGATCTCACCACACTTTCACCCACAGAGGGACTTTGTATGTCTTGAGACAAACTTCTCCTGTAAGATCCATAAAGAGGCGCAGCTCAAAACCTTCACTAACACACTAAACACAAATCTGAACAAGGGGTGACTTGAGTTTGCTGCTTCAAATTATTTTTGAGTTAGATTCTACCCTGTTTAGACCAAAGCCAAATCCATAATCTTGCCAAGGTCAGAGGGGTCTGAATCTTCTTTTAACATCAGATATTTGAATTGTCTGTGGGCTTTTGGTCTCCTTTCAGTGTCTGGTAAGTCTGATACCTTTAATAAGGACCTTTCTTGGAGGAGAAGACCAGGGAAGAAGGAAAAAGGCCATCTCCTCTGCCCACCTCAGCACTGCGAGCCCCAACATCCCATACAACTCTGGGAAACACCTTGATACAGACTGTTTCTTGCAGTGAAAAAATGTATTGCAGAAAAATATGAAAGTAAAAATCCCGTATGGGCTCCTACAGAAAGTGCCTACTACCAGACATCAGCTCTGGCTCAGAGAGTTCTGAGCCATGAGCTGTTGAAGGCAGGGAAGGTAGAACAAGTAGCTCAACATGCTTTTCTTATATCTTTTCCTATTGGGCAGTTTCTGGCCACCACTGGAGACAAGTTTTGGGCCAACAAAGGGGTTTGTACCTAATATATTTGCACGTGTCAAGGTACCCAGAGAAGGTCAAAGATTCAAGCTTGACAGACTCTTTCTTGTCTCCTTCTGACATGTTATCTCGGTGCAAGTTGCCTGAAGAGTCAGGCAGCAAAACACAAAACTATCCACTATGTTTACCTAGGCCTTCCCTTCCACCCCTGAACCACTCATTTCCCATACAGCTACGGTTTGGGGACTCCAAACAAGCACCGAGCAGTAAGAACAGATGAATGTTTAAGAACAGCGATCCTATTTTCATGCAAATGTCCTCTGTGATAACAAAGAAATGAAAAGCAATACCCAGTCTATTGGAGGAGCAAGCAGAACTGTTCCTGGAAGTCGTCTGTCTTTCAAAGTTTTCCATTAGGCGTTCCCTCCTTAAATACTCTCTGTGCGCAGAGCTCGTCCCCACCTGAGGAGGCAGCCTGATCCATATGCATGATTAGATCTCCAGCTAGAGATGCAGTCTGCAGATCTGCATCTCATTTGGACTCACTGAGGCCTGGTGAACACTGGCAAGGAGGTAGCAGTAGGTGAAAACACGCTGTGGGTCGCTCATGAGCAAAAAAACACCTCTGGAGTACAATGAGCCAGACTGAGAGGTGGGAAAACAAGGACACAGCTGAGGCCAAATGTGGCAGTTTGTCATTGCCTCCATCAGCCCAAGAACTGAAGAGTTTTTCACAGAATCACAGAGTCATTTAAGTCAAAGAAACTCTCTAAGATCATTAGGTTCAAATGTTCCCCCAACACTGCCAAGGCTACCACTAACATGTGTCCCCAAGTGCCACATCCACAGTTTTTAAATCCCTCCAGGGATGGGGACTCCACCACTCCCCTGGGCAGCTGTGCCAGGGCTGGACAATCCTTTCAGTCAAGAAATTTTCCCTAACATCAAATCTAAACCTCTCCTCACACAACTTGAAACCATTCCGTCTTGTCCTGTCACTTGTTACCTGGTGGAATAGACCAACACACATGCCCACACATGTTTATTTGAGACTATTTCCCCTGGAAGCATGTCCAAAAGGAGATACATGCAGAGGGATGAGCATTGCCTGATCCACATTGCAGGAAAGATCAGACCTCTATTAGGCTGCCCAGCACTTTGAAAGGGGATTATGCAACTGAATCACCATGCAAGTGGCTAAATACTTGTAGGCTGGCAGCAGTGTAGGGTGTCAAATCAGCTTTATAAAAAGTTCTGGTCCATATGCTCAACTGTATCTCGTAAGGTTTTGGGTGTTACAGGAGTCCTTTTACAGCTAACTCTGTGTGACCACATGTGCTGGGACATGTAGGTTCAGCCACTGGCCTAGCAAGGGAAAAGTTGGATTTTTCCATATTCTTTCAGTCACTTCAGTCACCTGAAGTGTTTTGGTTCCGTGGACCTGAAGCACACACCTGAATTGCTGCAAACAGAAGCAGCAGTCTGAGGTGTCCATGGGTCACTGCAGATCACCTCTCTCACTAACCAGCCCCTAAAACAGGCAGTAGGCAAGTCCTTGGAACTGGAGGAACTTGAGCTATGAACCACTGTACATTTTTTGATGCAGTGATGGTCCTTCAAAACTGCATCAAAATCTGTGCAGGGGGTGGGGGTGGGGGGTGTGAATAGAAACTGCATTTATAACAAACCCATGATATTTATTTTCATCTTTGCAACTCTTAGCCAAGGCAGGACAGCTGTAAAATTTCCCACACTGGCCTTGCTTTGACAGGTCGTTGTGGCCCTCATACCTTTTTTTTCCTTCAAATTTTTTTATAGTTAAAAGATACCAATTTAGAAGTTTGGTCACGTCATTAAAGTGACTCAGGATGTTGTTGTCCTCACTTAAACTCTCGGAGTGGGGCAGTCAGAACATGGCACAGGGCACGAAGAAGCAGAGTGAAGGGATTTCTCTAATCCAAGGAAATGTTCTTAATTGCATCCTGAAAGCATCCCCACGTGCTCCTGTTTGTGTCTGCAGCAGGCAATCGTCTACACGAGTGCATTTCTCCAAGGTGGTGTCTCCCACAGGGAATTGCAGCTGGCCCCTGGGCCCCAGCAAATTCCGTCCTCATCAGAGAGAAAGCCTAAAGAGCTCTTCACCTTCCCTGGAAACTTCTGCAGAGACTCTTGTCTCAGAGGAGAATCGCCTCTCCAGCTGCTCATGCAGCTTCCTGAGGCATCACCTAGTCATGACTTCCCTAAACTTGGTGCCTGGGGGCATGGGTTAGTGGTGGTCTTGGCAGCGCTGGGTAAACTGTTGGACTTGATGATCTTGGAGGTTCTTTTCCAGCCTGAACAATCCCACGATTCTGTTTTGCACAGCAAGAGGCAAGGACTATTCCCCAGTTTGCTGGCTGGCAAACCCTGGGGGCTATGAGATCATTTCCAATGTAAATGTGACCTCATCATGATTGCTTACATTAAGGATTGCAGTACTTTGCAAGTCATCCTAATAAATTCACTTATCTGCCCGAGGAGGACAGAGTCATCTATCTGGTCTTTGACATCTGCCTTTGCAGAGACCCTGAAAAGCCTTCTACCCACCCCACGAGCTTGTCCACGGACAATAATGTTGTGAGATAAATGTGGACAGAGAGCATCAGAAATAACTAAGGGACCAATCTACATGAACCAAGCCCTACTAAAGCAACGTCCAGAATAAACCAGAATATCAGCAACCACTTTTTGGAAGCAGCCTTTCCTTGATTTATGATGGTGGGAATGTACCTCTTGCCAGTTGAGTTTTGATGGTGATGCTTCCTCTCCTGTGGGAAGTGTGACTTCCCAGGGGATTGCTGTTGCTGTATGAGCAGGGGACCCTCTTTCCTTACTCAGGTTCACATCCCTGGGATACTGTTGACCTACCAAAGGTGACTATTTGGTCTTGATTTCTGGCAACTGAATAATTCAAAAGCAATTTATCTGCATTTTCAGGAGTGTTCAGGGAAGTCACTTCACAGTCATTTACAGCTCATACACTATGGTATTGGGGAAGACTCACTCCCCATTTCACTCACTTGATTGATGAGCCTCAAAATCTCAGAAGAATCATAAATTCCAGAGACAAATAATCATGCATTAGGAAAAGAAAAAAAAAATCAATGCAATCACTGCTTGTTATTTGCCATTCACTGTTTCATGTAATTTTAGTTTTACAGGCATCCAGTCAGATTCCAGTTACAGCATCATATTTTGGGGGCCAATTATGTACAGAGGGAGCAGCCACTCTGAGCAATTCATAACTGACTGACTGGAGGAAAATCTGTTTTCAGGCATTTTCAGGTGAAAATTTATCAAAGAAACAGAGTCTTATGAATCAGCATTAAGTAATGAACAGCGAAAAGGGGCAAATATATCAGACCTGTTGTGAAAGAAAAGTAATTGCCAACACCAGCATCAGCCAAAACCCCCCCAGCTTTTGGCTAGCTTTTTGATAAAGACCCTGGAGAAAATAAGGGAAGTCTTTCTTCTGATGCATCCTGGAGAAAATAAGGGAAGTCTTTCTTCTGATGCATCCATCCCCGGATCAGGCTCTTTTTACTGCAAAGTTTTGCTCTCCAGCACAACTTGGCATGCAGTGTTTGTTCTCCATAAAGCGCTTAAGAGTGAAGGTAATTCAGCTGTTTTGCTTCCCTGCCTAGTGGGAGCTTTGCTCAGCTCTCAGAAATGTATGCAAGTGTGTGACTAATGTACAGCAAAAAGACTCAGGATGGAGCCACTTTATTCATTGTTTGTTATTTGTTCTTTGTTGCTCAGTGTTTTGTAAATCCCCCTGGTTATGGAGACGTTTTTATTAGAGAATACATTTTTTTGAAAATGGGGTTCCACAAAAATGAAATTTCAGAGGTGTGTGTCTCAGCATTGATTTTTCTGTTTGTAATAACACACTATAGCATATCTTGTTTTATATCAAGAGGATAAAATGTCCCTAACACAGTGATCGCCATTCTGTGGTAATGGATAAAGCCTGTTTATGAGATGTCATTTATTCCACAATAGACAGTAAATAAAAGCCATTTCAAGCTTCGGTTAAATCAAAGCTTGTTCGGGATTTCAGCAGATTTGCAAATTACCTTTGGGACCATTTTCAGATTCAGTTGTTTTCCCACATGCTATTGACTACCCATGTTTTACTATAAATACTACTTCTTGCTCGCTCTCTCTCTCTGTCTCACACCAAACCCTGGGATTGTAGAGTGATTTGTAAAGACAAGCAGATAAAGTAAATACACAGTACTGTATTAAAATTTCTTTCCTGCCAACGCAACAGAAATAAACCCACAAGATTTGATGGCAGACTGAAAGGCAAAGACAAGGATCCTGGACACAACACTGTGGAAAGTCCAGGGGCCTTTGTGAGATCTTATAAAGGTACTGAAAGAGATACAAGAGAAACACAAGTATTGCTAAAAAAGACCAAATTTACTAAAACCTGCCTCATATCAGCTACCTTGGCTTTAGGATTTAGTACTGATACTGAACATAGTTGTAAGAGGGTGCTGGGACCACACGTGCCTTCCTTGCTCTGCACTGCAGATAGAAGAGTTAATGCCAGCATACAAAGGGTGAAGGGTTACAGGCCTCTGGACTCAGAAACTACCTCACTGGCCTGAAGTAATCACACAAAATATAGACTTTAATCAGAGTATTATCACACTTACGGTGATATTCATAAACGCCGAGGCAGGGACAGCAAGTGTTTTAATTTTGGGTGCATTCTGCTTTCTCAAGGAAATATTGTTTGCCTGTGAGGAAATGCAGTTTATGATCAACCAAAACCTTCTGGAAATTCAGAGTCAGTGTGATGCTCTCCCCTGACTGGGAAAAAAAAAAAATTAAAATGGTTCATTGCACAGTGTTTGAGATGAAAAGGCTTCATTTGTTCCCTGGTATGTCCACAGTGGGTGTAAATGAGCATGCAGGACAGATGACTTTGCAGCCCATAAGGGTATGGACCTTTTGGCTTCAAATACCATCTCCACTTCTACTTTACCTTTGCTTTTGTTAGAAAATCTTCCAAAGAAGCAAGACATTTTGGTTGACAGTCTTTGAAATGTCCCATTTGACCAAAAAAACCCCTACCATTTCCAAGCCACCAATTACTCCAAAACATTCAGGAAAGGATTTATACTCTCGTTCCATCCTTTTAACAGTTGAGTCAAACATTAAGTTATTTCCAAAAATGTCTGTATGAATTATAGGGTTCCTTAAGGTTATTTCTTGTTAGTTATTCCTGCATCCATTTTATTGCCACCTTTTAAAACTGTGGTGGCTGTCAGTAAAGGGACAATAACACTGTTTTACTCAACAATAGTTTTCAAGAGACAATAAGACTGAGCACCAGTAGGTATCATACAACCCCTATTTAGGACCCCAGCTGGACAGAGACACTTATTTCATCTGCCCACTTCCAGCTGCTGAGATTTGAAGCCACAAGACAGATGGGCTCTCAGGGATGCCCATCCTTGAACAACATTAAAAAACCCAAACATGATGGAATGGCAAACAGAGGGACAAACCTATTTTCATTTTTGTAACCACTAGAAGAATAGAATTTCAAGAGGAAAGCAAGCCAGATTCCCTTCCAGTTCATACCCCACAGAGAAACAGTCCCATAAAACCATTAACTCAGGTAACTCAGCCTTGGAGAGATAAATGCAGACCCACCATCCTATAGAAAATAAAGTGAATGCCATGTTGTGGCTGAGGAAAGCAAGAATAAGTATTTCCCATCCTCCCTGCAGGACACTACACTGCAGGATCAGCAAGTAGACAGTAAGTTTTAATGCCTGTAAATTGTTTATTATCCTCAAAAGTGGCCCTGCATTGTCCTAACAGTTGTCCTCTGTGTCTTAGGTGTCTCTAACCCAGAAACTCCGAAAGGGAGCATCTGAGTCAATCACCATAGGAAGAGTTAACAGGGCCTTTAGGCTACTTAGGACCATACTTTCAATCATTTTCCCAGTTTCTGGATCTCAAGAAGCATTCACTCCTGGACTTGGACCAAAATTCATGGGGAACAGGCAAGGAAAATTGGTTTCAATGGCCTTCCTTTGATGATGCTTGGGAAGAGCGTGTTGAATCCTTTTGATAATACATGCTTATATTATAGTCTCTGGAACACAGCAGTAAACTGGTAGGGAACCAGGCAGATTTCCAATGGAAAATGTTACTTTTCTGGGGAATTTCGCTAAAGAAGAACCTATTCTCTCAGAAATATTTCTGCTCAGAAGAATCAGGGATTTTTTTAATTATTGCTGGGGAGTTTTCAGACCCCTTTTGATGTGGGATACCTTTGAGTAGAGACCTTCTGATACTCCTCCAGCCACTGCTTTTTGAGAAGTTCAAAATTTTCATCAGAATCCTAATTTTCATTCTTTTTCCGAACAAATCCCACTTTGAATTGCCGTAACATCCCAGGTGATGGAAAGGTCAAGGCTCACACACCACCAAAGGTCAGAGTCCTTTGTAACATCTCTGTCCTTGTGCAAACTTCCATGCACAAGGGTCTTCCATGGGACCGCTGATGTTCCCAAAATTACATCACCTGCCTGTTTTGCTGGAGCAGGACCCAGGTCAAGGTGTCCCTGCCTCAAAGGAGCCATGGGTGTCCAGAATGTTGAAACAAGTGGATGCTCTATCTAGATGTTGCGCCAGGAACACCTTTTGTCCACCAGTAACTGTTTTTTAAAATATTTTAGAGTTGTCAGTTGTCCAGTCAGGGAGCAGATGGGATGCTGGGTAACCTGTGTAGCTGCTCACCCACACGTAGCTGGTATTTTGTAGACAGTTATTTTACTTATTTTGTTTTTCAAAAATTGACTGTTTTATCTCTTGTTTTGTCAACAAAAGGGATTATATTGTAAAATTTCACTAGGTGTAACAGATATCTACACTTTGATTTACACAACGATTAAACTGCTTCTCACCTTTGCTCTGATAACTTGAGAGGAAGGTTAAAATAAAAAAAAATCCAGTTCCGGATGTGGCACCAGAAAACTGAGCGTAGGACTCTAATTCCTTTGCAGTTTTGCCTGAAAGTACTGTTGCAGTTAAAGTTGTGCCAGCACTTTCATTAGAATTCCAGTTTTGATTTACAGCGCTGGCTGCAAAAAATTTGCTGCTGGCTGAAATTCAGTGTGAGGTCTCTGGGCATGGGAAACATTTTAAACATTTTTTGGAAGCTTATTTGAGAAAATTGTACTAACATTAACACAGGAGTTTTCCTTAGATTTAAATAGGTGAGATTAGACTTATTTATTTATTTATTTATTTATTTATTTATTTATTTATTTTTAATAAGTATACAGAAAACCACAGGGTTATTTTGAGAGATCACCTTTGTTTTTTAAGTTAACGTCCTGGGTTTGGCTGGGATAGAGTTCATTTTCTTCTTACACGTTTTAAACTATGCTTTTAGAAATTTCTGGGGGAGAGTTTACCAGAAACCCCAGTATTTGGATTAAGAAACACCACCCAAGCTAACAAATGATTAAAGCAGACAGTGAGTAAGCACACACTTTGCTGTAAGTGTTCCCAGCCCTTTAACGTGCGTTTTTAAAGCACTTTATGAAGCGACGCTCAGTGGCTCTGCTATTCCTGCCTTATTAGCTGGGCATTGACAAACCCTGGCAGTATCCATGCTGCACAGTGCTGTTTAGATTAATTTAGTGCTGGTGAGTGGTGTCAGGCTGAGAGGGGAGGGGATGAGAGGCCATTCATCACCTGGACGGTTACGACATCCCAGCTCCCTCTCTCCCGCAGCTGCTGCCTGGGGGCACCACATCGAGCAACAAGAGCGTAACTCGGTGCCTTTTCCACCCAGCCCGTGGCTCCTGGGCAAGAGATGCCAGCGTGGACAGCAATTAAACTATTCCTGCTGCAGGTGGGCACCAGAAACCCCCCAAAAACGACCCCTGTGAAGTCCCTGCAGCCCCCAACAGAGCAGTGGTAGAGGAAGCACTTCTACTTCTGATGAAGTAGAAGTCAATATAACCTGCTGCATACTCTGCTACTGATGGTAGAATCACAGAATCCTTAAGGTTGGAAAAGCACTCTTGGATGATGGAGTCCAGATCTTAACCCAAAACCACCATGTTCACTGTTAAACAATATCCCCAAAAGCCATATCCACATTATCCATGTGGTGCCTGCTGGTGGGTCTCTGGTATTAAGAATGGCCCGTGCCTGTGGAATAATTTAAGCTGCATTCTGACACTGTTTTCTAACCAGAAGGCATCCATCCATATTCCAGATGCCTGCCTTCCAAAACATCCTTTATCTAGGTGACCTAACAGTGCTGAGGCTGTGGAGAACTTGTGAGATTCTGGGATTAAGTCTGTTTCTTGCCTCCCCAACCATCCATTTTCCCCAGTGCTGTTCCTCCAAGGCAAGGAAAGCATCATCTTACACAAACAGGTGCCCACACACAGGATTGTATTTGGAAATTTAGTGGTAAGTTTTATAGAATGATAGAATGATAGAATGACTTCTATTTGGAAAAACCCAGTCTAAGATTATCAAATCCAACACAGCACTGACAAGGCCACCACTAAACCATGCCCCCAAGTGCCACATCTGCATGGTTTTTAAATCCCTCCAGGGATGGGGATTACACCACTGCCGTGGACAGCCTGTGCCAAAGCTGATCAAGAAATTTTCCCTAATGCCCAACCTAAACCTCCCCTGGAACAACCTGAGGCAAATTTACAAGGCAAATTAAAGAGGCATGGGAACTTGGCCACTTCGCTTCTGACTCTCACAACAGACCTGGGTCCTGCTTTGGCCAAGCAACTACTCCTCAGTCAATTTCCAGGCATGACTTGAGCTTTAGGTTGGTCCAGAGGTTCCTCCAGGCAAATATTTTGGAAAAGGCAACCCTGCACTGGAGGATGAGGTCAAGGGCATGGATGCAGGTCCTACCCTGTCAGTGAGCTGCAGTGCCAACAAGGAGCCTTGGGCAGCCTTGACTTATTATATGGTCATTTATTAAACACTTGAGCCCCTGGACTAAGGAATATGGGCATGCTGGCATGTCCACCAGATTCTGACATCTGCAGAAAATGAACCCACCCTGGGGCAAACAGCCTCATGTTATTATCCAGACAGTGCGATTTTTGGGGCTGGTAGCACATCTTACAGGGAGTATATACTGCATCTGGCACAAGGGCATGCTAATCTCAGCTGGAAACTAGAGATGCTATAATATCAGAGGAGTAAATTAGCAGAATCCGTCAAAGTGTGTTTTTTTTTTTTTTTTCCAGAGCTATAGAAGGGTATAAATGCTTGTGAAGATGCCATGAGAAGTGCACTGTCCTGTCTACCGTTTCCCACTTGGGTCAAGTTGCAGAAAGTGAGTAAAAATTCAGAGGAGAAGGTGAAGGGGTAAATTTAGCACCACCATCCTCAGGGAGTCTGGAGGTCCCTTGGGGCAGTGGAAGGTGCTGGGGGCCCTGGGTACCTCTGGGTGCCCCACAGGCAGTGAGATGGGTCCTGCCAGGGCTGAGGGCACTGGGATGTGGGACCAGGGCTCAGTGTGAGGATGCCTGAAGCAGCAGCTCTGTAAGACATGGGGGAACAACACCTCCCTGTTTTCCTGTACAGACACCCCACCACCCATCCCCACAGCCAGGCACAACCAAGGGGTCCAGCACTGCCCCTGTGCACAGGCAAACAGAAAGCATCCAGCTTCCATGACTGCACAAATGGGGGCCTTCTTAATGCCACAGCTCATGTAAATAAATTCCTTTTGCTGTGAATCTTAATTAAGGGAATGATTGTTTCTGGCCATCACTTGAAAGGCAAATGTTTAATTGGTTCTGATGTCTTTTCCTGAGAAAGCTTTTTTTTTTTTTTTTTTTCCCAGAAGCCATATATTGCAGGGACATTGCTTTTCCTGGCTGCCTGTCCTGGAAGGGTCCAGCAAGCAGCAGGGAAAGAAGATGGTTTAAGGGGCTATCGAGTGAAACGTGTGCATGAGTTAAAGAGCAGGAGCCGTTTAAGATCCCGAAGTGTCATTAGCAGTAACATGTCACATAAAATGAGGTGCAGATTTCCATTTTCATTTGAACTTCAGGTGTTTAGTAATCCAGAAGCTTTATTTAAGGACTGACCTTTAACCTGGCCTGTCATTCCAATTGCAAGGAGTTGATGGCCACTGGGAATCAATGGGCAGCATGAAGGTCACTTCCTAGAAAAACTGTGGCTATCAATGTGTCAGTTCCAATGAAGTATTATAACAAAGCAGGCAAAGAGCCTATCTCGGTCCACGAGGCACCAGCTCGCTCTCAGGCTGCCTCTCTCCCCATTTTCAGCTATGCTGTAAACACAAACAGAAGTAAGCTGTTATTTAATGATACTTGTTTCTGAAGGCATTTGGCATTTTCAGTTCTGTGGGTGGCACAAGTAAAGGGGTGGTTAGAAATCCAGCACTCACTGATCCAGGTGCCAGGGGAAATCCCCTTATTCCTGCACACCAAGCACTGCAGCAGAGCCCCTCACAGAGCCACTGATCCAGTGAGACCTGGACAGTCCCCTTGTGGCACAGCCACACAACTCCATGGCCCCAGGGCCACTGAATGGTTGGGTTGGAAAGGACCTTAAAGATCATCTCCTTCCAGGCCCCCTGCCATGGGCAGGGACACCTTCCACTATCCCAGCTTGCTCCAAGCCCTGTCCAGTCTGGCCTTGGGTGCTTCCAGGTACGGGGCAGCCGCAGCTTCTCTGGGCAACCTGTGCCAGTGTTTTATCACCCTCATTGTAAAAAGCTTCTTCCTTGTATCTCATCTAAATCAATCCTCCTTCAGTTTAAAACCATCACCCCTCGTTCTGTTGCAATGCCACAGTTGTCTCCTTGGTGTCTTCCCTGGGGCTCAGGAGGGAAAAAAGCATGTCAAAAGCTGCGGTCAGCCTGGCCTGCTCACACTGTTGGGATTAAAATGAACATTTAATGAAGTGAGGATTTGCTCTGGAGGTTAGCACAAAGGCTCTCATTTTTGTCCTGGGCAAAATCTGTGGCACCTGTGCAGTGAATCCTTTTTTTTTCAATCGTGTAAAAACTGGGTTGTTTTGATTTCTACTGAAATCTAAGAAATTTAAGCTTTTAGGAGCAGATTCCCCATGGTAAGTCAGAACCCAGCTCCTGCTGTATGCAAAGGCACTGGATGGCCAGTACCTTCAGGGTCTGGCCTGGGGAAGAGTGGGGTACTGAAGTCACACGTGTCTATCATGAAGCCCAAGGGAAGTCCCACCATGAGAGCTGTTAAACCAAATCCCAGCCGAGGGACAAGAGAGCAGCCAGGAGTTTGTGGGATGGACACTGCAGACTGTGCCAGGCACACACCCCACCCTGCCCCATCCCAGTGCCACGTGGAGGGGAGATGCAGCCCCTCTCCACATGCCAGCTGCTCCCGGACCGGTGAAGGTTTTGATTTGTAGGGTCAAGGACGAACATAATCATCAGTCAAAACCTCTCAATCTCTCACAGTGTCTTTGTGCTGAGTTTTCAGCACGCAGCTCTTTTCAGCAATCTGTCTCCAGGGGTTGGGAAATTCCCCTATAGGAAAATTCTTTGGAAAGTCTTTTAAAAGACCTTTCTAATCATTAATAATTACAGTAATTTATTGTAAGCCTTTCTGTACTCTTACAAAGCCAGCAAGATCTTCCCTATAAGTTCATAACAGTTTTGAGGGATAAATCCATTCCCTGAAAATCATGCAAAATAGAATTTTAATTGGAATTTCTTTTCCAGTCATAGGAGTCATTGTTGAACTTACTGTTTGTATATTAAATGTCTTTTTAGATCACTGAGCATGCCAATGCTCTGGGCAAAATCAATATGAAGTCTATGCCTCTCTGTCATATGAATATGAAACCCTCTGTAAAAGGTCAAGGTGTCAGAAACTAATGAATCCCTGTTCAAATTCAAAGTTCCGATTTTGAAATAAAAATTGAGAGATGTGACCAAAAAGTGCAACCAAAGGCTTGGATTTCACTCAACGACATGTAGGTATAAATCGGAACAGGATCGGAGAGAGGGAATTAGAGCATTTCCTCCATGGAGACAATAAACCTTATGCAAAGGTGAAAAAAATAAAATGTCACACTAATGTTACAGAGAGGTATCACAGTTTTGCTAAAAATGGGATTGATACAAGGCATTGGTATCCATTTTAAACACACAGATAAAGTGGAGTTCAAATACACATCAAGTCTACTTGCCATGACTCTGAGCCTGATCCTGCACTCCATCAGCCTCCGAGTATTTCAGCCACTGAAGAAAGGAATAGAGTCTCTTTAGGAATTTAAATAGGTGAGTCAGATCATGCATGGAGATAATCTGTCACAATATTATTTATATTTCACAATATTTTCTTTTAAACCCTTTTATTTCCTCCTGTTTCCATACTTTGTGTCCTCTTATTAAGGCAAAGAGAAAGTAATTATTGTACAGAGGGGCTGTTCCAAAGCTTTCCACACATACCCATCTGACTGCTGGTTATAGACCATCGTGATTAATGCCATTGAATGGATTTTAAAATGTATTTATTCCCATGCCCTGTCCCTCGTCTGCAGATCCAAACACTGGATGCTGAACACAAGGGTGAACGTACCTTTTTTTGCAAACAAGAAGAAAGCGTGCAATTTGCACCTCTGGTAGCAAAATCAAGCTCACTTCAGGTTTTGGAGATCCCGGCATAGAGGGAGATTATCACCTCAGCTTCAGTGGAATTGCATGGAGTGGGGCATGTCCTGTGCATTTATTAATTCTCCCTTTTTTCTGGCTCCTGTCACGTTTAAGGGTCTCGACCACCCTCACACCTTAGACATACTTTGACTAATTTACACGATGGTGGTTTCCTCTGTGCACACACAATAAAAAACACTAACTACAGAGCAAATAAACCACGAGGGAGGGGAAAGTCCTGCGTGCCGAGGATGCCACTACATCGCGGAACCAAGATAATCCCGACTGGTTATTGTTACAATTATTTATTTTTTTTTTTTCCCCTTCTCTTGGAGCTGGAGATCCCCTAGCAAAGACCTGGAAGCAGCCTGAGTTTCCATGCAATAAAGCAGCAGTGAGAAAAGCTCAGAGTAATTAAGTGGCTGACGCACAGAAGAAGCCGTTACAAAGATTTGACTAAATTGCCCATTCATTAGTAGCACGGCATGGAAGGAGAATTACAAATAGACAATAGAGCCTGCAGTAATTCAATCTAACCTTGTACTTACAGAAAACAATGAGATAATGAACGGAAAAATTACCAGGCACATATTGCATTTTGTCGAAGG
>NW_020955203.1:5778850-5780799 GCF_003031625.1 Empidonax traillii
CCGGCGAGAGCGGCCTGGCACATGTAACACTAATGGCATCGCTCAAGCTGAGCAAACATTTCTCCAACACAATCATAGTTCTCAGTCTAAGGGCCTCTGGGGAGCTGAGATGAGGCTAGATCGTGAACAAAAAAATGTAATTTATAAGGCGTCTGTGGACTGGAATTTATCATCGGATCCGCTCGCCGCCGCTCAATTGATATGTAGTTGATTTCAAACAACACCCCCCAGGCGCCCACAGGGAACATTTTTTAGATTTTACGCTTGGATATATCTGTTTAACTCACCATTTACCAAAACAACGGCTGATGACAGCACAAACAAGTCACTCTGGAAAAAAAAAAAAAAAAAAAAACAAAACACCACAGCCATACACAGACAAGCGCACACCTCCCTAGACAGCACTAAACCACGAGGGTTAGGGCTTTGCAGGGCTTGTGGGGAGGGAGAAAGCAGAGGCAGAGGCTGAACTTGGGGTGTATTTTACAAGGAAGACGTGGATGAACCTTCCACTCAGTTTTTAAGCCTGTGTTGGAGCTCTCCACTGGTTCTTTTTTACATTTGCTTCCCCCAGGCAAGCATCACGTTGGGCTCGTCCCCTGGAGTAGATGTTGGGGCTGGTGGCTCTGGAAAGGGGATGTGAGGTCACCCTGGGTTGGGGGTTCTGTGTGTGGGGAAGGTTTGCAAAGCACAGCAAATGGATGCATAATAGCATCCCTTGTCTTGATGGAAAGGTGTCCCAGCATCACAGTCTGGACCATTCCTGAGGTGTTCCTGGGCTCCTGGCACCAGTGAGACAAACTGGGGTGCATCAGTTGGAGCAAACAGAAGAAAAGTTAGCATCCTTGTATTTCAGTTCCACCAGAGATTCAAAAACAGCTTTCTCACTGTGTAAGGGATCTCACTGCCTGATTTAATAAAGTGCTGCTACTTCCTATCTAACAAGAGAACTTCTGAAATTCCCACAGACGAATTTTGCTACTAATAACAAGAAATCCCCCCTGATCAAGCCAGTGCATGTAATCAAATTCTGTTGCATTTACCTTCTAAAGAACGAAAACCAATGCTGACTTTAAACTATTTCCTGCAATTCCCTCCCAGCACTGTGAGGGAGCCCTGGACTCAAACAATCCACTGCACCAGGTGTTGCAGAGACACCAGCCTGGAGGTGAGCCTGAAATGTTCAAGGGCAGGTTGGATGGGGCTTGGAGCAACCTGGTCCACTGGAAGGTACCCCTGCCCATGGAAGAAGGATGGAATGAGATGGTCTTAAATGTCCTTTGCAGCCCAAAGCATTCTGTGATTCTGTGACACGCAGAGACCACGGGGAAACAAACAGGAAAAAAAAAAAATTAAAGAAAACAGTTTTGTGGAGATGGCAGTGAAAGCTGTGTTGTGCCCTAACACAAGCTGCCCACAACAATATTTCACCTACTTCAGGATGTTCATTAACCAGTTTTCAAAATAAGGACCTCAATAAAGAGCTAGCGTCAACTGGAGATGGCATTTGGCTGCTCTAATGGGATAATTACTGAGCATGGAAGAGGCTCTCTCACAGACCACATGTGAATCAAAGAGATGAGGTGTTACTGCTGTTGTGGGGCTGGTCTTCCCACTGAGGTCCTGTCTGACAACACAGAACAAACCAGTGGCTTCTGTGGAGAGGTTCTAGGGGTGCTTTGGTGACAAATGGGAACTGCTGCCTGGTAAAGGATGGCATAAGACCTGGATGTCCATCAGTAGAGAGGAGTGGTTGGATGGAATCAGAGGTAATTCAAGGTGAAAAGGAGCTGAGAATGTGGGACCAACTCGAGGCAGATCCAGCAGCTGCCCAGCATGAATTCCTCTACACATGAACAGATCCACCAAGCAGCTCAACAAATGTGCAGCCACCAGTCGTTGTGGGTCGTGGCCATCACCCCAGTGCAGTAAAAATTAAGATAATTAAA
>NW_020955203.1:5780961-5798707 GCF_003031625.1 Empidonax traillii
CCGAACCCCTGGCCCACAAAAAACCAAACCAACCAACCAACCAAACAATGCTCCACAGAAACAAAATCAAAAACAAAACAAACCCCACAAAACCAAAACCAAACAAGCAAACCCCAAAACAACAGCAAAAACACCCCCCCAAAACCAACAAAATCAAACAACAACAACAAAAAAGCCCCCCTCCCCCGAACACAACAAAAAACCCTACAAAACCCTCAAACAAACAAAACCATCATAAAACCAAACAATCAATCAGAAGTGCTTTTTGAAAGATCACAGAATAAACACTAAAGATCAAATCTACAAATTCAGTGTCTCGTCTGATTGAATTTATTTCCTGCTTACTTCTTCTGGCTTCCTTCATGGCACCAGTTGGCTTCAAGAGGTTACACAAGCAGGGAAATTGGCACCTGTTTGCTGGGTGGAAAATGGATCTTCCTGATCCATGTAAAAAAAATGGTCCGTGTTGGATTAACCACAGAAATTCTTTCAAATAACCAAACCCAAGAACTGCTACATGGCTCCTTACTACTGGTTGTAAATGACAGCAAGTTCACCTAAGCACTTTCTCACCTAAGACATTTCCTCCACCCTCCTTGAAATTCATTCCACAAAATATATTCTGACTTACATGAAAATCTTTTCCTCCATTTTGAAAAGCACACAAAAGGGAAATGCCACGTATGGGGCAAAAAAGCCCTCTGCAACTGATGGCTGTGGGGGCAATCAGTACTACCTCACTACACAAACACTTTCTAAAACTACAGACAACAAATGATTGCACAGGATTGGAAGGATTGTGGTTAGGGCTGCATAAAATGTTTTGGAATAAACATTACCCATGGCAAATACCATGCAACTTAATGAGCCAGACTTGAGCTTTTAATAGGAAAAACAGAAAAGAGAAATGTTTCAAGCTTAGAGATTTTGTGTTGGGCTTGCTTGCGGGTTTTTCTCCCCTCAAAGTGGTACATTTGCAAACGATTTCTGTTACAGGTCTTTTTTTTGTGGTCTAAAAGAAAGGAGGTTTGTGGCTGGTTTTGGGGCAGGATGGTCTATCCTGGGTCTTAAGCTGAAGTTTGTGCCATCTGAGATCGCTGGGTCTGGCACTGGGAAACCCTGGGTTGCTGTTCCCAGACAAATGTAATCAACACAAGCAGCCTCAAAGGCATGGCAGGGTATGGTGTCAAACCTTCACTTCTGGGTTTAACTCTCTCAGATCAGGACAAATGATAGCCTTCAGTTAGTGCAATAAAAAGTACATGATTTTCATGTAAAAATGGACAAATGCCCAGAGAATTTGCCCAGTAAACTGAGTAACGAGAAAGGAGATTTGTACTATATGCAATTTTCAGCGAAAGTTCGTGACAATATTATTTCTATGTTAATTTCTTAAGGAAGCCTCTATTACCTTGCTATCCACCTATGTGAGTCTGTAAATGTTTCCCTGATACTTCTTTTTCCTGTTTCCTTGTTTCATCCAAAATTGATAATAAAACAGAAATCTCCAAGATTGCATCCAGCCTTTACAAGTTACAGGAACACAAGCAGGCTGAGGGCAGAGACCTTCTGAATACGGGAATATTCAGAGAATATTGGGAAGGTTGATCACAGGAAGGCTGAAATATGGGAAGTCTGAAATTCTCGTCTTAGAGAACCTCAAGAGAGCCAATGCGACAAAACTTAAAGGTTCTTCCAAATACAGGAAACCTTTCAGCTGAGTTCACTCCCTCTCAGGTACTAGAGACTGTCAGTCACAGGATGCAAGTCCCCAAACCACCACATTTCATCAGCTCTGGTGCCAGCGGGGTAGATGCTGTTTGACCACCTCCAGAAGCCAAAGGGCAACAACTCTTCCTCTAACCAGAGAGATTTCAGGTCTAAAGATGAGGAAGGCCCAAACTCGCTGGTGATGAAGAAGCAGTTGCTGGACTTCCAAACGTTCCCTTTCAACGTGTTGAAAAGCTTTATGCTAAAATTGTGGTCCTCAAACCCACAATAACCAGTTTGTATAATGCACACTTTTGCTTTTGTTCTCTCTAATGAATTCTATTAATTTTTTTTTTTTTTTTTTTTGGTATCAGGCCCAAAAAGAAACTTAGCCCTTAAACAGGGCAACTGAAGTCAGATCTGAATGTGGGTCACTACACTGGCCCAAGACTACTCACCTTTACCAGAGAATTTCTGGGATGTCCTGTATGGGTTCCTGCCTGTGGTGCCCACGTAGAACCAGACCCTTTAGCCACCAGATTTCGTCTGTGAGATCATGAGAGTCGACATGGTTTGGTGGGGGAATTGGCAGTGTCAGGTTAATGGTTGCAGCTAGACGATCTTCAAGGTCCCTTAACACAAACTATTCCATGGTTCTATGATCTTGAGGGTCTTTCGCAACCTAAATCATTTTATGATTCTATGACTTCAGCAAATTTAGGGAGTGTGCAGTATTAGCACCTTTGCTACAGACACCACCCGAGCTGGGGTTCAGATCACTTCTTTCTGCTGACCCTGATCTGGAGCTGGGAGGTAAAATGGCTTTTGTTATGACTTTCCCCTCTAAGCGAGGTAAATGGGAGCTCAGTGTTACGTCAGCCACGCCGTGCCAGCAGTGCAACTATTTTCACCATGGCAAAATGCCTTTTTTCTTTCCTCCTGGATTGCACAGTTCCTTTGACAGGGAAGGGTAAAGACCCTCAAGGGTTCTCAGAGAACATCAATATGTTTTGTATTTAATGTGCTGGCTCGGTTACAGCAAATTAAGGAGAGTGGGCCTGGTACAAGATAATGCAGCCTGCAGTTCCTCACTCCCTAGCTGAGTGGAATACACTGAAAATGATACTCCAGTGTGGAGAAATACTGCACATTACATCCCCCTGCAGTAACAGAAGAGACATTAGGCAAAGCCCTGACTCTTAATGGTACACATCAGGAAAACATCTGAGCTTGGGCCTTCAATCACAAACGCTGCAGGATTTAAAAATGAATAAACTTCACATTGTGATTCTCTTATTTATCCTTTATGCAAATTGTCCCTGGGAGGACACATTATGCTCGCTGCATGGCACGGCGCAGACCCACATTAAAGCGTGGAGGGCCACTCTTATGTAACGCACAACCCTCCCGGCCCCTCTGTGCCATTTGTGGTGCAAAGAGAAACAAACACACAAAGGAAAAGGGGGGGGAAAAAAAAAAAAAGCAGCCTCAACCCCCCAAACCTGTAAGTGTGTTCTCCGTTGGCTGCTGAAAATATCCCGATGTTAAGCAAAGAAGCGGTGCAGAAATATCCCGCTCTCTTTTCCTGGTTATCAGCCCGTGACAGGAGAGGACGACAAGACTGGAAAAAAAAAAAAAAAAAACAACACCTCTCTGTAAACTAAAAATATGAGAGCAAATATCCTAAAACCCTGAATCCCTACAAGGTAGCTGCGAATTTGGCTTAGACTAATATAATGCATTCAATCCACACGGCCACAGCCCCTAGAAGCCAGCCTGTTAGCTAACCTTTCTGTTATTAGCTCCCCCTTCTTCAATGGGACAGACACACAATAGAGTTGATCGGCATTATTCTTCCTGGGCAAAATCTCTTGCCCCCTTCAAGCTTTTCATTATTAGCACAAATCTTCCGCGGTGTCCTTGAGCAAGCATTCGCCAGATGACTGGATGGCAGAGAAGCAAACAGCCCTACACGTGAAAAAGGAATGGGAAGAGAGTTCAGGGACTTGGCCACAAAATTAACTGCTTGAAAAGAAACAGGGAAGACCTGTTAAGTAGCGCTCCAAGGGCAGGCTACCAGGTGGGTCAAAACGCCATAATCACAAATCCATCCTCTTTAACATTATCTGAGCCATTTCCTAATATGCCTACCCAGGAGACAGCGGAGTGGGCGAGGGGTCCTGTGTTTAAAGTCGTCTCTGTGCTGTGTAATTGTGGCTGGCAAATAATCCAGGCTGAAAAGACCCTTCTTGTCAATGAAAATGTACATCGACTGTGATCACCACCTCTGTGAGAGCTGATTCTGAATTCAGGATTTATTTCAATCCCTTTTTTCTCCCTCCAAGTTGCACCTCAGGTGGGAAAGGTGCATGATGTAGATAGCGAAAAATGGGCGTGGGCACCAAGTCCCATCTCTGACCATGACATAATTTTGCTGCTGGTTGGACTCTTTTGTCATTTCTCCAGCACTGAAAACTTCTATCAAAGGCCAAATCACTGTATCCTGTGAGATAAACAAGAGTGAAAGCCAGAAGAGGTGGGAGCCTCCACCTTACCTGTCACTGTGAGGGTGGGCAGGCCCTGGTACAGGTTGCCCAGAGAAGCTGTGGCTGCCCCTGGATCCCTGGAAGTGTCCAAGGCCAGGTTGGACAGGGCTTGGAGCAACCTGGGATAGTGGAAGATGTCCCTGCCCATGGCAGGGGGTGGAACTGGTTGAGCTTTAAGTTCTCTTCCAACCCAAACCATTCTATGATTCTATTATGAAGGTAGCTGCAGGGTTACATCAGCCTGAGAGTTTAGCAAAATACTTGAGTTTTCCATATAACATTGATTAACAACCAGTGCCAAGAAGCAGACTGAAAAACCCATTTATGAAATCCTACTTCCTGTAATTAGGATATTTCTAATTTTCCTCTTCCGTGCAGTTTATTTGGAACATTTTCAGCCCAATCTGAGTATTTTAACAAAACTTGTAGGAACCAGTGGTTGAAGGTGAGCAACAGATTCAAAAGCCACCATAGCAGGAGGAGTGGTTCTTTTGGAAAAGTGTCTCATTTCCTTAAGAAACCAGGCTAAAACCATCAGAGAATATTAACAGATATCCAATACTAGAAAATTACCTCTGATGTATCTCGGAACTACATCTGGTTGGAGACTTGGATCCTCAGCTAGCTGGACCCTTGGTCTGAACCAGTATGTTGACTCATGGAAAATACTGTAAAAGTCTGGATTTTGCAGATAGTAGCAAACTGGGAGATGTTGCAAGGACCAAACAAAAGGGACTACCCCATTCTGCTCTTGCCTGGTGTGACATTTGCTGTTGCCTGTTATGAGGGCAAAGTTGGTATGAGGACAAAAATGGCAAAAGAGAAAACAAAAGTAAGCATAAATTACCAGGAGAAATACAGAAGAGCAGAGACTAGACTAGACTATACCTTTGCTAATCCTTACCTGTTGTCAAATTAAAGAAAATAAACATTTCATGCTTTCATGGTAACATTTTTGACTATGCTGCTTAAGGAAATGAAGTCCTAACTTTCGAAGCTTGTTATCCAGTTTCAATGAAATATAACAAAAGGTTAGCAATCACAAATATATGAAATATATTGAATTAGTTATTGTAATTTTTTATTTTTTTCTGAGAGGGGGTTGAGAAGATAGCCAGTTAAAAAAAAACAAGAAACAACCTAGAGGGTACCAAATCATGGTCTTGTTCTTCTGGAATAAAGGCCTAAGATGAACTCAAGGTTATTGTTAGACCCAGAAGGGAAACATTAGGAAGGAAACTTCTGAGAAAATAAGTTTCAGAAGCCCTGCTGACCAAAAACCAGGGTAAGTGCAAACCAAGAAACTTGCACATGAAAAGGGAAAATTTTGATCAGATGTTATTTCTAACTATGTGGCATCTACACAGAAGAGGTTGTCCAGAGAGGTGATGGGTGCCTCATCCCTGGAATCATTCGTGGGCTGGTTGGACAGGGCTTTTAGCAACCTGGCTGAATGTGTCCCTGCTCACTGCAGGGGGAGCTGGACTAGATGGCCTTTAAAGGTCCCTCCCCACCCTAAATGATTCTAGGATATATGATACAAACACCAACAATATATGACGAGAGGTGGAGGGCTGCTCTTCAAAATTCACTCAGTAGAGAGCGACCTCAAAAAATGTTTCTTGGTATTTTTAATTTTTTTGGATGCTACTCAGACACCTGAAGTGACTTAAATCAAACTGGTGGGTTGATGCAGCAATTCCCCAGCAATGGCAGGATTCCCTGAACCTGGGCTGTGTCATGGAGCTGCCCAGCGTGATGCAAATTTTGGAAGTACGAAGGAGCTGAGTGGTTCCTCAGGCATGACAAATTTTGTGCCTTTCTTCCCTCTTTCAAGGCTTTCCTAGGTTACAAGTTCCTCCAGTGTATTGGTGAATCAGAATTAGCTGCTGATGTGTTTTGCACTTCATAATTTAAAGAAAAAAAAAAAAAAAGAATCCAACTTGTCCTTATTTGTCACGCCTGGATTCCTTAAATCACACTGGATGCTCAAAGTCTGTCTGAGCTCAGGGGGGAGACAGATAAGCTCGTGGAAGGGAGGTAATTTGCGCAGAGCAATGGTACGTGGCTCAGGTTGATCAAAAAATGGAAATTTTGGGGAGCTGGGAGAGGCAGCATCACATATACTGAATTAACATGTGTTGATATTTTGCAGATGATAGATGGACTCAAACCCACTGAAACTTGAGCTTCCACATCTCTCTGCTGTGGTGGGAAGTGATGCAGGAGGCATCAGCACCACCCACCTGAATCTAGCACACTTGGCCTTCCCTCTCTGGTGGATATTTCTGCTTCACCAAGTTTTCTTGTGCAAAAATAACTGCTGCCTTTCCTTCATGGGACTCTTCTTAATTTCCGTAGTAATTTTGTCCTGGTTTCAGCTGGGATAGTGTTCATTTTCCTCTTAGTAAATGACACATTGCTGTGTTCTAGATTCAGGATGAGAATAATAATAACATACTGATGTTTTGGGTTTGCCAAGTAGTGCTTAGCTTAATCCAGGACTTTTCAATGTCTCATGCTCTTTCAGTGAGGAGACACTCCAGAAACTGGGAGAATGAAGCCGCGGTGCTGTTCTGTGGCCAGATGTACTCCTGAACGACTTCACTGGCAATACTGTTGCTTGTTCCTAAGCAAATAACAGGAATAATTTAGCTCGCTGTTAATCCAGTAAAATTTTCATTAAAAACGTCTGGGGAGAAAAGGAGAGTGAAACCTGAAAGAATTCGGGTGTTTTACCATTTTTTACCTACAGAATGACACTTCCTGCAGTGTCCTTACAAGAATTAGTAAAACGACCTCCTTTTTCTTTCTGGTGGCTTTGCCTGCTTGGATGGCCCTGATTTATCTGTAATTTAATTATATCCATGAGTCAAGCCTTGAGTGCCGGGGAGAAGATTCAAATATTATCTGGGTAATGCCAGACCTGAGGCTTGGTGCTTGCAGGGAGGATGACTGGTCCTGTGATGGGCTATACCTGTTCTAAATGCAGTTCATTTCTATGAGTAGTAAATGTGATTTTGAGGGAATATTGTGCACATCAGCACTGATCCCTTCCTCAGCAACATCAGGTTCCTACCAAGCCACTGGGACCTCATCCCTTTGCCCTGCTCGTGTCCAGGAGTTCGTATAGCTGATATAACGAAGAGGAAACCCTGGCCTGGCAATGCCAAGGAGAGAATCCATTCACTGGTCCCTCGGTGCCAGCACAGTGCTGCATTTTTTGGAGCTGTGCTTTTAGTAGTCAAACACTGCAGAGCTCTCTCTGGTTGGCTTTTGATTCCCATTTAAGAACAAGCCACTCTGGCAAATTGGGTACTATTGACCCATCCGAATGTTTCACTTACTCCGTCCTGCTTAGACAAAGTCCCAGAAATGCTCTGTGAGATCATACTTGCATGGTAAATATTTAACAAAGAGGATGCCTCCGGCCTTCCCTGTGCTCTCCGTATATTCACGATGAATGCGATGCTTTATTTTGGGAGTGGAAAGTCTGCTCTTCCACCCATCTCCTTTCCTCATTTCAGACTTCTGCTATGAACTAGCTCATCTTTCTTAAGGAGCCATTAATGATTTACTACCAGAGACTGCTGAGTCAAAGCTGGTACGTTGGAGGGCTGCAGACGTGAAGGCCAGTGATGCAATTTAGCTTCCACCTCTTAGCTAAATGGAGCCTCCTTCTCTTAAGAAACTGATTCACAAATGGAGATGCTGATGCTGCTCCAGTAAAACCATTTCCCATCCTTCCTGCTTTTGTTTGTTTTATTTTAGTGGAGTAAGAGTGAGCCAGTGGTGCTGGATTCAAGTTTCCTTCAGGCTTGATTCTGGAATGCGGTTGTGACCCACGGCTGAGGTGCAATCTGGGATACAACCAGGGACTCTGAAGAGAGCCACGTGTGTGGACAAGACACTAAATGGGAGATGCCTTAGCAAAGTTATCCCAGGGAAGGTACAGGCTAAGAATAACCAGCTGGGCTGCAGTAAGTCAAGGTAAGAATATAAATCATGTGCTGGTGAGATGAGCAAAGAATCACAGAATATCCTGAGTTGGAAGAGAACCCACAAGGATCATTGAGTTCAACTTCTGGCCCTGCACAGGACACCCCAACAATCCCACCCTGTCCCTGAGTGTGTTGTCCAAACACTCCGTGAGCATCAGCAGCCTTGGGGCTGTGACCACTGCCCTGGGGAGCCTGTTCAGTGCCCAAACACCCTTTTGGGGAAAAACCTTTTCCTAAAAGGCAAGTAACAATTCTCTGTACCTTTGTGCAAAGGATAACAAGGAGTGTCCAAGCTCTAGGGCAGCTTATAACCTCCTAACTCTTCATTATTTAAAAATGTTTGTTTGTTGCAGGTTTCAGCTGATAAATCAATCAGTTGGTAAAATTAGTGGGCCAAACCAGTGAGTAAAACAGGAATTGGGGGATTGCTATTATGCTCTAGCACCTGTAGGCTGTCTCCAAGCAGCCTGAATTACAAGATGATAGATCCTGAGCAAGGGATGAGTGATGACTCTCACCCTAAAAAGTGATCCCCTTTTGTTTTGGGTCCCTGTTAACTAATTTCTCTACTTTTGGAGCTAAGCCTCCTAGAATGGTTTGGGTCAGAAGAGTTCTTAAATCTCATCTACTACCAACCCCATGCCGTGGGCCCCTGCCACCTTCCACTAGACTAGGTTGCTTCTAGCCCCACTGAGCTTAAACATGATCACTTCCAGGGATGGGGCATCCACAATCTCCATCTTACTTCAGGATATGTTTCAGAATTTGCTGCTGAGGACATTAAAGCAGCAGCAGCAGCAGAAAGAAAGCAGGGAGATGTACAGTTGAGAAGCATTTGGGAGTTGGGCTTCCCCAGTCAGACACCCACTCTGACACTTGAGCTGATTTGGAGAGACCAACTGGACCACAGGCAGAGCCCAAACGGCCAGGGAGCGGTGCTACACGGACTGTCTCATTCTCCAAAACTGATTATCCCTCTCCCACCATCAGCCAGGCAAGACAGGCTCCAGGAGACTGACTTGCTAGAGCACCCAATGTGCCTAAACCTGCCAGTATCCACCATGGACAGGTATGCAGACGCACTGGCAGAGACACCTGGTCCTCGAAGCAACCAGCATGCTGCTATGACAAGGCAGATGCTCAGCAGAGTAAGGGATACTCCAGCCACAACAGGAACAGCAAAATGGGATTATTGCTTAATTCCACGATTAGCACATGGCCCCAGCTATCATTGTCCAGCTGCATCCCAAGACCTCATTTGTTTCGAGTTGTTCCAGGCAGGTTGTTGTCTCCGAAAGCTTTTGATTTGATTCCTCTAGCCAGCCCTGCGCTCTTATGGGAAACAGTGGGAGATCATTCCATGCATGGGAAAGTGTCTTTGCTCAGGGCAAAATGTGCTGGTTGGTGAACCGAGCTGCATTGCCTTTGTGTCAGGATGATTTGAGGGCAATGTTGAAGCTTTAACAATGCAGAAAACAAATTCATATCTCTCTGTGCGTCTTCCCGTGCGCGTTTTTGTGAAAGGGGGAACTGCCAAACTCCAAACACAGAGGAGCAGAGGAGGTCTTACACAAAACTTCTGTCTGGGTGGAGAAGCATGATTGCTGCAACCCTCAGAGAGGAGGCAGAGAGAACAGGGGATCCCTGTACCAGAGGCCATCATGCACCGGTAGTTTTAACTGAAATGGAAGAGAAATAAATCACTTCTTTGTTGGCAGGGAGCAAAAATGCACAGCCTGAACCCCTGCTCAGCAGGAGCAGGGGAGGGAGGAGGGCAGCCCCCCCCGTAAAATGGCACAGGGATAAGGGCAGGACCAGCCTTCCCCATCTGTGGTCCCTCGGCTTGGTAGTTTGGCAAGGACCTGCCTTGGAATGGTCAGTCAGGAGTCTCCAAATTCTCCCAGTGACTGCTTTCAGGAAACTGCACTGGTGTAGGCACGAGCCATAGCACATCACTTGTCTTCCCTATTGGGCAGTGAGTCTGGCCCACTTTACTTACTGGCAAAGGCACAGTTATAAACCTCAGTGATACTAAAAAGATTTACACCCTGTTTAGAAGGCCTTTAGCCCTGGGCTATAAGAAGAAAGAAGAATCTCCTGAGATACATGGTCAATTTTTTATTTTTTTTTAATTTTTAATTTAATTTTTTTTAACACAAAGTGAATACACTCCATAATGATTTTTTTTTTTTTAATATCCTAGTTGAATAGTAGGAGGAGAAACAGAGGGAGGTGTGCCTGTGTTTTTTCTTCAGCATGAGCTCCTAATTCCCATCCATGGTAATGGGACTGGCACGCATGCATCAAGGGGAGAAGAGACCCCTGAGGGTTCACAAAATATGCAGATGACTGGTTTTTAATGAATGCAAAATGTAAAACAAAAGAAGTATCACAGTCAAGCTGCTCATGCATAATAAAGTCACAGTGAAAAGGGAGCAAATAAATAGAGGAGTCTTCTTGGCTATAACCATCCTTAATATGCAATGGACAATTGGGAACAGCAGGCCTTCCGAAGCCCACATCATCAAATAGCAAGCACATTTTGGCAACATGAAGCCATCTACAGCAGCATTTCTCAAGCTCCATCCCACCAAGTTATGGGAAAAATATTCAGGCCTCTCCCAACGTACGCATTTCAGGGAAAGCAAGAAGGTCTCCCTGCGGAGGCTGGAGAGCTCTGGCAGGATATTACATTGAGGCAGTGGAGTCAAAGCCTGTGGCGAGGGCTGGATGTTCATTTCTGCTTGATTTGGGAGGGGTTTCACCAGGAATTCAGCAAGGCAGAGCCACAGACAGAGCAGCTGCACTGCGGGACAGCACGAAACGAGGGAGTCGTCCCACCAAAGTCAATCCAATTTGTTCACTTGCTAATTTGATGGCATTCTGGGCAGCAGACTTAATTAGACATAATTTGAGAAGTCCAGCACGGGAAGCTGCTCGGAAAGATGCTGTTCCCTCCTCCTCCTTCTCCTCAGCAAGCACATCCCCTCCTTCGCGCGCCTGCACTGCACAAAGGCCCCTGTGAAATGGGACTTCACTTGGCTGCTGCAGCTAAACACATGCATGGCAGCAGCATCATTCATCCAGGTCGAGAAATCCAGGCCATGCCTCCCCCTCTTTTTGTGCCAGTCTCCAGTTATAGAGTCCTTATTCCCCAGTTTCAACCTGGTTGTGCCATCGGTACAACCCCGGATACGGAGTCCAAGAATCACAGAATGGTTTGGTTCGGAGGGAACCTTGAAGGTCACCCTGCTCAACCTGGCCCCAGCTGGGAGAAATTCCCCTTTAGCCTGTGTGTGGCATCTGTATCCAAGAACGGCAACATCCTAGTCTTTGGGCTGAGGTTTGGCTTGTTAGAGGAAAGGGAATTTTTTAAAAACCAGGTCCTAACTGGGTGTGACTGCGAGAGGTAAGATGTGTGCTCAGGTCTGCTCTACTCTTTGCCTTACCCCTAACTTGAAGAGGTGCATGGCCACCTAAAAACCCTTTTAGCAAGACCTTCCTAGGGAGCATCAAAAGCTCGGATGAAGGGCAACATGACCAAACCCTTCTACAACACTTACCCTGTAAAAAGGATCAGTGAAAACAGGAGTGAAAACGCAATGGAAGGTTGCCACACCGCAATACAGTACTGCAGAGCTGAACTCAGTAAACCTCAAAATAAAAAATTGAAACCTCAAAGTAAAACCCCCAACAAAACAGTTTTCAGCACTTAGAAAAATCAGAGAAATTATAATATTTGTGCTCTGTACCAGGCAACTAGGGGGAGAGATTAAAGAGAACACATGTATAAATGTCATTAGCATGCTAGCAGTGATATAAAAAAAACCTCCCAACTTTTAAAATAAATGAGCTGCTACAAAATAAACTACCTTACGACAAAATGTACGTAGGGGATATACAAAGTAAATTAAAAAACAGATTAAAGCAACATCTGTATATTAACATCGTCATAAAACAACATAGTAGTAAATAGCAGTGGCATGCAAAGGTATTATAAAATTATAATCTATCCAAGATGTTATGTCATCTTAATGAAACTGTACAGCCAGTACATCTCAAGTATTATTCCTTTATGGTTCAAAAACATCCTGTTGTGCAGTTCTGCAGTGCTGGACCAGTAGACAACCAACCAACCAAGCAGACCAACCTCAGTCCTGGTGCAAGGGGGCTCACCTGCTCACAGGCAAGTGACAGCCCACTAAGTGCAGTCATTTGTCTCCAGTGCACTTTTTTGCCTTCACAATTCAATTGTTCCCTTTCGTTATGCCCCTAAATTTGACAGGCAGAGCAGGGGAACACCTATTTGCCTCTGAGCTTGCATCAGGCTCAGACCCGTGGCACGTGCAGGATGCAGCAAAGTCCTGCTCCACAGGTAAATTGTGGAGAGGAATTGGGTACAATTCCCATTCCTTCATAGAAATGTTTTTTTCCCACCATTTCATGTTCTGACATACCCTCCCACTGATGTACTGAGCTGAAGGCTCATGCAACTCACAGCCTGCTGCCATTCCTGTCCCTTTCCTTGCCTTTCCCTGCTGCCTTTGTGAAGGAGGTGCAGAGTAATGGATTTTCGAATTTTTCACCACCAAGGGCTGGCAAAGTCTGTTTCTCAGCACTGTTTGGTCAACTAAAAATTGGACACAATGATTTTAGAGGTCTTTTCCACCCTAAATGATTCTATGCCTCTGTGTTTTTGAGGGGAGTTCCCCACAGGAAGTGGAGTTAGAAAACATAGGATGGGGTAAACAGGAATCCCTGACTTCCAGGGAGGAATGGGCAGGCTTAGGCCAGGTGCACATGACCCATTTGACCCCCCCAAAAAAACCATGCTTGCCTTAATTCATTCCACCTAAAAGGAGGAGCTTACAGGAGACAGTTTGCTTTGTTCTGTGACTATCCCATCTGAGAGAGACCTTCAGGGCATGACATGGTCTCTCCAAGCTCAGTTCTCAGTCTCTCACCAAGGCCTAACAATAACAGGGCTTATTGGCAGGGATTTATAAAGACACCTCAAAACCCCACCATACCCATTTTATTAACACTTACCATCAGGTAAAAGCCACCTACAAGTTGCCATGGGAGAGTTTTGGATTACTCACGTTTCTGTTACTTACCAGCTGAAGTACTGAAATAGTTACGTGAGTTCAAAAGGGCTCAAAAAAATTTTAAAGAAGAAAAATACACCAAGACCTATAACCTATTAAAAAAATACAGCAATATATAAAAATACATCAATACCTACTATTTTGAGTAACAAGATCTAGGGGATTCTTGCTGGTGGCTGGATCTGTGGCAAGTGAGGACACAGAGCCAAGGGATTTTGGAGGCTGGAAGAGCATCCTCGGGTGGAGTCTCTATATTCCTATGTCCTCCCCAAGGCCCTGAGCGTTGGTCACTGTTGGGGAGTGGTCTGGATTAATCTTCAGCTCTTTTGTTCTTGTGCTAGAGCCTCACAAGCAGCACAGGGAGCAGGCAAGACAGAAAAAGATACTCATTCTTCGCTTGCAACTTCCCATTAATTTTCCATTACACGACGCTATGGCAGTAGAGGGCTGAAAACGTCTCGCTGGATTAGGACTAAAATCTCATAGATATTATTAGCATCACACAGCACAAGAGTCTGCATTTGCTGCTATCCCTAACTTAGCACATTAATGACTTATGTAGCAAGGCTAATGCTATAAGAATTATGCAATATGTATCATAATTGCTGAAGCAACCGTGTAAGGCTAATGAGAAAGCAAAGAGCCTGCCTATGCGATACGAGGATGGAAAATCCTGGTATCATGTGCCTACTGGTTTTATGAGCCTTGTTTCCTTTCCAGATGCTTACAGAGGATTTATAAAAAAAAAAAGAGGATGAGCAACTTTTTACACGGGCAGATAGTGATAGGACAATGGGGAATGGTGTAAAACTAGAAGAGGAGATATTTAGATTAGATATTAAGAAGAATTCTGTACTGTGAGGGTGGTGGGGCCTTGGCAAAGGTTGCCCAAAGAAGCTGTGCCAAGGCCAGGTTGGACAGGGTGTGGAGTAGCCTGGTCTTTTGGAAGGTGTCCCTGCCCGTGGCAGAGGAGTGCAACAAGATGAGCTTTAAGGTCCCTTCCTACCCAAACCATTCCATGATACTATGCCTTCCCTCTTGCTCCCAGAAAAATGGCTTGGGGAAGGAGGGGGAGCAAAAACAACTGCACAGTAGTAGGTGGGAGGAAGGGACTGTATATCTACTGAAAACATGCTTCTGCGTGGGTCTCACAGCTTATTTTTCCTAAAACGTTCTCTATAAAAGTGGGTAGGGGATATGGGGTTTAAGTTCTTCTGCTGTCCTGTAGTCCTGTGTTTACTTGGGGAACCTTCTCCTGATCTGCCTTTGGCTCAGCAACCAGCTGGAGCATCCATGGTGGACACGGAAGAGCTGGGGAGGGACAAGAGTCCTTGAAGGTTCCCCAGAAGCAATGAAAGCTGCTGTCCAGCTCATACATCGAGTTTAGCTGCTAAATCTACTTCTGCTTCTGACAGTGCATTGAACTCACCTGGATGCCATGTCTGCAGACCTTGGTGAGGAGGGGAGTTGTGGCAATCCATACCCACAGTGGGAAGATCCTCACTGCAGCAGGATGCTCAGGTCTGGGAAGATGTTTGCCCCAGGTGGGCTGTTCTTTGCATTGGGCATGAAAAGCTGGAAAAGCATTGGCTTACCAAGGGTTTTGAATCCAGGATGTCTCCTTGTCTCCTCCTCAGCAAGAAGGTGGTGGTGAGTAAAACTTGCAGATGGCTGTAACTTGGCTCACCTCCCTTCTGCTCTGCAGTGCTACCTGAAAAAAAAAAAAAAAAAAAAAAAAAAAAAAAAAAAAAAAAAAAAAAAAAAAAAAAAAAAAAAAAAAAAAAAAAAGAAAAAAGAAAAAAGAAAAAAGGCATTTTTTAAAGCCTCAGCAGTGTGACTGTTGCCAGTACCAGGCAAGAGAAATGCAAAGAAACCACCTCTCAGCATCACAAACCCATCAGTGGTGGGTTCACCTCCTCCAGCCCCCTCCTACCTCTGCAAAGACACTCACAGCCCTGAAGAATGTGCCACTCTCACACCAGCATCTTCCCCTTCATCCCAGAGATGTACAGCCACCTCTGTGGTAAGACCTGCTCCGTGTGAGAGTCACAGGTATGTTTTTGTGTAGTTCCCTGGCAAAGGACAAACGGAGATCTCACCCAGCCCAGCTCCGGCTTTAACTGCTTTCACCACACCCTGCTCACACTCCACCCACCACGGGATTTGTGACCATCTCTGAAGCAACTCTGATGATTTTGTGGTTGTTTTGGTTGTTTGGTTTTTAGTTTGCGGTTGGGGTTTTTTTGGGTTTTTTTGTTTTTTTTTTAAATGCGATACCTCCAGTGAAATGCAGAAGTTTTAATAAGAGAGGAACGATCATTCAGTGGGTTCTGCTGCGGCGGGAAGAAACCAAAAAGGAGGGGTAAAAAATGGGAACATTTGCAGCTCATGGCAAGGGAAATGAAATATTTAATAAGCAAAATACTGTATGTGCATGGAGGACTCCCCCAGCCCCCCGCTTTCTTCCTTGGCAGAAATTAAACAACTTTTACACACCACGTAGTCTTCAGTACAGTATGCTAATGATGTCCCTGATGCCCTCTTCATCTGATCAAACTTAATTGTCTGTGTCAGGCTGCCAATTAACAAAAGGATCTCCTAGAGTACCAACTTCCAGAGCTACCTTAAAGGTTAATTGAATCATGTAAGCCCAATGCTCTGGCGGACTCAACTTCAGGATCCTATTCTAACCAGGGGTCTGTAGGGGTAACAAATAAAGGAAAAGTTTAATTGCTAAACCAGCCAAATCTAACAGTCGCATTAGGAAAGAAATGATCTTTCACAGCTCTCCCCCCCCCCCCCCCCCTTTTTTTTTCTTTTTCCAGAGCTTTGAAATAATCTTGTGCTTTTGATATGTATCAGACAGTTTCTGGATTTCACTACCGGGGGTAAATAGGAAGAACTAAATTTTGCTCTTCATTGTACATGCAAACTGGGTCAATCTAGATGCCCAGGTAGATCCAAAAGCACAGTTTATTCTCTAATTCACCCACAGTTTTCTGAAACGTTCCCCTACCAAACGCAAAGCGGCAGCGGGTGGAAGGTCACAGCACGAGGGCTGTGGGGATTCGGAAGCAACAAGCACTGCCGTCGCTCAAGGCGTCAAAACCAGCTAATGGGCATCCCTGTTTCCTCTCCATCTGTCTCCTTTTCCAAGGTATTTGTTATTACCCGTTTCTTTTTGCTCCCCACCTTTTTTTTTGTAAACACATTTTTGAAGGGCCTGCCTTGCCACAAGAAACTGGTATGGCTGTTTCGAAGAAAATGGACTGAAAATCTGTACCACAAACAGGAAACATTCAATATACAAACAAAAAACCCTTGTGCTACGACTGGGTTGAGAACAGGGACCCCAAAGCCACAGACTGGAGACAAGGTCTCCCTTTCTTTTGGTGTCATTACTTTTTTGGGAATCCTGGTATGTTTGGGCCAAGTGTGGCATCATCCCTGCTTGCCTTGGTACCCCAGAGCTGGGGTTTTAGCCGGGCATCATGCCTTATTTATCTGATCTCAAAACCAATATGTAGTGCTTTCGGACCCCAAGGCATGCAGAACCATGAAGAAAGCGGTGAGAAATAAAGGAGATTTTAAATTAATTCCATGAGTAGGTGAACAGTCCAAGGACCAAGGCATCCATCAATAAAGAGGTAAGAAATAATACGATAAAACATCCAAACAACAAACAAAAATACCTTGCCAGCTTGGAAGGCATCCAATTACAGTGCTTGGTACTTCCCTTGCATCCTGCTAGCCCCACTGGGTTTCCCCCAGAGAGGCAGGAGAGTGACAGGTACCCTTTTTTTCCATAGCCAAAATAAACGAGGTGAAGAAGAGCAGCAGTGCCAGGGAAGGTAGAGGTGTTATGGAGCGGGGCTGGGGGTCCATGCCTCTCCCTGCCCACCATCCCTCTACTCACCTCACACGAGGGGTTGGTTTCACCACTCCCTGTGTGGAGGAGGGACCTGTGAGGGGATTCAGGGATGCTCATGAACCACACTCTGCCCAGCAGGCTCAGCGAGAAGAGGTTTCCTACAACTGCTCCCCTCTATTCCCCTTCATGCGCTGAACCACTGGTGAGCTAAGCCAAATAAAACCTGCTGCACCCACCTGCAGAAAAAATGGGCTGCTCAGGAGCAGCAGACAAGATACTGCAGCCAAGAGCTCAGGCTGGAGCTGCGTGATCTTTAAGGTCTCTCCCAGCACAAACCGCGCTATGATTCTGTGAATGAATTTTAAACTGCAGATTCTGGGAAACAGGGCTGTAAAGCTAACCAAGCTAACACATGTTATAACCATGGATGATAGGACCCTGCAGGTTTTTATGCAGAATTTATTCCCAAAACTTCTTTTATTTGCAATTTGATCTCTTTATCCTTTTTCT
>NW_020955203.1:5799242-5872361 GCF_003031625.1 Empidonax traillii
AAAAAAAAAAAAAAAAAAAAAAAAAAAAAAAAAAAAATCAAAAAAAATCAAAAAAAAATCAAAAAAAACCCCAAAAAAATCAAAAAAAAACCCCACTACCTTAAAAATCACCGTGTTCCTGACGTTTTTTCTTTTTCCAGTTTGTCTTTTCCAGGGGTACTCACAAGAGCTCTGTCTCCCCTCCCACGGCCACGCACCGTGATGATGTTGGTGGCTTGCACTGCGCTGACATTGTCTTGGCTCTAAGCAAACAGCAGCAGACACGGCCGCCCCTCCAACAAACTCCTGCAAACTGATCTATTATCAACGGCAGGGTCCTGCTGTATCGCTGGCGGGCACAGTAATTAATTTCCATGCATATCATTGCCAGGATCGCTTACTGATCCGGGGAGCAAGATCAGAGATGTCACACCATAAATTGAGTCAGAGCCTTCACCTCTGTGTTCAGCGTGCAATTTTACACGCGCTTGACAAAGTAACAAACAGGGGGTAAAAAAGGCAGCGGCTCCCCAGGGTGATGGACGGGGGGAATTGGCCCAATAAATTGTTCCCTGTAAAAAGCAATGTTTTCCTCATTAAAAGGCAGTGAATTCTCTATTGCTTTTCATTAGTTGTGGCCTTGCTAGACGTGAGGTTTAATTGGCAGTGTGTTTACAGGACGCCGGCCCCAGAGGTGAAGGAGACAAAGAGGCTGAAAAGAGATTCTTATTTATTAAGGAGAGGTGACAGGCAGCCGCTTAATAAGTTTTTGTGTGGGTCCTGGAAGAAGTTGCACCATGAAGGATGGCTGTGTGCAGGTGTAACCCCTTCTGTGCCACTGCTCCGTCCTTTCTAACCACCAGAATTTAAATTTTGCGTGCTTTTCCTTCTTTTGAGGAAAATAGGATAAACAGCACGTTTTAACAAGCAGTAAAACAGCAGCGTGATAATAAAAATAAACTTGCTTTGGTTTCAAGGGCCCTGGTTGATTGCTCTGCTCTCAGGTTCTTTTGAGATACTGAAGCATCCTACCCCCTCTTGGTGTTTGTAAGAGAGGATGTACAGGTATTACCGTAGTGCTCCTTATTTACAGGAGAGTACAGGTGCAGGGTCAGTCTCTACAAACCACATTAAAGTGGAAAAAAGCCCATGAAATAGAAAAATATCCATATGCATAAGGACAGAACATAATCCAGGAATATTAAAAAAAAAATAAAAAATTCACATATAGGAGTGCAAGGATTAAAGTAGCTCAAACAGAAAGTGCAAAAAACCCAAGGTGCTCTGTAAAAGCAGAATAGAGGCTCTTGACATTGATGCCCAGATTTTGCTGTAGATCAGAGCTGAATGGAAGAAAAAAATGCCATACCTTGGCAAGCAATACTACCTATGGCACTTTTCCCAATAAAAAAATACGTGTCTTCCTTCAAGGTTACACATATAGTGAAGCAAACCCAACTTTTTGGCAAATTCCAACTGTCTGCCTATGTTTAAAAATACAACACTGGAATACAAAACATGCCAAGTGAGAAACAAAAATTAATTTTAAAATGCCACAACTCCTCGAAAAAATATGTCAGAGCATCTTTCTGTCTGAAGGAGCTTGAATGCTCATCCCAGTTTAGCAATCAGAAAAACCCTCAGTTTTACATAAAGTGTGTTCTGATCCCAGCACCTGTCACCCCGAGGTGTTTTTGTCTTGCCTCCTAACAAGCATATCATAGAATCACAGAAACATTTAGGTTGGAAAAGCCCTCTGAGATCATCAAGTCCAACCATTCCCCCAGCACTGCCAAGGCCACCACTCACCCATGTCCCCAAGTGCCACATCCACACGGCTTTTAAATCCCTCCAGGGATAAGGACTCCAACACTGCCCTGGGTGGCTGTGCCAGGGATGGACAACAATTTCCATGAAGAAATCTTCCCTCATATCCAACCTGAACTTGCCCTGGCACATACTGAGGCCGTTTCCACTCATCCTGTCCCTCGTTCCTTGGGAGCAGAGCCCAATCCCCCCCAACCCCACCCTCCTGTCAGGGAGTTGCAGAGCCAGAAGTTCCCCCCTGAGCCTCCTTTTCTCCAGGATGAGCCCCCCCCAGCTCCCTCGGCTACAAAACTGCAAAGTGAAAATAAGAGCTCCAGACAATATTGCAAATCAATGCTCCAACACTTATCTCCATTTCATATTTTTCTCTAATCAACATGTTTAAGAGCAATACTGCCATCCTGGCACTCCACAGCTTGTTGTGATTACTAGAAATACTGGCGGAATGGGAGCTCTAAAATTAAGTAGCATGGAGTGTCCAGTAATTAATTTGATTTTTGCATCCATTCTTTATTTAATGCAACTTTAAAACTACGTTAGAAGCTGGAAATGAGCAGTGTAGCATGAAAATGAACTGGCCAGGTTCCAAGCAAAGGCAGGGATTAGCATAACGTTAAATGTTGAGGATTGTCCTCATCACTGAGCTTGGGAGGGAGGGGAGAAGGAAGAGACTTTCTGTGTGCTATCACCTGCAGTGGGAGATCAAAGCACAGTGCTGTGCCGTGTAAAAAGACCATCTCAGCTCCAACCTCAAAAAAAACAAAAGAAGAGAAGGAAGCAAATGCCGGGAGCTTGGGGGAGACTGGTGTCTGGATTGGAAGGCTTGAAGCAACGAGTTTGGGTCCTGCTCTGGGGACCATCACGCCTGCATTTCTCTTCTCATGTTGCATCTGTGCCTCCACGAGTTGCTGGAATGGTCCAACTCCCCAGGATCAAACAGTTTAATCTGCATTTGAGGGAGATTCCTGTGGGAGATGCAATGAATCTTTTCCTCTTCTAATCCCACTGTTCAGTCTTTCACATCTCTCCATTTGCTTAATTCAGGTGAGCTGGCCCAACAGCAACAACACTCCTGTGACTCCCGTCAACTTGCATTTGTTTTGGCTGTACAGGTTTCATATGCCGAAGCTGGAGTGTTGAGCAACTGGTTTTCCATGCAGCAGTGCCAAAAAACAAACAAACAAAACCACCAAAAAACACCAAACCCCCCAAACAACAACAATAATAACAACCAAACCGCCACCACCACCACCACCAACAACAACAAAAGCCAAAAAAAAAGCCACAAAAAAGCAACCAACCAAACTGAACCAAACAAACAAAAACAAAAAAAAACACAATAGAGAAAATCTGGCAATCCCTTCCAACCTGAACCATTTTGTGAAGTGCAGTGAGAGCAGACTAAGTGATGGGAAAACCCAGTCGTGGTCTCAGCAGAAAATACATAGGAAGTTTGAACTGCTTTACTTGGGATAAACATTTAGGTTGGAAAAGCCCTCTGAGATCATCAAGTTCAGCCATTCCCCAGCACTGCCAAACCTACCACTAACCCATGTCCCCAAGTGCCACACCCACACAGCTTTTAAAACCCTCCAGGGATGGGGACTCCACCACTGCCCTGGGCAGCCTGTTTCAATGCTTAGCAAGCTCTTGGGGTAAGAAATCTTCCCTAATATCCAGTCTAAGCTTCCCCTGGCACAACCTGAGGCCATTTCCTCTTATCCTACCCTCAGTTCTTTGGGAGAAGAGAACAACCCACACCTCCTTTCAGGTTATCCTGATTTGGCAGCAGTGAAATGAACAGCTGGGGAGCCAGGGCTGCATCTGTGCAAAACCAGCCTTGAGTGTTACCACCCACAGCCTTTCAGACAACAGCCTTGATTCACTGACTGGAAATGGATGCAACTTCCCAGCTGCACCAGCAAAAAACATTTATTATTCACAGGTTCCACTCCCCAAGAAGGACATGAGGGCTCACACTCACGTGCAGATTAAGGAGCTGAAGGGTTTAGGTGTGCCCATGCTCAGAAGTTCACCAACAACAGTAGGAGACAAATATTTCCGAAAGAAAAACTAGAGTTACAACAATAATACATCGCTTTAGCATCACGGTTTCTCCTAGAGTTTATTTTGGTTCTTTAAGGTAGCTGTAACTGGTCAGTTCCAAGTTCTCTGACACCTTCTGTGTCCCTGCTCTGCATCTTTTTGGGGTATTGCCTTCTCTATTTCTTACCAGATGCGAAAGTCCTTTGGGCAGGGATCAGTGTGGCTGGTGCTGATGGCTGATAAAGCTCCTGTTCCTGGGAAGTTGGGTGCTGTCAGGTTTGCAGTCACTGTCATTGATGGGTTTACCCCCTGCCTGTCTGAGCTAGCTGGCACTTGGGACTGTACCTGTCCACCACTGATGCCTCTGCCACAGCCAGATCCTTGACTCAAGGACGAATGAACACCTTGCTAAGCCTTTTGGACAAATATGGGGGCTACACAGCCCTGCAGTAACATCTCCTCCCTCCTGTCCCACCTGATGTTGCTTCTTCGCTCCTCGATGACATTAAATTCCTGGACTCGAATTTCAGACTTTCAGCTGGTTTTTTTGTTGTTTTAAAGCACAGAAGTGTAGCACAATTTCATGGCACGTGCTCTCGTGAAGACATTCCTCTGCCTTTCTCAGGGGCCCTGACCAACCTGGTCTAGTGAAAAGTGTCCCCTGCCCGGGGCAGGGGGTTGGAAGGAGATGTTCTTTAAGGTCCCCTCCGACTCAAACCCTTCTGTGATCCTACGTATGGGTTTGCCAAGAGGCTGTGCATCAAGTCCCAGACCAGCAAGAGACTCCCCAGTAGAGGGGAAGGACACAAATAGGACCAAACCATGTGCAGTCCAGTTGTGTGGTGGCCCACCCTGAGCTCCACCTAACCCCATAATTACAGTCCCACTGCCAACCCTGCTCACGCTGAGGCCAGCAGCAGCTCACCCGAGCTCTTTGGGTTTCCCACTCCAGTTTGTAAGAGCAAAACCTTAAAAGTACTGAGTGCATAAAACAGGCCTCCCGGACCCATTACTGCAACGCGCCCAACTCTTGTGCAGGCTTTTTCCACAGCTCCTACATGACTGAACAGCCATTAATGTTAATGTTAATGTTAAAGTTAATGGCTGTTACACTCCAAAAGCAGAAGCAAAGGCCCTGAGGAACAGCAACCCTTACAGCCACTTTCTTTACAGAACATGTCCTGGCCTAAGGTCACCAAGAGCTCTTCAGGTCTTTCTAATTGCAAGGGAGTGGGTTTTGAAGCCAAGAGGAAAAGCCTCCCTTGCCAGATGGGGAACGTTCCTATTATTGCGCTGGCTTGAAGTCTGATGCATGTTGCAGTAGGTAGCAGGTGGTGGAGTGGAATCCTGGCAGAGGAAAATCCCTCAGTCTTTTGGTGGATTGTTTCTTCTGGGCACCTGAATGGAACACCTGATGAACATCTTGTGGACTTTTCTTCTGGGCACCTGGAAACCTACTTAAAAGAAAAAAAAAAAAAAAGGAGTTTTTTGAACTTCTTGAATAATAAGGTGTTTTCTCCCAGTGTTTCTTCCAGCTGTCCCTGATGGACATCTTGTGGACTTCTGGACACCTGTGTGGGTTCCTTATATACAGCTTGTGGATCTTTCGTTTGGAGAATTGGAGGCCCACCTAAAAGAAGAGAAGTTTATGATCTTCTTGATTAATTAGGGTGTTTTCCCCCAGTGTTTTCTCCAGATGTCTCTTATGGACTTCTCACAGACTTTTCTTCTGGATACCTCTGTGGAACCCCCAATTGACATCTTCTGGGCACCTGGATGGAACCTCTGATGGACGACCTGTGGATAGTTTAGTGCACACCAGGAGCCCTGTTTAAAAAACCAGACATTTATGAGCTTCTTGAACAACCAGTGTTTTCTCCCAGCAGCAGGACAGTTGCTTATTGTTGGCTGATTTATGGGAGCCAAATTAAACACCTGACAACCACAGCGCTGGATACATGTGGCAGAGGTGCCAGCAAATCAAATGCTTCTGTAAGTTATTTTCCCAACACAAGGAGATGGTTATTTCTACTCTACTCCTGCCCAGGGATTTTTTTCTCTGCTCTGCTTGGTTGATCTGTTCTCCAGATCTCACACTGCTTTCAGGTTTGACTAAATGGAGTGATAGAGGAAGGCAGGGATGCTCCTGGGCCTGCAACTGAGGCCCTTTGTCAGTGTCTTTGCAAAAATCTGACCCCAGGCAGAGCTTTGGAACAGCTTTCCAGCAAAACACATCTCCAGAGCACACCAGGCATTACTTCGCAAAAAATCCCACGTCTGCACCCAATCTGACTGAAGGAAAGCAAGGCTGAACAATGCTACAGGGGTCTGCCACTACCCCTTTTATTCCTGTTCATTCATGGGATGTCCATTAATCAAATTAGGAGTAAAGCAAAGGTACTGCTGCCTGTGCACAGTCCCACCTGCCCAGTCCTGTGCATGTAAATGTTTTCCTTGGGAGAGCTTAATAATCCAAGGGGAAGTCTATATTTACAGCTGGGGAAGAAGGAATCAGTGTCACCCCTCACAACCACCCAGCACAGCCAGGACTGAGCTCAGAAGAATCCTCTGCTGCCTTCAAGCTCAGCTGTGCCTGTTGACCACAGAAAGCCTCACCAAGGCTTTAAGAGGGAAATAAACAGATCCCTCTTATAGCATTTACCAAAACATGCCAGCATTTACCAAAAACATCCCCCGTGTCAGCCAAAGGAGCTCCAGCAAGGATGGCCTGGCTCTGATGCAGCAGAAGAGGAGCAGGGTTTGGTTGCAGGCTCCATCCTGGGGCTTCGCCAAGGACACCCCCTTTGCATCCAGTCCTGGGTGAACGGAGCTAGAACTTTTCCACATCAAAAGGAGAGCACCCTATGCTTAACACTAAGATGCTGAGGGCTCCCTCAGCATCCAGGGAAATGCTTATTTTATTTATTTATTTATTTATTTATTTATTTATTTATTTTAAATTTTATTTTCAAACTGTGAGAAATCCTCGGGCCAGGGGAAGGGGGGGAGGAAGCAGTAGTGGGGTTTGTTTGTTTTTTTCTTTGGGTTTTAGTGGGTTTTTTTCTGTTGGTTTTTTTTTTTTTTCCTCTACATAAACCCATTAACATGAATTTTTTAATTTTTTTTTTTTTTTTTTAACAGAAGTTTTAACACAGCAAGCAGTAGGATGGCTCTACACTGCCACCAGTAATGAAAGTTGGGCTTGCCAGCCAGGAAGGCAGTTTAACCCCTTGGTCACACCTTGCCTTTTAATTCCCTTTGAATAGGCCTGATACAGCTTTGATGGAAAACGCACCCGGTGCATGGTTCAGAAGGCTACAGAATTGAGAGCTATTAAATACTAAAAAGACAAGGTGAGAAACAATTTGCAAAATCTCCTCTTTTTATAGACTGCAGCTATTGAGAAAAATTGAGTAAATTCCCCAGCTACCAAGACTGCAGTCTGTTTCAAGATTCCATCAATTTTTTACGGTACAATCAATATTTATGAATCCCCAAAGAAATATTGCAAAGAGAAACATGGTGAAACATTTTCCATGCAGTTGCAAAGATGTAACGTGGGGACCTAAATAACTTTTAAAATAATCTCAATGACAATCAAAGTGCCTTACATAGCCAATATGGTTTAATGTCAGCATTTATATTAGCTCTCTTCTAAAGAATAGATGGAAAAAGGGGGAAAAAAAAAAAGTAAGGAAAACGTTTGCAGTTTAATCTCTCCTAAATAAGACATTTTACTATAATAAGTATTCTGTAATTTGGTGCTTAAAAATTCAGAGGAAGTGTCATATTGAAAGTTCTTTGATTTTTTTTATGCATTAAAAATATTCACCATCATGCAAGCAATGGATTTTTCAGTCAGCTGGAAAAGAAAAAAAGATTCCTATAAAAACTAGGCAAACAAATCCACATTCCTTTAATGGCTATTTTACGTTTAATATCTAAACTTATTTAAATAACTCTGAACCCTCCTGCTGAGAAATATTGAAAGTAATGGATTCCTTTGTGTGTAATCTCCATTTACATGTAGAGTTTAATTTCCCTCTGGGCAGAACCTGTGTAAAACTTGCCTTGAAATGTCCCTCTGTAAAAACACAATGTTTAGGTGGATGCCGTTTATTTTATTTAAAATTTATTTTGCACATTAGAAAAGGCAAAAAGCCAACTCACCTCAGAGCTGCCAAAATGGTGACTACAGTATGAAGTCAAAAATCATTGATCACAGTAAAGGAGATCAATCTGCACCCCAGATGTTCCAAAATCCACCCAAAAACAAGCTCAGCCCTGCTGTGCTCGTCACACCCATGACAGGGCTCTCCAGCGATGCTGGTACCTCCAGGAGGAACTTTTCTCCCAGGAATTCAGATGGAGTTTGATTTTTAAGTGGAGCAATTCTAAATTTTAAGCTTCTCCCTTGGTGTTTGGATATCCTTTGGCTCACTCCCTCTTCTCAGTCCTGTCCCACCGGACATCACAAAAATTTTAGCTACAAATAGCCCGCTGTGCACATTTTTATTTGGTTACTATTACCTCTTTATTTCTCTTTCTATTTTGTTCTTTTTTTTTTTTTTTCTGACTCAGAAGAGACAATACTGCAAGAGATTCCTCTTAATGAACCAGTAACTTAAAGTATTTAATTACCTAAACCAAAGCCTTAGCATCAATGCTAATATTTTATTTTTAAACATTAGCAAGGGCTAAAGTAAGGAAATCTGATGAATTCGCAAAAAGCTTTCAAGTGAGGCTTATTTCCCCAAATTAATCAGGCAAGTTGCAGTCCCAGCTATTTATAAGTCTAGTTAAGTGTTGTTCCCTTGTGAGGTGCCTTTTTTTTATCTCCCTTCCATACTTACTGAGGTGTCTCAGTTATTCAGCCTCTTACCTAGATATCTCATCCAGGGGAATTTCAGTGGGAAGATCGGATATCTGATCTGTTTCTATATTTAATGGCATATTTCATCATGGGGGAATATTTTATTGAACTATCTCCCCTGAAACTATTTTTTTACAGTGAGCTACATTGAAAATAGCAATATTTTAAAACATGCTTTTGCTAAAAAATGCAAGGAAAAAAAAAGATCTTTTATTCCTGGAGGAGTGTTAAGCAAGATCTGCCATGGGGAAAGTGTGAGGCGGCAGGAAAAAAAAAAAGGTTTGTCCTCAGAAAACTTTGGAACATGATTTAATTAAAAAAAAAAAAAAAAAAAAAAAAAAAAAAAAAAAAAAAAAAAAAAAAAAAAAAAAAAAAAAAAAAAAAAAAAAAAAGAAAGAAAAAAGTAGATTCTTCTGAAATTAAGGTACCTGAGGATGGGGATGGTGATGAGAAACACCCACAGCAAGGAAGCTGCACCATGATGGCAATGGTGCCGTCTGCACCCCCTTCTGAGAAATGCCATGAAGAGTTAAAAACTCCAATGTTCTTTGAAGCCACACAGCTCTCCAGTTTATAAAACGTGTATTTTTTTAAAACACCACCCCTGCTGGGAGAAAAAAAACCAAATAACCCCAACAATAAAGCTGCAGACTGGTTTTGTGATAGAAGCCCCCCACTCCACCCAGGCAGCCAGGGATGACTCGGCCAACGCTTAACGAGTTCACAACGTTACATGTCTCTTCATCTTTTAATCCATTTAATCAACAAAATTTCCAACAGCAACGACTGGGGGGAGGAAAAAATAATAATAATAAAAAAAAGACGAAACAACAACAACAACAAAAAAACACAATGCCCCCAATTTGTGTTTTGTTCGACTGCGAGTAATATTCATGTCTGCATGAGGATGGCATGTAATTAACATGTCATAATCAAAATGACTAAGTTTGACACATTATAATCACTGCATGGAGATTATAGCATAGCCACAGGCGATCTGCACAGCCTATCTTAATATCATTTGCATAATGAAAGCATGGTGGCAGTAATAGCTTTTTTCTCTTGTTATCATAATTTCACCCAGGGCTGCAAAGGGCTTTGGTACTGTCAGATGTTGCCTGTTAAAAGTCATTGCGTGTTGAAGACTCCGGTCCAAGTGACCGAAGCATTTCCGCGTGAGCCGCGTGGCTGCAGGAAAATGCGGTGAAATAAGGGTGGGGTTTTTTTCAGTCTGATTTCCCAGAAAAATGTCTGTGCACTTCCATTTTGGGGTCCCCATGGAGGACCTGTTTCTCACCTGGGGAGGCTCCAGTAGAACTGGGCTGCATTTGCTGGGCATCCCCCAAATTTTCCATGTGTTGGGAGTAACAGGGCACGCTGGCAGAGCACTTCCGTGGAGTCAGCTCAGCCTAGATGGTGACGCTCCAGCCTGGCCACAGCACCTCCATGGAGGATGCCAGCAGTGCTTTTTCACTCTGCTCGGATCAGAGGCAACCAGGCACAGCTCTCCAAAGTGAAGCCAGGCTGGAAGGCGACGGAGAGAGAATGGCTTGGTGACCCGGATGGTGAACTGGTGGTCACTGCTTCCATCTCCTTAGATGATTCCTAGGCAGGAATAAGAGATCAGCACTGCAAAGAAATGTCTGCAAACCTGGGGAGGGAAAAAAAAAACAAACAGAAAGGAGGCTGAGAATTGACCCCAGCCTGGCAGAGCTGCCCAGGTTGGTGTCCTACGTCCCCATGGTGAAAGCAGAGCCATGGAGCGTGAGAGGCTGGTGAGAGACAACCCGGCGTCTCTTGGCTTGCAAAATGGATGGCACAGCACTGAAGGATGTCAATTAAATTGAATTCTCACTTTTGATTTAAGAAGGTCTTGGACCATATGCTGGCATCTCAAGGAAGAAGCAGCTCCACATGGGAAGCAGCTCCCAAACTTTGTCTGTCCCCAGATCATAGAATGGTTTGGGGTACAAGGGAACTTTAAAGGCCATCTAGTCCAGCCCCTTTGCAATGAGCAGGGACATCTTCCACTAGACCTGGTTGCTCAGAGCCCTGTCCACCTGATCCTAGGTGTTTTCCAGGGATGCATCATCCACTACCTCTCAGGGAACCAGACCCAGCTGACGGTCACAATGCCCCTTCTGCTTGGCCAAACCAAACTCCTAAGGACAAATGCCCAACACAGGGATGCTTTTGAGCTGGACCTCGGTCTGGACATGAACCCTGTGCTTCCAGTTTTACCTTTGCTCTGGGTAAGGCTTGTAGAGTCTGGTATTTTGTCAGGTGTTCACTTGCACCAGTAATTCTGTGTTTCTTAATTCACAGTATCAGGCTCTTCGATCATTTCTGTGTTGTTTCAGCCACTATACAGTTCAATATATTAACACACAATAATCTTCCTGCAGACATTACAGCATTAGGAATTACAAAATTTATCTTATAGCAAAAAGAGTGTTGCAGTATTTTGTGTAACACAAGCCGATACAGTCCTCCTATAAAGAACTCAGAAACATTCCTGCAGAACTTGGAAAATACCAGAGCAGAGGGACTAAGTTATGTGTGCATTCTCCCAGCAGCTGGGTAAAACACTGCCAAAAATATGGAATTATCTGAAATTATTTTTGTGTGGCGTGCTGGAACGATTGCGTTAAATTTGGTTGTGGTAACCAAAGGCTCAAGTTTCTTCCTTGTATCCTAGCAGAGATATTGTGTTGGTTCTTTTTATTTACGTGGAATTTTTATCATATCCACACACAAAGGATAAATGTGCTTTATGAGGTAATTTTTAAATTGTGGTGGTTAAAAGATCAGCAGTTTTCCCTAATCTGAAATTACCCAACCAGGTGTACAGATCTGTACGTAATAAACCTACCTGCCCTTTCGAACGCCAGCCTTGAGTATTTACCTGGGTGAAAAAAAAAAAAAGAGACATACAATATTTCCTGAACAGTAAGAGAAATTATCTATTTAGAGATAGTAGATAGATAGATAGATAGATAGACAGACAGACAGACAGATAGATAGATAGATAGATAGATAGATAGATAGATAGATAGATAGATAGATAATTTCAGAACGAAACTGAATTGCAAAATAAAACATCCTTCACGGAAAAATCTGACAGCAGCTTCTCTCCCAGCATCTGCCCTGTGAGATCAGCTTGTCACCAGCTTCCACCTATTTTATCAGAGGCTGCAACCTTGTCTGGTACCCATCCAGGAGTCTGAGTGCTCTGCAGGTTCACGTGGAAGCAGCAGGACCTGGGATAACCCCCTTTTTTTTCTGTGTCAGCTGCCTGCAGTGGCTGCCACGGGACGACAGTGAGAAGCACTGAGGGGTGCACAGGAGTTGCTGGCTGTCCCCAGATGTGCAGCCCCTTGATGCCTTTTTGTGGCCAGGTGTTCCCATAGCATCATCCCAGCTCACTGGGAGGGGGACCCCAGGTCAGAGTTTTCCCGGCTGACAAACTAAAGCAAGGGTTGTCCTTGCACAGCAGGCTCGGTGAGCAGCTTGGTGGAACATCTGTGGATCTTCAGGCTACTGTAATCAAAAACTGCTTCTGCTCTGGTTGTGGTCACCTCATGGAGAACAATGACTAACTGATAAGAGGAAGAATTCTCAGTATGATTCCCCATCTCATGGAACCCTATGACAAGCCTGCAGTGTCCTACGAAGACCAGTTCATCTCCGCCTGACACTGGGGTTTTTTTCCAAATAAAGCATCTCTTGAATGACAAAAATAGAAAATTTCACATTTGTCAGTAACATCTAACATAGAGGAGTGCCAGCTTATGTTCACCATACTGGTGGTTTCTATGCTACTAACAACATACTTCTATCCTGCTGATGTGTTGGACCTTTACAAACAGATTATAAAATATTTATCTTCTCACATAAAGGGGACAAGGAGCTGTTTCCAGCCTAATCTGAGCAACCTGGTCTAGTGTAAGGTGCCCCTGCCCATTGCAGGAGGGTTGCAAAGAGATGAGCTTTAAGGTCCCTTCCAACTCAAACCGTTCTGTGATATTCTAATTCAAAATCTCTTCTGTCTCAGTCACTGTGCCCCAGCAGATACACATTAGACAAAAGCACCCAGAGACCCTGACTGAATTGCATTCAACTCCAATGCTTTGCCACCAGAAAACTGGTATTTTAAATAGAAAAACACCCTGGTGTGGAGAGCAGCTGGGTCAAGCTCACAGGCTGGTGTTAGAGTAATATCAGGACCTTGATGTGGCAGAATGAGAACCAGGCATCCCGGGTCCTTCCCTACCCCTGCCAGCTAGACATCATCTTACAGGAAGGTTTGGTGAAGCGTGCCAGATTTGCCATCCTGCAGTTAGGATCATCCCTGCTCTCTCATGGAAACACTGAGCTGTTTTCCCTTTTAGGCTGTCCCATTCCCGTGCCCCGTGAACACCAGTCGGCGGCCAGAGACCAGTACATCCCATGCTGACTGCACCAGTGATCAAAGAGGATGCCCTGGACTCTGAAAACCCCTCACAGGGCTAAGAAACAATGAATGAGGGTCTTTTCCACCAGTTTGGCTTCTGGTGACGGAGATGGCAGCCTCCTACTCTGTTGCCACTGCCACACCTTCTTAAATTCCTGTCCTTAAGTCGGACTAAAGTCAAAACCCATCTCGCTGTCATAATTCCAGTAGTTCATGTGTCTTCTAATCACATGTTTTATGGTTAGTAAAAATGCCCCACGGGAGCTGATTAAAGGTTTATGAGAACCAAGAAAATCTGATAGGATTTGGTTTGAATCCGACCAGTTTTTTAAGTTTCCTATCCATAAGCTTTTAAGTACTTACAAGCCATTATTTCTGTCTTTGATGCAGTAGGGTTGTTGTTTTTCCTCTTTTTTTTCTTTTATTTTTTTGTCCTTTTATTTTTTTAATTTTTTTTTTTAGTCAGGGGGAGGGGTAAAAAAAAAAAAGGCAACATAAATCTCAGAGTGGAGATTTTTGAAAATGATTATCAGATTTGGGTAAGATTTATCTTCCTCTTTAAAAAAAGCTTTTCACAATCACAATATAAATGCATTAGCACAAAAGCAGCCTAAACTCACATTCAAAAACATACAGTACTCTGATACAGGGCTTCTTTAGCAGGAAGTACCTGGAACATGAAAACAGCTTAACTCTTTGCCTGCTGGGTCTTCACCCAGAACTTTCCTTGCTTTATGCCCAGAAATACAGAAAATTCAGTATTTCAAGCCCTGTAAAGTTGCCTCAGGGGAAAGTCTTGCTTGGGTATACCAAGGGTTTGCAGTGCAGGAGTTACACTGGCTGCTGGTGCATGTGAGGTTTGGGATGTCTTCCAAACTAGTTTCTTATTTCCAGTAATATTGAACAAGGGTTTTTCTTGGCTTTTGATGGGAAACACAGAAACCTATTCATTTCTGTCTGTCCTGCAACTAGTCAGTGCAACCAGCTCTACATTGTCCCTCCACCAAACCTATCTCAGGGCTGATGGGTGCCACAGCCTCAGAAGGTGCTCTGATGCAGCTTATTGAGTTGCTCTTTAGTCCTTCCACATGCTGAAGGGCTGAGCCAAAACACATCACTTCAGCAATCACAGAGGGAGCACCTTCATGCTCTTTTTTCTTTCCTTTTTCTTTCCCTCTCTCTGCAGACTTTCATGCAGTCTAGGGGGCTTGCCCTGTGTGAGGCATTACTTATTTTTCTTGACACTGGGTTCCTTCCAACCAACGTTCTTGTGTAACTTTAAGGCAGTGTGTAGGAGACAGACTGAATCAGGCAGGGTGTGCTGAACTGGACAGCTGGTAAGTTCATAGCAGCAACATCGGGGCCAGGATGTCTTGGTTCTGGGTCCACCCTCATCTCTGAGGAGTTTGGGGTGAACCTTATTGATTTCACCTCTTTTTTTTTTTTTTTTTTTTTTTTCACCTACAGAGAAAAATGAAAGAGTGCTTGATTAGAAATACTGGTGAATAAAAAAAAAATTGCTGCTGCTGCTGCTCAAGTGACAGAATCTGAATCCACCACTGTTACACTTATATTCTGTGTTTCAGTATGTGGTAAAGTTAAAAGGCTTTCTGGCTAGTTCTGCTCTCACTAATGTCAATCACAGTCGAGAGCACCCTCATTCTGCTCAACACTGGAAGAAGCCACAAAAAAACAACAGGCAGTAAAAGTATCCATTGAAAAACGTTTTGACAAGAAGTAGATGGACCTGGGAGCAGTATCCAAATCCAAGAAAATAAGGAAGAGACAAAGATCTGCATAGATATTCAGGATGCTTTCTTGGGGTCTGCAATGCCCTTCCCCTCCACCCAAAGCTGTTAATTTGATGTCACTTGTTAACAGCCAGGTTTCTGGTGGGATTTGAGCAGGTCTTCAATCCCTGATCCCATAAATTCTGTTTTGCCCCCATGAAATGTGTGTACTCCCATCCTGCAGAGCAGTCTGCAAACTTCCACCTGTGCCTCTATGGAGGAGGGCCATGACACTGCCCTGTATGCTCTCCTTCCCCCTCCATCAGTCTTGAGGGGAAGGTTTAAGATGTGTAGCAAAAAATAAAAAAGAACCAAAAATAACAGGAAAAAAAAACATAAAAAAATAAAACAAGCAAACAAACAAACAAAACTACAAAAAAAAAAACCACAAAAAACCAAACTAAAACAAAAACACACACAAAAAACCTGCCAAAAAAACCCCACCAAAAACCAGAGAGGGAAAATATTTGGTCACTTGACTGGCGCTTATCTGCCAAACTAACCTCCCCCCTAAAACAAAATAAAACAAAACAAAACAAAAAAACACTTAATCCAATAATATATAAAGTGCTTGAGAAAAACCAAAAAGGGTGGTCTTACAGGTGGACCTGAAAAGACGATTTTCTGCAGAACACTGGGTAGAACATGGGCCCCTGTCGCTGTGCACAGATGTTTTGGGGGCTGGCAGCTCCAGAGGAAGAGTCTGGGTTCAACCTGCGTCACTCCCAGCACTGGAGACACAGAAATATTTAAGCTGACGCATGTTCCACCCTGGCATTCAACAGAGAGCAATGCCAACTTCTGGAAAATAGAAGAGCCCCAGGGCAGGCTAATAACAGCACTACTTAAGAACGTAAGACAATTATTACCTCCAACTGTGAGGGAGTCTGAGTAATTAAAAAGGGTTCTTTATTTTGATTAAAAAAGATTCCTTTCAGTCTGTCTGAATCTTCAGTAAAAGCCCCGAATGATATTTTTAGATGCCAGAAAAGAGACTCTCCATTTGATGAAAGATGCATAGCAAACTCGTTAGAAAAATTCTCCTATTATCATATTGTCCAAAATCAATTAATTTCTCTTTCTTCCACCCACACCACTTCCTGGAGAAAATGCAGGTCTAACCCAAAGCTTCCGAAACCTTCTTTGGATTAACAGAAATCCAAAATTAATTGGGTTTAATTACTATAAATTTCCTTCCCAATAAAATCTCAAGAATTTCCAATCATGCTGATTTATTTGAGTAATTAGAAAGCCATTCACAGATGTCACACTGTTAGGTAGTGTGGATAATGTGGGGTTTGCTTAACTGGATCCTGAGACCACAGCACTGTGAAGAATGACAAGTAAAACAACTCCAATAAAAAGAGAGATAAAGGGAAAGGCAAGAGATAAAGGCAGTGCAGGGAATGCCAGTGGCTTCCCATGGGAAACTCCCTACTGCCCACTGTGCCTCCTTGGGGCTGCTGCTCCCAAATAAGTTGCTCTGGTCCTCACATTATGCCCCTGAGTGGTTTAGCAGCCATCCTGATTTTGCAGAGGAGGAACCCAAAGGGTCCGACAGATGATGCATCCAAACGAGGGTCACCCCAAAGGGGGGGTTTCAAAGGTAAAAGAAGGGCTGGAATGAGCTTTGGAAGGGGTTTGGGAAGGTGGTGCAGTCACAGCAACCCCTGTGCCCCCATGGGCTCACTGCTTCCTGTAGAACCTCTAGATCAAATGCGACTGTGTTTTCCTGCAAAGTTATTTTGCAGTGCAGGTGATCTGTACATGTGTCAAGGTTGGAAATTATCCCACCCACCTCCTAACATCAATGGCCGTGCTGCTGGGAGCTGGACTGATCACTCTGCCCACTCGGTGGAGAAAAAAAGACCAGCAGGGGCAATTCCTCTGACCTCATGTGCGTCCCTGCTCTGCCTGTGTGATCAGGGTAAGTCTGGAAGAGACCTTTAATTTGGTTTTTTCTTCCCGCTTACTCTCAGTAAAGTGAACCCTCTGCTCATCTGGCAGACTGGCTCTTCCTCAGGAGACAAAAGTCCATAGATTTTCTTGACTGTCGTTTGTGAGAGTCCTGAGAGTTTCAGCAATTTAAAAACTTGTGGAGAGCAACACAGATTTTGAGTTCTCCTTCCCTCCAAGTGCAGAGGGAGATTTAACACACTCTCCCACAAATGCAATACACTTGATTTCATTAGAAAGGCAATTAGTGAATTAAAAGAAAGCATGTCAGGGTCACCAGACTTGAGGGGAATGATTTAATTTTGTGCAGTAAATACAAATAGCAGTTTATAAGTGGTGAAAACCATATTTTTAAAGACTCGTCTGTGAACTGAATCCAACAGCTTAAATCTGAGCTTTGACAGTGAATTCCCCCCTTCCTCTATCCTCTCCCCCCAAATTATCTTGGGTTTATACATGCCAGTATTTGACTAATAACATAATATTTAAATACCACAGTAATCTTAGTATCGTAATCCTGACACTCACAGGTTGTCTTAAATAAGGGTCAGCTGAAGAACATGGTGTTGTCCAACCCCCCTGGGCTGTCAGACATCCTCAGCCTCAAGAAAATCATCTTTACTTTTGGCTTGAGCCTTTAATGGCTCTGAAAGCTGCTGCCTTTGTCTAAATACATACATTGTGCAGCAGTTTAGGAAATAGGTGAAAAGGCTTTAATGGAGAGATTAGTGCTAGACATTGTGAAGCTGCAACTAGGTCATAAGAGATTTCAGAGGTCAGGAAATTTTTACAGGGGCTTAAGTGTTTTGTAATGTAGTTTAGTTTGCCCCTGGACCGGGGCGTAATGGATGCTTCAAAACTTGATTTGCATTGATTAAAAATAACCAGGCTGCTACTCTGGGCTAAGAGTCACTTGACAAACTCCAGTACGCGCCATCAGATGCTCTGGTTTCTGCAATCATTTTAATGGGTTGGGGTCAGGTGGGGCAGAAAAGGCATTTCTTGCCAAATAAAAGGCCACCGAAGTCGATGAATCAGAAAAACAGACAGTTAACAAAGCCAGAAGCTTTTTGTCCCTCTTGTGTAGTCATAGTCTTCCTAGTCTTTGGTCGGATGGATTAGGGAGCATCTCATTAAAAAATGATGTGCCAACCATTTAAATAAGGTATTCATGGGGAAAGGAGGGGTTTAAGTGCAGAACGAGCCTTCTGTGTAAAATCAATGCTGTTAAACTCCATTACACTATCTCTCCTCCATGCCTAAGTAACCACCTCTCCAATACCAGCCAGAGCATAAACAATAACCCAAACCAGCACCAGCAACAGGCAGGAAAAGAAAGAGTTCCTCTTTCAGAGGACACATTATGGGGGATTATTTAAAAATTAACATCTCAAAGGTACCAGATCTTTGTTCCCTTGTCCCCTCCACTGCTCTTCAACCTCCTTAGCCCAATTTGCCTATTTTCTACTCTCCTACATTTGTGTAATTCAGCAGAGACTGGAGGGGAAGCAACAGAGACACACCAGTATGGGTGAACATGAAATCAATCAGTGTTAGGTTGGTGAGAAGATACAGAAGCCAACCAACACCCCAGATGCTGACAGTTCTGTGCATCCCTACTTACATGTCTGAAATGAGACCTTGGTGCAAATTTATTTGAGCGTATAAAGCACGTGGGTCACCAATAATCCATTGTCACTGCCTAAGGAGAATTATTCTGAAGTTAGAGAGGGAAATATAAGCTGTGCCCATAGACAATAAAAATAGCTCCACTCAGGATCTTGTTCATTTCCAAAGGTAAGTCTCACTTCGGAGTAGCTTATCAAAAAACTATCTATGAAGAACTGTGGATTGGAATTAAGAAAAAAAAAAAAAGACAAAAAGATAATCCTTTGCAACCAAAACTTGTAATGAGTCATGGTCGCTCTGGATGAAGACTCTGTGCTGAGAAAACAGCTTTCATGCACCAAGGAGAGGCTGATCCTGGAGTATTGAGTACATCCTCCAGCCCTAAAACATAAATTGACTGAGATCCAAAAATTGTTGTGAACGACTTGAAACTGGAGAAAACTTCTGACAGAGAGCAAGAGCTCCATGCATTTAGCATATCCAGAGGAAGGGAGGAATTATTATCCTCCATCATGAGATGAAGAGCTTGCCCTTCCCAGGAGGAAAGCACAGGATACTAGACAAGATCTGTAAATCTGTCAGGAAAGGTGCAACAAAAATCCGTGTCTAGAAGGAAAAACCAGAAAAATCATAGCATGGCATTAATTGCCATTGGTAATTCTAAAATTAATTAACAATGCGTCAAGTTATAGCAGTGTACCAGGGGATGTGGTGGATTCACCATTGATTGATGTCTTCCAGCCAAAAATGTGGTTGTTTCCCAGTAAAATAGACTTCAGGCAGACAGAAGTTCTTGGCTCGATCAAGGAGGTCACTGGATCGAGGTATAGAGCAAACCAGACTGGCCTTCATAAATCTCCAAAATCCTTTCACAGGGCCTTCAAAAATCTCCAAAATCCTTCCCCAGGGTTCATGCCCTTTGACACAAAGGATACATAGACTAAGGTCAAAGTGTTGGGTCAGTCATGCACATCTTTGCCCACGATTTCCCTCCCTCTTCCTCCTCCCAGCCAAGAGAAAGCCGTGGGAGCTGCAGCCATCGAGCTGAGGAGCAGTTTGGTTAAAAACACTGATAATGCACTTCCAGTTCTTTCTTCGGAAGGCCATGCGGTTTTCTCGACGTGTGAGGCCAAAAAAGATGTGTGGCCCAGTGCACTCTTGACAAAAGCATAGATTCACTGAAGCTTGCAATTAATATTTAATACCAACAAGTCTTCTGTGATGCTGTGCGGATGTAAATAAGTGGAGAGAATGTGATATTTACCCCACTATAAAACATTCATGAGAGCTAAGCTATTTACAAAAGCTAAATACGACACTGTATTTACTGTAGGTCACCTCCTAGGGTTAGAGATGAAAAGTTTTTGGTCTAATGGAAAGTAACATAATACGCCATAACAACGCAACCACTGTCTCATCTGCAAAGAAATATCTCCTGGCTCCCTCCTTCTGTTGCAATTACAGGTGGGTTAAGCCACTACAGGGGGAAATAAATAGTAATAATAATAATAATAATAATAATAATAATAATAATAATAATAATAATAAAGAAAAACAGAAGGAAAAGGTGCTTTAAGGAGACTTGATACCTCGAGCCTTAAGGACACTTGATACCTTGGGCTTGTTAGGCTGTGTACTCCCTGTGCTCGTTATCAAACATCGTCATGTTTGTGCAGGAGCTCAGGTCAGCAGACAGGTGTGTGGGACGACTTCACTGTAATTGAAGTTGCACTATCCCAGGATTGCCAATTAAGTATCAGAGTGCTTTGACGTGATCTCAGGCTTTCCTTCTACTCCGGTGGAATTCAAATTCCCCCTGAAAAAGGTTCTTTTTGTTTAGGTACCCAAACCTGCGATCGATGCGGGTGGTTAAATGGGACTGTCAAAAATTTAAAATGCCAATACCCTGGGAGTGAATCCACTGATGAAGGTCTCGAGGCACTGTGCTTGGGATTTATAGGCCAGAATAGTTAGGAATTTGTTTTCACAAACTAACCCCCACGGCAGAGCCCTTCAGCAGCCAGCTGCATTATTCGCTCTGAGTCTCGGAAATCATCAAAGCATTGTCAAATCCAAAGCAGAGTCCTGATTTAGGAAGCATTTGGGTGAAGTTGTATTACAAAGACTCACACAAAAACACCCAAACAAGAACCTAAATTGACACATTTATCTCAGAATCCTGGATTGTTGCTTGGTTTGACATCCAAAAGCAAGCTGAAAAATGATGTGAGTAATTTCTGAGGTGATAGTTGTTTCTGGTGGAGCAGCAGTAAATGCAACAAGGCAAAGAAGGATCAGCCTTTGGTGCATGGAGAAGAGAATGTGGGTCACTGTGAGCCAGTTAGAAATGGATCAGCAGCATCTGCCTCTGTTTATCCAGGGGCAGTGATCACAGCACCAAGGCTGCCAGAGCTCAAGGGGAGTTTGGACAATGCTCTCAGGGACATGATGGGATTCTTCAGGTTGTCCTGTTGAGGGCCAGGAGCTGTGGGCCCCTTTCAACTCAGGGTATTCTATGATTCTTTGAGTATTTTCCAGCTGGTGACTTACCAAGATACCAGTCTTCAACCCTTTAAAGTTTTTCCAGACAAGGAAAAATTAGGATGACTGGATGAGGTTTTTGTTTAACACTAATTTAATAGATATTAAATGAGAGATAGGGTCAAATCTAAAAATAACAGAATCACAGATTCATTTAAGTTGGAAAAGGCCTCCACCGTGACTCAGGAATAACTCAGGTGTAAGGGACCTGCAACAACCACCTAGTCCAGCTACCTACCAAAAAAAAGTTAGAACTGCAAAGATGACTTCCTTGTGCATCAGAGGAAGATTTTGAGAAACAAAAAACCAGAAGTAGTAGCTGATATCTCCCCTTCTTCTCACCTGCAGGACACCTCCAAGTAAAATGGGACTCCCCAGCACATACTTGCCAACAACCCTTTTAGTGCAAATCCTGTTCCCACATCTTCCCCAAGACACACTGCTCCAACAGACGGAAGAATCCCAGTCTCACTGTGGATACCACCAAGTGACACCTTCTCTCACTGCTCCTGTGTGGGACCCTGCAGCCTTTCCACCTCCTCCATCTCCAGCAGACCGAAAAGGAAGTACAATCCGATTAATGTAACACAAGCAAAGAGTCAAAATCCTCACCCCCAGCCCCCAACCCCAACCTCACAGTCTCCCATCTGTGCCAACAAGTTTGAAGCGTCAATGCATTTTTGGTGATCCAGGCGCACGTGACTACACCTAGGCGGTGACAGAACCCCAAAGTGCTCTCCTTCTAGAGTTAGCAAGCTCTGCTCCCCACACAACCATCTGTAGATCAAACCAGTGCTGGAACCAGTGACAAGATAATGAATGGAAACAGTGGTCTTTAACTAAGGCCCGAGATCTATCTCTGGGGGCTGCTCTTGGGAGGGAATCCTACTGCTGATACGCTCAGTGTGCATACTTGAGGATAGATGATCTATCACCGTACTGTGCAAGCCCTCTATGATATCTACTTACTGAATTCCCACAGGGACTGACGAAGTTTCAATGTGAGTGATGAGACAGAATAAGTCAAAACAGGGAGGTCTGCGCAGTTTCAGAGCTATTTAAGGTAAGATAGCTCACCCCATCACCTCAAAATTGCCCTTTGGTGTTCCTCAAGCCACGGGCAGAGGGAGATGCTGTGAAAAAGCAGGAGAGGTTCCACTCCTTTGCAGCCCAAAGGTGGTGTGATTCCGGACTCAGCTGCAGTCCTGGTGACATTTGGGGTTGCTGGCAACATACTCAGGCATCTCAGTGCTCCACAGCAGGAGCTGGGTGGAGTTCAGTGGGTCTTAGTGCATCTTTCCCACCAAGAAAGCTTGTTCAAATTGCAAAGGAGGTGGGTACACAGTGCCAGATGCCTGGTATCTCTAGCTGGGATCCATCCAAGTGTGGTGACTGAGAGAAACTAAGGGGGAAACTCCTGGGCCACGAAGTCCGTGGGAAACTGTCTTCAAGAAGCCCAGTGCCAGACCAAATAAATTCCTTGTGCCAGGCGGGTCTGTGATTCCTACCTGAAAATCAGAGTGGTCTATAAGTTTATCATTAAAAGGTATTTCCCAGAAGCAATGAACTTCTGGCAAACACATAGATTTTCTCATACCTATACTGATTGCAACAAGATTTTTACTAAAGAACTAGAAAAACTTCTTAAAATAGTGAAGTGTCTCATTTCAATAATTTTTATTTCATCTCGAGACATTTTTTCGTCCTTTCAGCAGAAAAGAAACCCCCACCTAATTTAGATGTAGTGTCTTTTTTTTTCAGTTAGTTGTCAGCTGACTTGTTCCCAACAGGTACCAAAATATTTGCTTTTATCCAATTTCTTTATCCAAATTTGGTAAGACTTGAATATCGAAACCTTTAAGTTTTTAACAAAATGAAAAAAACCCAAAACTTTTCTCTAACCCGCTTTACACACAAAGCGATTCCCCAAATCAGAGATGCTCAAAAACACTACCAATAAAAGTTCTTGTCCCAAGGCCCTGTTTTTGCATCTCATTCCTCCCAGCTTGTTGTTGTTCTCTCAAAAACTGCTCTGAAGCATCGCTTCTTCCTACATTTCCAGCTGTAGTGTAGGGGAGTGCAGACAAACACAGATGCTGTCATCACTTACACACTTTATTTGGGGGCATTCAGAGTGCAAGTTATTCATGAGGAAGGAAAATGACCCCGGACGGAGTGAAGGGGGTGTTTGGCCATCAGCACTTTGAAATGCTCCTCCTAATGCCGTCCCAGAGAGTTTGTCTAATTGCAAATTTCTCCAACAGCTGCAGAAAAGTGACACTTCTCCTCTATGAGAGGTGAGTAAATGGGATGCTGGCGTGGGTTTGCTCAGCATCTGCTCCGGTTGTAGACAGCCCTTACCTGGGAGCAGGTTCCTAACCCGGCATTTCTGCAAATGAACCCCCGTCAGGACACCAAAGACACATGAACAGGGTGTTGTGGCACCCTGTGCTTGGAGATGGTTAGTGAAGAGATGGTGATGAATGCGCAAAAACTGGCTGCAGAGCGCTGAGGTGGACGGAATGCTCTGCAGCCCAGAAAACCAGCCCCTGAACCGGGGCTCTCCTGCCACGTGCAGCCTGCAGGGGTGACATGAGGGATTTACTTCCACCTCTTTCCTGTTCTGTGTCTTAACACCACATGCCAAAGCTCTGCCCCTTCCCGTGGGAGGGAATATTTCTGCATTTACCCTGTCCATCAACAACATTAGTTCACAACTACCATGTCATTCATGCAATGAAATGTCGTCAGAGGAGACGTGGATGGAAGAGAAGATGCTCCAAATTCTAGTCCCACCTCCAGGATATGGAGAAACCTCATTTTTGTCTTCTCAACCCCATCTTCCTTGGTCTGCTGCTGCACACAAAGCTAAAAAGGAAAGCCACCCCCACTTTAAAAGGCTGACAACTAGAACTATGACATTGTGAAATTGATAATGCAAAAAATGTTTAAATATCCTCCCTGCCGAGCTGTGCTGAGTAAGTCAGGTAATCACTAAGGGGTGCACAACCATTTTATGGGTCATCAAGTGATAAAGCTAATATGCTGCTTAAACTCCCCGGGAGAGAGGTCTCATTTGGTTGCATCAGGCCATTACGCAGGGTTGTAAAAAATGCAATTGTTTGATTTGCCTAAATACAGGTGATATGTAATAAAACCCCTTATTTGCCATCCCTTGCTGTGTTATGGCAATCTCAAAGTAAGGACTGACCTTTTTATTTGTTTATGAAGCACTATTCTTTACCTATAGTACCGTAGAAATAAAATTTAAGTATTTGAATGCATCCACATAATCTATTAACAGTGTGGAGAATGGGGGGGGGGGTGGTGGTGGATAAAAAGCGAGTTGCTTCATCTTTCCAAGATGAAGCAACACAGATCAGGAAACATGATTTCCTCGAGTTCACGCCGGAATGTTCAGGCCTGGGGGAAGGGGGGAAAGAGGAGAGGGGAGGATGGTGCTCTCTTGGTTAAAAGGAGAAGGGATCCAAGCATCCTGAACGCCGGAGCAAAAAGGTCAAAGAGCGAGAAATAAAAGCGTTCGCCAGTGCGACGGGGGGGGGGAAGAACGAGAAAAAGAAAAGGACCCCGAGAGCGTTACATCTTGATCAAGGAATGACTGATAATATTCCATTGCACCATCTTTCAGGCCCCTCGTTTGATGACAAAGCACGGCCAACATCCCACATCCATTATCCGCTTCCCTCCCCGAGGCGAGCGCATCAATAACGCTCCCTGTGCCTCTCGGAGCCGCGTCCCCCCGTCTGCGCCGCGGCCGCTGCCGAGGGCTGGTGGGCATTTCCATACAGCCCAAGCATCATTACAGCCCACCAATCCTTCACCACTCGTGCAGCAGATCCTGCTGCTGCACAGGAGCCGCGGCTTTAACCAGTTCCTGTCCTCTGGGGACGCTCCGTCCGTCCCGGGAGGGCAGCAGGGAGAGCACGGGGGGCTCTTGTATCACGTAAGGTGTGTCTCTCTCCCCTCTGCACCTGATTACAGGTGATAAAAAAAAGCTCCTGGTGTTTTGGCAAAACCACCCCTTTGTCTGGTTTTTTGTTTTGGTTTTGCCTATCCCCACCTTTTAATTGATCAAACACGCTCATATGAGGGTGGGAACAGTTTGGATTTGAATTCAGGTGCCTTCAGACTTGTTGCCATAATTTGGCTGGATAATGGTCTAGTTTGTTTGACCATCTGCTGCTATCCAGGGGCAGAGTAGGATGTTGGCAAATGTGGTCCCACCAGCCTGATGGCCCACACCAAGGTGGGGGCTGCCTTGCCTGTGTTTTGATTTCCTCCCAAAAACCAGCAGTGGGCCCCGAGACCCTCAGAAGTCAGGACCAGGTCTGAGCTCCTCATCTGCCAACCCTGGGTGAAGATGTGATGGTTTGGTTTGGGGAGATGGGTTGCAGACTGTACTGGGAGGCTGGTGTGGATCTTGACAGAGTTTCAGAGAGGTGCTCAAGTCTGCAAGAACCAAAAGTGGCAATTAGTTTAGATAATTGACTATGGACCTTCCCCAAAGCTGCAGCTGAAGGAATCTGCAACTGAGGTATTGCCAGTGTAATGCAGATAAGTGAGGTCCCAAGTGAGAGGAACAGATCCAGGAGAGATGTTAATCAAAGCTCTGACTAGTATAAGGCTAAAAAAAAGATATGAGTTACCTGCCTGGCTTTTCAGCAGCCCTGAGTGACTCCTGGCAGATGCACATGTGTTTTCCATTTTATAGAGTACTAGAATGGTTTGAGTTGGAAAAGACTTAAAAACTCATCTTGTTCCAACACCTTCCACTAGACCAGGCATTGACTCTGGCCAAAAAGGTGCAGCTTCAGGTGTGGTGAGCATCAGCGTGGAGACGGGAATCCCCTGTCTGGAGCTCCAACAAAGACAAGCTCTTCCACATCTGCCAGGCCCAGTCCAAAACTGATTATTCCCTACCTACTGGAGCTGACAGCAATTCCCATTCTCCCCCTGCAGAAGCCAATCACCCCCTGCCCACTCTCCCTGTTCATCACAGGTTACCCAAGATGACAGCTGGTGGTGGAAAGCAGAGCACACCCAAGAAAAGCAGCAGAAAGTTTTTCTTCAAATTACTGGTTCAAATCCCAGCAGGATCAGTGGTGGATTTGAAACTAGACCAGGCAACTTCCAGGCAGCTTCGTGAGCTGCAGGAAAAGATTACTTAGTTCAAGTCCTTTAAAAATAAAAACTCAGCAGATCAGGAAAATTTCTTCATTCACTCCTAGGATAAATGGGAGAAATTCTTCAGGAAAATTTCCTCATTCACTCTTAGGATAAATGGGAGAAATTCCAGGCAAATCAACTGGTAACATCTGTAATTAACCTTGACAACCTATACACAAAATACATAGGAATTTTTAGCGGTAGAGCATCCTCTGTAAGGAGAGAGAAACAAGAATAAAACAGGTTCCTAAAAACATCCTAGACCCACCAGGGTTTTGTTTTGGTCTTGGAGCAGTGCTGGGGAGCTGGAGGCAGTTCCTCCTGCCTGCCTGACCACAGGTTTGCCCTGCCTACATGCTGCCACTAGAGCCAGGGCTTAGCCTTCATCAGCTCTACACACACCAAATCGTTCCCCTCTTGGCAGAAAAAAAATAGTATACGTGAGACTGCCACCTGTGCTTAACACGGAGGGGTGAGGGCCAGGCACCCTCCCACCTGTCACCTGCTCCAGGACGGGCCGGGAGGGGAAGGTCAGTGCCATCAAAGCAGCCAGCAGAGCAAAGCCAGTTAATAGCAAACCTGTTTCTAATTGCCCACCGTATTAGAGCTACACCTTTCACCACCTGAGACCACCAGGAACCCATTCAAAGCCTTGCTTCCCAGCTTATACGTAAGCCTCTCATGTTTTATTATAACCCTGCCGATTTTTTTACTTTCATTTATGTGCGGGAGAAAACAGCCCCTTTGCCAGCCACACACAGCACACAAGGGGACTTTTTAAAAAACCCTTATTTCCACATACATTGCTTCCAGAAACTCCCCCTGGCAGATTCCCCCCCCCCCCCCCAAGCTTGGATTCCTGCAGTGTGATGCTCCCTCCATCCCATCCCCGCAATGTGAATCAAGCAACGGGTCAGAAAGGGGTTGTGGGATGCAAAGCACGGGGAGCAACTCAGCCCCACAGCATTTAGGCTCCTGACCATCACAGAATCACAGAGAGGTTTAGGTTGGAAATGCCCTCTGAGATCATCCAGTCCTACCGTTACCCAGCACTGCTAAACCTGCCAGTAACTCGTGACCCCAAGTGCCACATCCACACGGCTTTTAAACCCCTGCAGGGATGAGGACTCACCCCTGTCCTTGGGCAGCTGTGCCAGGGATGGACAGCCCTTTCAGTGAAGAGATTTTTCCCGACAGACAACCTAAACCTGCTCTGGCACAGCTTGAGGTCATTCTCTCAGAGTATGACCTTGGGGTTTCAAGTCCTGTGGGATGCACCATGAGCTGATTTCGCTCTTCTCCAGTCTCCCACTGTCTCAACCTCTGGGCTACCCAAAAGCCCCGTATTTCTTTTGTGGGACAGCAAATCCTGGCCAGGCAAGGGAGGGAATTGTATCCCCTCCCCAGGCCAGGTCTCTGGCACTGAGCACCTCTCCCCTGCCTGACTCACCTTTCCCTTGACAGCCTACACCTCTGACAGTTAATTCCTTATCACTGAATTAATATTTCATGGCAGCAGTCAGCACCAGGACACCACCACGACAGCTGCTTCAGGAGCACGGGTGGACTATCCAGGAAGCCCCATCACTAAGTGGGTTAAGGTTGTTCTGGCATTGCAAGGCATTTTTTTTTTTGGCATGGCTCAAGGTTATGGCAAGGCCGCTCGCCAGCAGCGTCACCACCTCGCCCTTAGTTTTCAGGCAGATGTGGGAATTCACCAAATTACAGCCAAACCCAGCCATGCTTAGTGCTTAATCCTGGCTCAGCTGAGCCCCGGCCACCTTGTCTCTGCTTCCTTTTTTTTTTCCTTTCTTTTTTTTTTTTTTTTCTTTTCCCTGTTATTTAAATCATTTTGAGCAAGAAAGTAGGCCATGAAAAAAAGGGGTAGCATTGTTTTAATAATTAGCAATTACGATCTCTGCAATATTAATTGCATATTTCCATAGCAAACACCCCCCTGGAGGGGAAAAGTGAGCGGTGGTTAGAGACCGCCGAAGCCTAAAACTGGAATTCCTGGGAACAGGGAGGGGGAAAAAAGGGAGAGAGAATATGAACTTCTTACATTCAAGTAAATTACTACAGGGATTCCTCAGAAACCTTTAATTAGCCCTGCTCTGCTGTCGCATTGATTGGTCTGAAACTCATCAATTATTCAATGGCAGCAGCTCTTTCTCTCTCTTGCTTTTTTTTTTTTTTTTCCCCCCCCTTCTTTTCATCCTTTAGGTGGAAGAGCCTGTACTTAACCTGCTGGGGCGTTTCTGTTTCCATGCCACTGAGCCATGGTCCAGGAAACTCTCCTGGATCTCCAGCCTCCAACCCAAACCCTTCGGGGACACGGTCTGATCTCCACGCTGGAGATTCTGTGCCCTTGCCTGGCCGGGGGTTGTTTCTCCCCAGTGGGGCCAGCTAGTTTTTAGGGATCACTCACCATTTCCACCCTGGCAGGTCAGCCTCCAGAAGTGGGGTTTTCCAGAGGACAAGGTGCTCCTCACACCTGGCATGCCTGAGGCGTGGCTCCCATCAGAGGGAAAGAAGGTGTCAGGGCTCCTCCCGAGCAAGAGATGCACTTCCACGTGGGGAAAGCTGTTTTAGGGAAATCAGAAAAATTAGATCCACACTCCCTTCTCAGCTTTGAGGTGAAAACAGGGCTGACCTGGATTTGATTGCTGCCCAGTCAGACTTGGCCTGGGAAGATTAGAGTCCTGCATGCACAGCACCATTTGCAAGTCATTATTTTACTGGCCTGTGGCAGGAATACCAGTGATATCTATCCCAAACTGGCCACTTTCCCCAAAGAGCCACAGTTTCCACATGTTCATTTGCCTCATCCCTGGAAGTGTTCAAGGCCAGGCTGGATGGGGCTTTGGGCAGCCTGGTCTAATGCAGGCATCTTGTCTCATGGCAGGGGGGTTTGGAATTAAAGGGTCTTTGAGGTCCCTTCCCACCCAAACTGTGATGCAGGTTACTGCACGGAGATGCCAAGTCCTGCAGCCTGCTCACCTGAGCGCTCAGGAAAGAGACAAACTCACTGGGAATACACCCCCAGGTGGAGTTATGCCTTCCAGGCTTCAGTCCAAACCAGAAGCCTTTCCTTCGATTTGTAACTTTGAGAAATTCCCGTCAGCTACGTAAAATTCAGTTGATGCCAAATATTCTTTTTTTTTTTTCCCTTTAATAGATGATATTTTATTTTTTTTTTCCCCCAAGTTCATCCCACGCACACTTTTTAAGTGGGGTTGTGGGGTTTTTCTGTTCCCAGGCTGAGTGCAGGTTTTTTTGTCCCCTCCTCTTCCCACAGAACCATCTTCAGTCTCACGGGAAGACAAGCTCATAGAATCCTAAACTGGCTGGGGTGGAAAGCACCTTAAAGATCATCCAGTTCCAAGGAATTCTTGGCTGGGAGTGGAGAGGCTGTGGCCCAGGCTGCCCAGAGAAACTGTGGCTACCTCATCCCTAGAAGTGCCCAAGGCCAGGTTGGATGCACGTGATACGAGAGGAAAATTTAAATGCCGGACCTGGACAAGCCCTCTAAGCTTGGCAAACCTGTGCTGGTACCTCCCAAAAAAGCCGTATTTAAACTAACAGGGAGAGAAAACCAGGGGAGAAAAACTCCTTTACCATGAGACTGGTGGAGAGCTTAGCCACCCCAGTGTCCATCCTGCCCAGAGCACTCCACGTCCTCCACTGTCAAACGGATCAAATTGAAAGGTTCTCCTCTATTTTTCAGCAAAATCCAGGAGAAAAACAGGCTGTTCAGCCCATGGGCAAAGGGTTTTTATTTTTCTCCTAGAGATGAGAAAAACTGATTTAAATGGTTGTTTAATTCGACTGTACTTGTTTTATTTTATTTTTTCCAATACAGCTGTAGGAACAAGGGCTTCAGGTTTTCAAAGTAATTTTGGATCATTTCAAGATACTGTTCAGAAATTTAAATATCACATTTAGATTAACTTATAATGATGCCTTATTTCTAAATTTTGGAACCATTTTGTTTCTAGACAAGAAGTGTTTAATTTGATGTTAAGTAGTAAATGCAATTTGGCAAATTTATTCACCTTTTGACACGGGGATGATTTGTCTTCTCCTCCTGCGGCTTTCCTTCACCTCTGATATGCTCCATAGGTTCCTTAGAGCTAACCTTGGTTTAAAATTTGCTGTTTAAAGCAGAGGAAAGGAATTAGTAATTTGACTACTAAAAAAAAAAAAAATTAATTTATTACATTATCCCAAAACCAGGACTTCTGGCACCTCAGAGAAGCGTCACGGATGTGCCTGAAGACCCTGGGAAGTCTGGGATGGTCCCACCAGGCACCCCAAGGGCTCCTTGCTCTCTTCTCCCCCGTTCAGGGTTAGCTGCGAAGAAGTCACTGATGAATACAGGCAAAAAAAAAAAAAAAAAAAAAAGAAATCCAAACCAAACAAAACCTGAACCCCTTGCCCCAAGAGGGGGATAAGAAATGATGTATTGACTATGAATTTCATTTATCTTCCCACCTTCCCCGGTTCGAGCGGCGGCAGCGGTGCCGCTCGCGCTGCCTGTACACATATTAGCCTGTGTATTTCCCATCCTACTTATCCCCTGGAATTTATTCTAAAGCTCGCTTTTGGAAACCCATAAGTAGGACATAATTCGGAGGATTTGATATTCTGGTCGATGTTTTGCCGAGTAGTTATTCTGCAAGTCCCGGCGTCGTGGGGAAAATGTGCCCTTAAATACTTGTATAGAAAATACGACGCGTATAAATAAATATATATAATTTTGTTTAAGTTGTGTTGCATTGTAATAAGTAACTGTAATATATAAAATCAGCCCTACAGATCAGAGACATCAGGAAACACAGAGGACATTCGGTTTGCCTACCTGAGCTGGAGTATTTTAAACCTGTTTTACTCTAAAATAGGTGCGAAAGTGTTCCCTTGTTTGAGGCAGATGGAGCTCATGACAGGCAGTAAGGCATGACACTGACACACAGAACTGGCAGGAAGGTTACCAGTTAAAAAAACTTTTTTATCATGGATAATAATGTCAGTCACTTTACTGGGATCACACACTCATCCCAGCACCTGCTGCAGCTGATGGGACGTCGGAATTCCTCTGTATCCTGTGCTAAAATCCAAAATATTACTGTTAGAAGTCATCCAAAAACGTTCATACTGCAAGCTTTTTGAAAACCACTGGATTATTTTCTCTAGTTTTGAGTGCAGTAGAAGGGAAAAGGTGAGAACTCTTTTCTGGCTGACTGTGTCGCATCTGCTTTCTGAAAGCAAGGGAAGAGGAAGAAAAGTGGGAATGATACTTTTTCCTTGTTTTTCAGTTTTTGTTTCCTGTTTTAATTCAAAATACACGTGGGAAGCATTACTGATTTCTTAGGATAAAGAGGAAGGTGCTCAAATTCCACCAAAGTCGTGACACTGCTTGAGGACTGACCAAAGAAGATTGGTCAAAAATTTTACCAAAAATACACTTTCCCCTTGACAGTGAATGAACAGTTAAAGAAAAGAATAAAAACCAAAACCAAACACAAAAACCACACAACAAAAAGAAAATAACTCAAAACCTCTAAAGTGTCTCAAGAACAAGTATTATTTAAGAGGAAGTATTTGGTTGGATATTTTGGGGATGTATACATATATTTTATGTGGGATATCGAAAGAATTTGCCCCAAATGCAGTTTTTCCTTTGCTGTTGTAATTTTAATTTCTTAGCTTAAAAAAAAAAAAAAAAAAAAAAAAGAAAGAAGAGAGAAACAACAAAGTCAGAATTTTGCTCTTTAAATACTTATCCCCTCATCTCACAGGAAGGTGAGGATTTAATTGTTGCTAATTTTGTTAATCCCCTGATCTATCCACCATTGATCCCAACCCTTTCCACCCACGTCACTAAGATGTAACCCCATCCCAGGAGGGCAAGTTTACTCCCTGACTGCACAGAGGAAGGACTGAAGGGGCTACAGACCCACAAGACTTGCCCAAAGGCACTTAGATAAGTATAAAAAAGGGCTAAGAGTAAAAAAAAAAAAAAAAATAACAAAACAACAACCTTCTCTGACCCCAAGGAGACCTTTTTTCCCTGGGATAAGTCTTGGTGCTGCAACCTTTTGCCACAACGCCAAGAGGGACACCGAAACTCCACCTGCATCACAATTTTTTTCCCTAAGCTGGTGGTTTTAAGGCTGGATCTCTACAGTACATGAGAAAAGGCTTTCTCTGTTGATTTTTTTCCCTCTTTTTTCTTTGTTGTTCCTCCCCACACACCCCAGTTCACTCCCCATCACTAAAGGAAAAACACATTTGCGCATCCCTGCCTTTAAGAGAACGTGGGTTACTTCTCCCCTCTCTCCTCCTTGCTCCCCCCCCCCCCCAAAAAAAAAAAATTCAAGGAGAACATACAGTTCATGAAAATTTAATGCCATATGTAACAAAGCAAAATGAATATTTAATTGGGGCTTTTATGTGAAACCAGATAACAAAACCAGTTACACACAGAGGGGAAAAAAAAAATAAAATAAAATTAAGCCACTCTAATGTTTGATAAAAACTGGTACTGAAGCAGTTAAGCTATTGGCAACAAGCGGCTCCTAATAAACACTCAGCTAATTCTGTAGGAAAAGCACTAATTAGAAAAGCAATAATAATCGGTGTAATTGCTCTAAATTACCCTCCTCACAGAGAAGTGTGTTTGGATACTGCAACGCAGCTGCTCCTGCTCCATCCAGGCACTCGCAGCCAAGGGTGCTCCGCTTTTCTCTGCTGCCCTCTCCAGGCCCAGGAAGGTGGAAGAGCTGTCACCTCTCACATCCCAGGGAACGACGGGGATATCCCGCACGCTGGGCATTCTTGGGTGTCCCAGCCTGCCCTGGTGGCATCACCTGGGTGTCACTGGCTCCAGAAAACGCAACGTGGGGCTCCAGAGCTGGGATTAGGGTGGATAAGGAGCTACAAGGAAGGGTAGTAGGTCCCTCTGGATGGCCAGCTGCTTATTCTCTGCCCAAATAGAAGAAAAAGACCCTAGTGGTTTGGGCACATTAGGTAGGTCAGGGTTTCACAGATGTTGCTTGTAGTGTGGTAGGGCTTGGAGCAAGAGCTGGATCCTCCTTGGGCATCACCTTCTGCCCACATCACACTGGCAAGGGGACCCACAAGCATGCAGAAGCGCAGAAGGGATGGAATCCACAGCTCTTAAAGCTCAGCAGAGAGCCCTGTGCAGTAAAACTCAGAGGGGCTGGAGATGACCACTGTACAGCTGTCGCTTTAGCCCGACCCCACTGGTTTCCTCCAGCTGTGACGCTGAGATCCTTTTCCTCCAAAAAGCCAGATAAATCAGTGGCAGACCGAGAAGCCCTGCAGTTAGTTACCAATCTGTACACCTACACAAGTCAAAACCGTTCTTGACTTGTTGGCTTGATGACACAGGGGAAGACAAATAATCCCATAAGCGTCCTATGGTGCCTCCCCCCTGCTCTCACCAACTTGGACAACACAGATTAATTTAATCCAACAATACTTCAACTGTAACTCAGCAGCATGCAACTATTAGCTAATAAAATAGAAATGTCCACCTATCTGAGCATTCTGTGACCTTCACCTCGGATCTTTGTCTTCTTTGGTGCCAGATAGGGGACTGTGATCCTGTCCCTGAGTGACCACAGCACAGCTTCCAGATAGGCCTAGCAAAAAAAAACCATCCCAATGCAAAACACTTGTTAAACAATCCCAGGCTGGTCAGCACCTGAAAAACAGCCTTGAAAACTTATTTTTGACTGGTTGTGGTCTGGATGTGTATTTTGTACTGCTGAAGGCCACACATCCTGCTGCATTTTTATAGGCAACTCTGCTTATATTTCATAGGTTGTCCTGGCAGCAGAATTTGGCTCTTAGTACATAAAGTCAATTTTTTCGACATTACATTGTTTAATGGGTAGAGTTTTCCAAAATACCTCCGCCTCAGCTCTGTGTGATGGAACAGTTTGCCCAGAGAAGCTGTGGATGCCCCGTCCCTGGAAACATTCAAGGCCAGGTTGGGCAGAACTTGGAGGAACCTGGTCTGGTGGAGGGTGTCCCTGCCCCCATGGCAGAGGGTGGAATGAGATGATCTGAAGCTCCCCTCCAACCCAAACCACTTTGTGATTCCATATGCAAATGTCCTCAGGCCTGGGGTTTTCCAGGCTGGAGGCGGGGATGGTGCCCTGTTAAGTCATCCCGAGTGGTCATGGAGTTCACTCTGGATCTTGAATCTACAGATGTCAGACATGCTAGGACAACTCCAAAATCTTCTCCAAAACTGGCATGGTATTTGGATTCATTTCACTTCCACTGCTGTGGAAGTGATGATCATTTTTTTTTTTCCCCTTCTAATTTAATTTCACTGATCTCGACGGGAGCATTACAGAGGAAATTATTCCAGGAACAAGGTGAAAAGGTCGGAGCCTGCCCCCAAATTTCCTCTTTGGGCAGAAAAGAAAAGCAGAAACCATCGTTTTGGAGAGTCAAACCCCTCCTGATCTTGGTTTAATCCCCTCCCTTCCTTGGTGCTGCTCACAGTGCACTGCAGCCTCGGAGAGCGGACAGTCACGCTCCAAGTTTCCCTGTGTAATTATGTTCAAATCCTCATTGCTTCCATGCATGCTTCAGTGTTATTTATATTGGTTTAACGATCCATTAAACAAATACTGTACTTTGGGAAGTGCTACTTTGCTTATGAACAATTACAGTTTCTCCAGCGTTCAGCAATGTTAACCACAAGAAAGAGGATGATGGTGCAGAGCTGGCTTGGAGTAGGGGCTTGGAACTGCTTTTAGCAACCTTAACGTAACCCTTTCTGTTTTTTTTTTCCCCCCCTCTATTTCAAAACAAATATATTGAAGAATTTTTTTTGTTTTATTTTATTTTTATTTCTTTTAAAAAAAACCTTTCTATAAAAACATAAATTAATTGCAACCTGATGGCACCCAAGAGGAGATCACTACCTTGTAGGATTTACTCCACGGGAGCCGTGTCCTACAAATACTTCCAGAATTTTGGTGCAGCAGACGGGTTCCAGGCCGTGAGGCACATCCCACGAGCTGACCTCACCTTCCCCATCACAGGCACTTCATGTCCAGCCGTGCACATCGAAGCACAATCCCATGGTGACCACGTGTTTGGAAGAGAAGGGAAGGTGTGATCCTGGACCCTGGCGGCAAGCAGCCTGGCTCTCAGCCCTGGAATGACCACGGGCTGGAAAGGAGCTCACAAATGCCCTCCCAGAAAACTGGAACCTGCCCCAGGACACTGGGAAGGGGGAGCATTGGGTTGTCCAAAAGAGAGGCTTTGAGGGCAAGAGGTGCAGTGAAGGAAGTCCAAGTGCAAGGGAAGAGACTTGGGTCACTTCAGAGGCAGATTTCAGATAGACCAGCAGGGAGAGATGACAGGATGGGTGGTGCCTTGCAAGCCCGTCGTTTCAGCCCACAATTAATTTAGTTATTTTTTTAAATTTTTTCAATGGTCTTCAGCTGGTCAGCTGAGCTTATTTCATCCCTCCAGGCTGCTGCAGGCATTAGGGTGATCCCCAGCACAAGGGAGGAGGATGGGAAGGAACGGGAAGGTATAGGTGGGGACAGACCATCCCACGGCAAAGCGGTGCACGAGGAGGCTTTGGGGACATCAGGGGGATGTCCCCATAAGGGACCTCCTGCAACCCTGGCAGCTTTTGGGGCTCTCAGATCCCAGGAGGGCTGGCAGCAGGAGGACAGCTTTGTGTTCCGCCTAATTAGGGTGGCTGGATCCGCCTGAAGCGTGTGCCCAGTCACCCTTTACTCCTTTCCAAAGTGGTCTCTTGTGTCTTAAGGCCGGTCTTATTGTGCTTGGTCTGGCAGAGTGGAAAATTTAATTTTAAACTAATTAGTTCCTAAGTTGCCGAATATCCTCAAATTACCAGGCATCACCTTTCCCAAGGGGGAAGAACAACGTAACTCACCTGTATCCAACATTTGACACTGCTGGAGTCAAGAGCAGGCAAACAAAGGGTCCCCAATTGCTTATTGTCTTGGCTCAAAGGTCAAGAGTCGTTTATGACAAAGCTCTAATTAATAGTTTATTACCCACAATTACCATAGTCCCTTTTGTTAGCATTTAATATTATTAGCTAAAGGTTTGCTTTGAATGCAGAATGAGATTATCTTTGAAATCAGCTTGTTCAGCTTTCCTTGGTCTTCAAACAAGGCTGCCCTCGGGATCGTCACTCCGTGTTCCTGGTCTTCACTTGACACCAAATCATTGATGTGCTGTTGCTCTGATTACTTGGTCACTGAAAGGTCATATGGATATAAATACTCTTTTCCAATTATTCTCATAAATGGGCCAGTAATCACACAAAGACCATCCAGCTCTTCAAAGCTAACAACAGCAGCAATTACCTTCCACGTTTATTTTTTCGAGTCCATACAACACCTGTGCTACTCTGCCAGCACAGAAAAATGGAATTGTTTAGGTTGGAAAAGCCCTCTAAGATCACCAAGTCCAACTGTTCCCCCAGCACTGCCAAGGCCATCACTCACCCCGTTTCCCTGGGTGCCACATCCACAAGGCTTTTAAATCCCTGCAGGGGTGGGGACTCCAACACTGCCCTGGGCAGCTGTGCCAGGGGTGGATACCCTTTTCCTTGGAGAAATTTTTCCTGATAGTTTTCTATAAATGCAGGAGTTTTCAAAAAATTGTGTTGGGTTTTGTTCCTTCTCTCTTTTTTTTTTTTTTTTTTTTTTTTTTTTTTTTTTTTTTTTTTTTTTTTTTTTTTTTTTTTTTTTTTTTTTTTTTTTTTTTTTTTTTTTTTTTTTTTTTTTTTTTTTTTTTTTTTTTTTTTTTTTTGGTTTTGTTTGTTTGTTTTTTTTGTTTTTGTTTGGTTGGTTTTCTGGTTGGTTGGTGGTGGGGTTTTTTTGTGTGTGTGCATGTTTGGTTTTTTTTGTTGTTTTGGTTTGGGTTTTTTTGTTTTGTTATTGTTGTTTTATTTTGGTTTTGTTGGTTTGGTTTGGTTTGGGTTTTTTTGGGTTCTTTGTGGGGTTTTGTTTGTTTAGGGTTGTTTTGTTTTGCTTTGTTTTGTTTTCTTCCAAAGGCACCAAAAGGAGAGCCCGGGCATCAGGGTGTGGACGCGGTATTTGCCCTTGGGATGACAGCAAGCTTCCACTCCCTGGTTGTTTTTGGAAGGGGTTTGGGGGTTGAAGAAGCCCAACGTTTTCATGGCACCAAAGCATCCTCTCTCCTGGTTGGTGACCTGAGCTGAGAGCAGCAGTGGGGACACCCTGATGGGGTTTGGGGAGGGAAGGTGCAGGAGGGGCTTTGCACTGAGCAGCAGAGCACCCAAGAAGATGCTGCCTCGGTGCCACCTCTGCACGTGGGCTCTGTGCTGGGTAAGAAGAGATAAAAATTATTCTGCACAAATAAATAATATAATTCTGGGGCAGTTCTTGCACCACCATCATCCTTTTTCGTGTAGCTTCATCCCACTTCTTGAAACCATGTCTATTTTCTTAGTGCTGAACACGTCAAGAGATGCCAGCAACAGCACTAATCTGTGCAGATGTACAGAAGATTTTTTCATTCTGTTGCAGTTAAAAAAGATAACAGAGGGTATAATAATTTAAGAGTTGAAATGGAAGTAAAGTTATTTTTTTTTCTTTCAGAGGGAGCACTTAAAATTATATTTTCCCCCAAAAGGATCAAATTCAAAATAGGAAAATATTTTAAATATAAAGAGTTATTTTATTTCGAGAGTGTTCCTTTGAAACATTCCCTGAAGCTTTTATTAAGTTCTCCTCCTATGACCCAAACAGTTTGGCAGAAAAAATGCTAAAAAATCACAGAATCAGGGTTACTCTTCAACAGGGGTATCAGTTTAGGAAGTTACCCCAGGTTTCCTTCAATGCAGTGTGTCATGGACGGCCATGATTCTGGGGCTCACGGGGAGACCCACATCCTTACCTGTCCAGCAAACCCTAGAAAGACACTGGCACGGCCACAAAATGCCATTTGCACTCTGCAGAGGGGGTGGTCGCTCCAAATCCTGGTCACTGCTCTCACCCCGTTCCCCAAGGCGTGCTTTGGTACCCCAATCCTTCTCCTGCTTTTGAGTTCTCCTGCCCCTCGTAAAACAGCAGGGACAACCACGGGCACCCAGCCTGCAGCTGTGCCATCACAGCCCTCTCCACGTGGACTTCGGGGATGCTGGTGCTTGGCACAAGCCGCTCTCCAAGCTCACCCGGCACTTCGTGCTGCTCACCGAGCGCTGGCATCCCCAAAAGTGGCACCTGAACCCTGTATCACCTCTCCCTCTCCAGGAGGGCACAGGGGCGATGTGCATGAGCTCTCCCCGGGATCAGCTGTCGCCGTGGAAAAGCGACATCACCGAACCAAGCGCCGCGTTTGGGAATTCCCCGGAGACAGCTCACCCAGCCCGAGTTCTCGCATTCCCTGTTCTCTGCTGCCATCGGGTGGATATTTCATTTTATTCAGCTAAAGGCTGAAAAACCCCAGCGTGTTTTCCCCGGGTTTAACCATCTTGGCCACGGGCAGTTGATTTCCCTGGCCTTTGGTCACAAAGGCAAAGCTATGGGAGCCTGAAAACACAGAAAGATCCCTGGCAAAAAGTCTGTGTCCGTGATTCTTTTAAAACCCCTTTAATTACTGAAAAGCTGCAATAAGGTCTCCCTGGAGCCTTCTCTTCTCCAGGTTGAACACTCCCAGCTCTCCCAGCCTGGCTCTAGAGCAGAGGGGCTCCAGGCCTTGGAACATCTCTGTGGCTCCTCCAGACTTGTTCCAGCAGCTCCACATCCTTCTTGTGCTGAGGATCCCAAAGCTGGACGCAGGATTCCAGGTGGGGTCTCACCAGAGTAGAGCAGAATTCCAAGAGTTGCTTGAAACCGCAGCGTTTGTAAAGGTTTTCGGAATGGTTTTGCACTTCTGTGGAAAGTGTTAACTACTTTAAAAGGTGTAAATTGCTATTTTTTTTGTGCCACAGCAGCTGCAACAAAAGCCCAGAGTATGATCTCAGCACTGAAATTTGTACAGAGCGTTCTCATCCAGAAAAACTGGGATAGGGTGATGGAGGAGCCAACCAACCTGATCCTGCTGAGACCTAGGTCATTGCCAAGGTGTTGGGTGCTGCTGCAGTAGGATGTGAAGGGCCACTTGTAACCCAGGCCAATGAATGTTATTATTCCTCTGAGCATCCACCTCTGGTGCTTTATTCCCAGATCTTGCATAGCATTTCAAACCCTCCCACCACTGAGAAAACCACCAGGGAGAGTTTTCCCTCTGATCCCATCTCTTGCCAGGCTGAACTCCTTCTCCCTGGCTGGACAGTAGATACTGGTTTAGCAGCTGCAGACCAAACAGAAGAGAAATATCAAGCTCACGCTGCAGCAGGTTAAGTGGTGGGTATCTAAATTGGTGAGTGGGCTCAAGAGGCCACGGGAGAGCCCAGACTGACAACGGCACAGACACAACTGTGCCAACTCAAGAGCCACAGGAGACATATTCAAGTTAGGCAGAAAAACCACAAAATAAGCAAATAGGAAAATTGAAGAAGGTATTTTAATTTTTCCCCGTGGATTTTGATTCATCTATGAGTTGTCAAAAACTTCTCTTCTGATCTTGATGAAAACAGGAGCTGGAGGAGAAGCTGTGGCTGCCCCATCCCTGGAAGTGTCCAAGGCCAGGTTGGACGGGGCTTGGGGGAACCTGGGATAGTGGAAGGTGTCCCTGCCCATGCCAGGGTGGTGGAACTGTGTATTCTTTAAGGTTCCTTACAGCCCAAACCATTCTGTGATCCTATGAAAGCAATGCTCCCATGGTCTGGGAGCCAGATCCAGTTCTTGGAGCACCAGCAGCACCTCTGCTGATCCACAAGCAGAACGTGGCAAAGGCAATAGGAGAGAGGAAGAGAGAAACAGCCACAGAAACAGGCTCCTGCCTCCCAGTTTCACAAAGTGCTCGTGGCCCCAAAGTCCTCTGCCAGCTCCTATTTTTAACTCAGCCCCTAAAGTAAATAGGATGCTCAGGTGTTGACAAAAGACTATCGGCAGAAATCAAGGTTAAAAAAGCAATAATTCAGCCAACTAACTGCCATCGCTGTTCCTCCCCATCTCTGCATTCTTGATAAACAAATTCATAACAAGATTTTACTGCTCTGTTCCCTGGAGCAGTCTATTAGTCTGTCGTTCAACATGCACTACCAGTCAAAGCCGAGCTCCCACAACACAATATCCCTTAAGATGATCTCCTTTGCATTCGCTGTGATGTAATTATGCTAATTATCCAGCCGGCTTTAATATCCTCGTATTTTCCAGGAGGTTTATGATCAAACCTGTTCCCTTAATTTACTTTCCCCGCCGTCGGAGCCGGGGTGTTTTGATGCGCTCTGCCACACGTACGCCTCTCCGCGGGCTCCTCAAGGCCACGGGGAGCTCAGACATAACTTCTGCCCCAGCTGACGAGAATTTTAAGAATCGCTCCTCCTAACTAGCGTTTAGCCAATGCTTGATGGCTTCTCCCACCTATAACGTTACGGCGACAGCGCCCGTCGCATTCCAAGGTTCTATCCTCTTTTTTTATGTTTGTTGGTTTGGTTTTTTTCCCCTCACAGTGGAGTAAATTCCCTGGGAAACCTTCACATATTTACCCTTCCACTTGATAAGAAAGCCCTGCCTGTTAGATTAACATTTATCCATGCTAAAGAAAACAAAACAAAACAAAACAAAACAAAACAAACAAACAAAAAAACCACCAACAAACCAAACAACAAACAAACAAACCTAAAACCCTAGAAATTTTGGAGGCTGAATCCTTACAGCTAGTGTAAAAAAGATGCATATTATAAAGCAGATGCAGCGACTCAGAAGCTGTCCTGTCAATGACTGGAAGGAGTTTCTTTAAGTAATACATATGAAAAATACAGTTTGACATAAAAATCTCATTATCTTCCCTACTGCCTGAAATATAGCTTGGTTCAAGCCCTACCAGAGTGGATCGTAGAAAGTCCTCCTCATTCAATGAGTATTAGCTTACTTAGGAATATTTTCTTTCATGTTTATAAAGTTTCAGTGCAAGTGCTCAGCGGAATATGGGTTTCATTAGCTTTTCCATTTCAACTTTTGCTGTGTGCTTTCTTTTCTTAGAAAAAAAAAAAAAAAAAGGAAAAAAAAATCTGAATTTTCATGGCTTGAGGCTACCACAAAGTTTTCTCCCCATAAAATGTGATTTAAATAGCAAGAAATGTTGGCCGTAATCAGAACAAAAAGCCAAACATGACCCAGATGCCTTTTCTAGGGTTTTTTTTGTGTGTGTGCATCATTTCCATGAATTCCTGGGGTGTGTGGTGGCCTTTAAGATTGTGTAATTCAAAAGAGTTTTCATTATTTTCTGGTTTGTTTTTTTTTTCTCACCTCCATTACCATTTAGCTGAATTATCTTATAGAATCACAGAATGGTTTGTGTTGGAGGGGACCTTTAATGACCATCTCATTCCAACCCCCTGCCATGGGCAGGGACATCTTGCACTATCCCAGGTTGCTCCAAGCCCCACCCAACTTGGCCCTCCAAACTTGAAAGGCTGGAGCAGCCACAGCTTTTCTGGGCAACCTGTGCCAGTGTTTCACCACTCTCACTGTAAAAAAAAAAAAAAAAACAAACCTTCTTCCTTGTATGTCATTATGTGATAGAAATTACGTTCGCTGTAATATTTCACAGATCTGTTCATGGGCTCAGATTTACTCATGCTCTGTGTGTCCCTGCAACAACGCCAGCACAGCTCGGGAGACATGGAAAGGGTGAGGTGACTCCTGCAGAGCCTGGAGCAGCACCAGAGCTCAGTGCATGGGTGGATGAGGGTCCACCACACCTCTTTCATTTTTCCCCTCAGGTACAGAAATACAGCTCCAGTGGACTCCACGCAGAGAGGGGGGAACGGGCTAAACAGGGTGTTCCCTGGGTGCAGCTGCTTTTCACTCATGCCGGATCTTATCCCCACCTAATCCCATCAGTTTCCATATGTCACTGATTCAAGGGGTAGGGGGTCAGTCCTCCACACCAAAACACGGCCACGAAGCTGCTCAGCCCAACACTGCAGGTGCCCTCGGGGCTTTGTGACAGGACACTGCCTGGAGAAGGTGTGGAAGATGCCAAGACCAATCTCTTGGCTGAACCAGACACAGGATTAGAGGGCAGGCTCTGAGGGAACTCTCCTTCTCCGGGAGCTAAGCTGCTGTCTGCCATGAGGAGTCAGGTTTCCTCCATCCTCCCACCACGGCCTGAGAAAGCAAATGAGGGAAACAGATGCCCAACCCACAGCCAGGGAAGAGCCTCCCTTCAGATGCTGGTTGACATTGAAGACTTGCCTCCAAACTGCTTCATCAGAGCATCATTCTGTCATCTTTGGAGCTTCACAGGGAAATAGCAAAGCTTGGGAAATCACAGAATATCCTGAGGTGGAAGGCACCCACAAGGATCATCCAGTCCAGCTCCTGGCCCTGCACATCCCAGGATGTGTGCTTCCACTGCCCTGAGGAGCCTGTTCAACATCCTTTGGGTGAAGAACCTTTTCCTAATATCCAGCCTAAATCTCTCCTGACACAGTTCCATGCCATTCCCTTGGATCCTGTTGCTGGTCACAGGAGAGAAGGGATCAGTGCCTGCCCCTCTGCTTCCTGAGAGATCCCAGAAGAGTTCAGCCACGCAGCCTGAAACACCTCAGAAAGACCCTGGGCACGAACCTTCTCAAAAGGAGAAGCATCCAGGTTTCCTGATCACATGGGAAATAAGCAGGCCGGGTTTATTTACATTGGGCTAACCCCACATCACATGCCTTTGAAATAATTTCAAAATAGATCCCCTACCTGGGGGTAAAAAAGCAAAACTGCACTCAATTCATCTCCTAGAGCGCTCAAGGACAAGCGGGAGGGGAGCTGCTGAGACAAGCAAATCCTGTTGTCTTTACACCAAACCCACAGGGAAATTGGGGCTGCCTGACAGAGGAAAAGGTAATCTTTTTGATATAGCAAACCGCGGTTGACAGACCAGAAAAGCTTTGCATGAATGCCTTTTAAAGCATCCCGGAGCTTTAGGGCATGAATGTGAAATTTCTGTGTCTACCAGGACCGTGCCAAGGCTGCTGAAGTTGCCTGTGTGAGCTACCCCAACCAGAAAAGATGGTGTTTGCTAACACCAGCGTGGGGAGAGACAGGCTTTTGTTCCCAACCACCGAACGGGTCCTGCCACAGCGCGAACGGTGACCAGGCTGCTGTGGGAAAGCCTGGCAGCAGAGCAAAGGGAGCACAGCTCCAGCTGGGAACACCTGAAGCAAAGCTTACAGACGAAACCTCGAGTGAAGAACAAAGGCCGTGTGCCCATGAGCGACAGACACCGTCTGACCACGGAGGTTTGGCGGGGACCTCGACTGCAGGATCGAGTTTAGCAGAGTGGAAACCATGCCCACGGGAGGTCAGGGCTGCCTCGCTAGGGAAGTCACAGGATGCTCGAAAAAAACCCACCATTCTCACAGCAACACGTGATTCCAGTCAAGTTTGGCATCTACCTGAGACCCCACTGTCTTCGCTGCAACCACTGTAGGGTGTCTTCTAAATATGTTTTTGTGGCTTTCCCCCACCAAACCCCCTACCCAGATTCTAGCTTGGTGAGGCTGAGGGTTTTGCACCAACCATCTCAAGAGGGGAAGACGCCACCTGTCAGTGACACAGATCAAGAGATTTCTTGCCCAGGTTGCAAGATAATAAGGCTGGAGAGTTAAACAATAAAATAGCACAGACAGTTTTTGTAGGAGAAGACAGTCCTGTTGTTGGGGGGTAGGGAGAGGGGTGAAAAACCTGAGGAGGTTTAGAAGCGGCCTGAATTCATGCAGCAGTTTTGGGAAATGCTCACATCCACACAGAAGTGACTGTGCCATACATAACAGCACCTGGAGGAACTGAATGCCTACCCCTATGCGGAACGACAGATCATTTTCATGTTACGTGGGAAAGGAGAATTCAGAGTGAGAAACACTCAGCAGAAGGCTTGTCATAAAAATTTAATTTTGATATAGTTGGAGACACTTGGGGTGACATCAGCTCAGGGAGGTTGCCTGGCTGGAATGATGACCAAGGGACCAAACTGTCTCCTTTGCTTTCATTCAACAGTCCTATGTAATCAACATCCTCCATGTAACATTTCAGCTCTGTCAAAAGTGCCTGATTTTTTATTTTTCCCCCTTTTCCTTTCTTTCATCCAAATCTAACAAAGTGTGGTTGCTTTCCTTGTGTAGTTTGAAAACCACTACCAAGCACCTTTGTTCAACAAAGTCTTTTTCGGCATTTTATTCTCCTTAAAACATTTTAATCAGCAGAGGCACCCCCATTATTTTCTTTTAGGGAGTAGTAATTTTCAAAGGACCGAGTAATTCCCAACAGAACATTAAAGCCAAGGTGCCAATTTGCTTTTGTTCCCTCAAACTTCTTTGCCATTACAAGCACCAGGTTATACATAAAACCCCACAAGGCAGTGACACAACATGTGTCACTGGCCATTCTCGCCAGCCTTCTCTGAGAGGTGAGAAGTGCACAGACTGTTTATCAGATCACTTTGGAAACACACACTGGGTTGATGCCCAAGGTCAAACGAGTTTCTCTTACACCGGGAATCAAGGTCAGTGAAGGTCACCTGCCAGGCGGCTTTACCCTTACAACGGGCGGGGGGGATTGTAGTAGAGTCACATCTGCAAATTCCAAAACCACTAGGAACAAAAATAATCAGTCAACTGGTGTACAACTAGTTTCATAAATATCAACACCTGTTTCTCATTATTTTGCCTCTTTGGAGAAGATACTTTCCCATCTCAGCTGGTCAGAAGGCCAAACCCATCTTGGGTTACAGTCTGGTCACAGCACCTCCACCACTGTCCCATCAACCAAGAGAGACACCCTGGAGGGTGCCACTGGGGTGAAACCAGACCAGCTCCACAAGCCAGAGGAAGTGGGACACAAAGCAAAACACCTCTGTAGCCAAAGACAAGTCACTCAAAGTTTCTGTGACTCAGAGCTACGGGCTGCCAGCGGTGGTACCCTGTCAAAAAAAAAAAAAAAAAAATTCTGTGGCTTAGTGCAATCAGCCTGAGGCTGGAAGGCAGGAAGGTAGGAAGGTGTGGGTCTTAATGCTGGTGCTGCAGATGCGTCCTCAGGTAACAGCAACCAAGAAACTCCCCGGGAGTTCAAACTTCCTTGGAAGTACGAAGGGTTGGCGCACACGCGAGAAGCGCCCGAGGACTCCAGCGAAACGAGGGCATAAAACACTGCCCACTGACTGCACTTATCCGCTTTCCATCTGTGCACAGATACCGTTCATCACAGTCTGCCTCCCCTGGCACTCCTCCGCACAAACTTCCAGCGGATCGTTTTCCCTCCCTGGGCTGTGGAGGTTCGACGTCCGCGTTGGGGAGAATCTGATCCCTCTTCTGCGTGAAACAGCCCCGCACAAACACCTTTCAGGGGACTCAGCCTAAGGAAAGGCATCTCTTCCTTTTTTTTTTAACTTCTGAAATGACGATGTCACCCCTATCATATTCAGTATTTCATCCTCTTTTTTTTTTTTTTTTTTTTTTTTAATCTGCTTAATTAGCTCTTTTCTGGTGCTCAAGGTGGGGTTTGGCTCGTCACAGAGTCCACATTTTCTTGACCACGCAGATAATGAGAACACAAAGCGCAAAAGAGATCCCATGCTGCTCAGTGCAACATGGGGCTTCCTCGATGCCAGCTAGAGCACAGGACAGTAAAGAATATCAAAAGAGAAGCAGCAGCTCCTGCACACTTCAAAAGGCACACCTTGGAAATCACAACTTTCAGAATTGGTTCAATCACAGCTGAGGGGGGAAAAAGTCTTACAGACAGATCTCTGTGGATGCAAAACACACCAATATTAGCATCCGATACATGAATTTTAAGTTGAACTGGATCTGCCACTTAAACATCCCATGCCATGGGAAGAAGTCCACTAATTCCTCCCTTGCTCCTCCGTTGTTTTAATCCAGCCCCATGTTTCCTTAGGTAGGTGACTTTCAAAGATCAGGCCCAATATTAAATAAATATAAATGCATTTCGAAACCTGGTTGGTTTTTGACAGGGTTATAGCAAATTTAGGGTACCAGCAGTGTCTGCAAGCAGACTGGAGCTCAAGCCACAGTCAAAAATTCATCTGTCTTTATTTTTTGTTAAACACCCAGCTGGACACAACAGTATCAATGTCAGTAATCAGTAAGGCCAGTGCTACCCACTGCAGTGCTAATTAATGGGACATTAGTTCTTCCAAATGTACCCAGATCTTTTTGACTACACCAGGTATGGGGGGGGAGGGGGGGAAGAGAAGGGGAATCTTTGCTTGTCCCAGGCCAGAGATCCAACCCAAAACTCTGCTCATCCTCCTAATGTGAGGGTAGATCATTATTTATGCTCAGGCAATTGTCCCAGCCCCTTGGAGCAGCCTGGGGGAAGCACTGGGTACAAACAGATCCCAAAACTTTACAGTCACCCTTCGTCTGAGCTCAAGGGTTTTGACACATAACAGGGGTGTATGTTGACACAGCAAACATATTTGTGACCAAGTGTCCTGAGTTTGAAATTGGGTCTCTTCAAGCGTCACTTCATCAAAGCTCTGGTCCATCAGCCAGGCAAGTTTCAAACCCAGTGCTCTCAATCCAAACACAATTAAATTATTTAGACAGCTATACGCAGGCCAGTTCCTTTCCTACCACCCCCACCCTGTTTTTAAGTAGAAAACTTTGAAGCTGTTTTTTTTTTTTTTTCTCCCCTCTTCTAATAGGACTTCCTGTTATTGGCAAATAAGTATTTTGGAAAAAAAAATCCTCTTTATTATTCTTCCTAAGGGCTTCAGAAGAGCACAGTGTTTTCTCCACATTTTACAAGCATGGCTGCTGTTTGTCATGCAAAAACTCCAGTAACTTTGGAGTTAAGTGCTTTTAGAACAAAATCAGGAGACAAGGAAGTCTCGAAGAGTTTCAGTCAGTCAGGATCTCTGTTAAATCCCTGAAAAAAAATAAAGCTCTCCCTCTCAAAAACCCACCACAAACCACCTTCAACCCACAGGATGAGGTGCACGAGTTGCTCTTGAGGAGCACTTGAACACTCCCAAGGATTGTCCAAGCACTACAGAAAAAGCAAAAATGTCTTCTTCAGAGTCAAAATTCACACAGTTATTGCAGCAAACCTCTTCCCATAGATGCTGTGGGCTTTTTATGACTATTTATTTCTAAGACTGCTTCTCCTCATGGCCAGGTAACCACCGAGAGACAGGTCAAGTGTTGATTTCTTTTGTCTCGAACTCAAGTTGATCCAGAAGGGACTGTGCTGAGCCTTGGCTTTGACAACAACAGAGATGCAAATCTAGATTTGCCCTCCCCTCAGCCCCATTTCCATTTAGCCTGCTCCTGTGCTCCAGCCACTCCTTCAGTGCTGCAACAAAAGGAAAACCAGTTTTATGATCTCTAACTAGCAGATGCACATCACGAGTGTTGAGAGAGCTGCTCAGGGTGCTTTTGTGACCATGGATCACTGCTGAACCTGAGCACCAGTCACTCTCTTTGGTGTTTTTCAGCTCCACCACTTTTCCCGTTCTGCTGAACCTCAAGTATTTCTCAGTCCTGGCTCCATGCCCATTTTAATTTTGTACACTGCACAAATCTCAGAGTCTGAGTACATTATGAAGACCTTTTCCCTCACATCAGTACTAACATCAGCGTTGCTAATAGCTGTGGTTTTTCCTCCCATTGGAGTCTTAAGACTCCTGAAGCCGTAAAAGAAGAGATAAGTATACCTGTCTAGAAGGGGATTATTGTTTCAAAACTAATGTTATCATTTCCAAGGCCTGACTACAAGAAGAGGAGATGTTGGCATATGATCATACACCTCAGTGCTGTAGATGCATCTCTTGTGCAGACCAGGATCCTGTTTAGGAATGTCCAGTCTGGAGGTGGACACTCTCCAGAGCAACCAGAGTCCTTCCCATGCAGAGCCCACCTCAGTGCTTGACAGTCCTCCCATCCTGCTGAGACTGCTTAGCTCCACATCCAAAACACTATTTAATTTGTTCCCCACTACAAATATATTTTTTTTCCAGATGCTACAGCACCAAACCTAGTGCCCTTGGCCATTCAGCAGACCACATACAAAAAACACATGGCAACTAACTCTGAAGTCCTTTCTCTGCTGTTAGTGTCTGGGTAGTGATTACACATTCAACCCTCAAGTGGACCTTGTTGAGATTTACCCTTTTATGCTTGTAGGAGAGAGACCAGCCCAAGCTCCGTCTGCTTTTCCCAGCTTTGGAACCCAGCACGTGAGGAAGCACAGCACAGACACACAGCACAACCAACTCTGTCTGTGCACAGCCTGTGTTCAGGCCAGTAAGAAATGCCACTTGGACCTTCACCTGAACCAGCATCCCTTCAGCGCACTGTCCTTCACATGGTATGACTCAGGGGTGTAATTCTTCCCCCCAGCTCACCAATCTCAGCACTGCCTGCTGCTGTTTCAACAGCAAGATCAATGTGGTTCTCCTCAGGGCTTCAGGGTGATCAAACCTTGGCCCCTCTCCCCAGAAACCCGCCTCTGCCGCCTGAGGCTTTTTGTTTTTAACCACAGACTCCACCAGTGATTCCACGGGGAAAAGAAGAATACACCAACACACAGGTGTGAAAGCCCTGGGGAATCCACGCTGAATAACCCCCCGCATGAATCTCACCAGCTTACACACACCTTTTTCTCAGCTTCACTCTGTGAATCCTACAGATCAGCTCTCCAAGGACAAACAGAAGAGACAGGACTTCTGAAGTGTTTCTAAATTCATTAACGCATTAGTGTTATTTCAAAGCAGTTCATGCCTCTAGACAATTCCAGTGTACCTGCGCATCTCCCTGAAGAGTTCTAAGGTCGCAGAAGATAACCCTGGGGGGCTCTGCAATTCCGTGGCTCCTCACCTTGACCTGCCTCTCCTCCAGCTTCCCTGGAAACTGGGCGCATGTTTGAGGCTCTGGTCTCTCTGTGCAGTTACTCCTCAATCAGAGGTGACCACCTCCTCCTGAAGATTAAACGCGAGCTGATGGAGAGCATCCAGCTCTTTACACAACTACAGCCACTGGCAAGCCCAAGTTTAATAATCTCCTACACTCGGTGCCACCACAGCTGTTCCTGGAATTTTACTTCAAAATGAAAAGGCGAGTAAACAACACTTTAGAATCTGCAGTCTCGTTGCTCGTAAGCGCAATTAATTCATGAGGCATAAATTTTTTATGGTACCTTACTACGGCTTTAGACAAGCAAATAGAGCAACAATTCTGCTTTTAACAGAAAAATCAAGAGCGACAGAAGCTTTCTTTCCTTCACCTTCTCCTGTTGGGAAAACAGTAGGGCTGGAGCTTATTGACACTTCGGATCCTTATCCAAAAGGAATAGGACAAGCAACTGGGCTTTATCGAATCCATTCTGACTAGATCTTCTACACTGGGGAAAGAGGATCAAGAGCATCGAGGCCTGACATATTTACATATCCATTGTCATTCATTTTTCTTCTGCCAACTAACTAGATTTAATCCTGATTACTCTTAATGAAACAACAGCTAATGCAACATCAAAGACTGCTCTCAGCTTTGAAGCCTAGATCCTAGTTCTTGTAGCTGTGACAATCCAGGACTAGGAACTTACTCCACACACTGTGCTTTCCCAAGACAATAAACAGCAACCTCACTTAGAGAAATTTTTACCCAAGAGAGAGGGAAAAGATGACCAATGTGACTGAAGATTATTTTTAAATGGTCTCTTTTAATGCATTCTGTGGTGGGGTGTTGGGTTTATGTGGCCAGGTTTTGGCAGCAGAGGGGCTAGAGGGGTGGCTTCTGTGAGAAGCTGCTGGAAGCTTCCCCCCCATGTCTGGTGGAATCAATTCCAGCTGCTCCAGGATGGACTCACGCTGGCCAAGGCCAAGGCAATCAGGAGCGATAACATATTCAAGAAGGAAAATAAAGTTATTGTGCAGATGTAATCGGGTCTCAGTCATCACTGAGAAGAGCAGAGTGAGAATATGTGAGAGGAACAGGTCTGCAAGCACCAAGGTCAGTGCAGAAGGAGGGGCAGGGGGTGCTCCAGGTTCTGGAGCTGAGGTTCCCCTGCAGCACGTGGAGAGCCACAGGGATGCAGAGTTCCCCCTGGAGGAGACCACACTGGAGCAGGGAGATGCCTGAAAGAAGGTTGTGAACCAGTGGGAAGCCCGTGCTGGAGTAGGGCCCTGGCAGGACCTGTGGATCCGTAGAGAGAGGAGCCCATGCAGGAGGCAGCTGTGCCGGTAGGACCCATGACCCTGTGGGGGACCCACCCTGGAGCAGCCTTCTGCCTGAAGGATTGACCCCACAGAAGGATGAACCATATGGGAGCAGCTCATGGAGAACTGTTGCCCATGGGATGGACTCACCCTGAAGAAGTTCATGGAGAACTGTCCCCCGTGGGAACGGCCCCAGGCTGGAGCACGGAAGGAGTCCAATTCCTCTCTCCCTTTTGAGTGTCAGGAACGAGTGATGAACTGACTGTATCCCCCAGTCCCATCTCCCTGCGCTGCTAGGGGTGAGGAGATAGAGCTTGGGAAGGCGGGGGGGGAGGGGGGAAGTGTTTTTATTTAACTTTTCATTATCCTGCTCTGATTTTGTTGTTAATAAATCCAGTTACTATCCCTGGGTTTAGCCTATTCAGCCCATGACAGTGATCGGTGAGCGATCTCTCCCTGTCCTTATCTCCACCCATGAACCTTTCACTGTGTTTTCTCTCTGCTGTCCAGTTGCAGAGGGCAGCGACAGAGCAGCTTTGGTGGGCACTTGGCATCCAGACAGGGTCAACCCACCACAGATGGTTATTCACTAGCCAAGTGAGTATTTCATCAATATTTTCCTAGGAGTGGTAAACTTTCAGACCGGTTGCAACTTAATTCCCTGAGCAGGTCCTTCTAGCAGCAGTTGCTAATACAGCTGGCATGTTACTTGCTATTTTTGTAATTCTTTTAATAAAGACAGTACCTCACTGAAGCTTCAGTGTCCCCAAAATTAGGTTATAGTCAAGCTTGTTTTGGTAAAAGGAAGACTGCTTCATACTCAAGTAAAACACTGCGTGGGTGGAGTATAGTGAAATCCTGTATTTCACAATATTTTAACTCAAAACCCAGCTGCAGTAAAATTTCAGTTTGCAATGCTAAAAAAAGCTGTAACCACAATGAAGTGCGACAAGTTTAAAGGCTTAAAACAAAACACAGTTCGCTGTGCCAATAATTCAGAGCTGCAGATGATTATCAAACCCCCAAACTTCACACCCTCCCACTTCTACATGAAAAGTTGGACACACGAAAATAAGAAGCTTAGTGAAGTGAAGTAGTAGTGATTTCTGGCATTAAGTGTGTTAATCAGTTCAAAGCTATTATTCCTAAACACCTTAGCTGACTACTTTGACAGCACCCAAGAACCTTTCAAGGCAGATACTTGCTTTATGCATTTAAAACAGGCCCCTCAGCCAACAGCGTAGGCTCTCTACCAGAGAGCAACTCAGAGCCCTAAATTCAGACTTTACCTCTCCCTGCTGATTTTACAGGGAGCCTGAAGTCAAATTATTTACGCTGCTTGCCTGCGATTGGTCTCAGGGAGGTTAAGAACTGATTAAGCACAATGTCCTGAATAAGAACAAGAAAACATCAAAGCTCTCACTGTGGTCTAGATTTGTATGGCACCACCTGGAAGTCCAAAGGACTCCATGCAAAATGCTAAAGCGTAGAAAATTCCTGTTGCACAGTGCTCACCACCTACGTAGGAACCATGCATAAAAAGAAGGGGGAAAACGTGCAGAGATGATGCCACTCTGCTAACAAGGATCATAGTTTAAAGCTGAAAGCATCCAGGCACTTGACACTGCTCTCGAAGGCTCAGCCCGGAAACAACTTCTAAATGCAATCAGGTTTTTCTCTGGTGGAGGAAGGGTTCTGAAAAGTCATCTCCGTGCCTCCAAGCTGCCAAAAGGAAATTCAAAAGTAATTTTTAGGCTTGGATGTTCGCAATCAACCACCTGATTTCTGATTACTTGGCTTTGGCAATGGTATGAAAATCAAGCTCAGGCAGGGCTAGTGATGGGAGAGATCTGAACCCAGGCTCATGAAATGCCAGTCTAAACTTAAGGCAACAGTTATATACAGAGTTTTTCCAGCTTCATGATACAGGTAAGTAGCTGGCTGCTCGTACTTTAAACATCTCCATTTGAGTACTCCCTGCTCGCTATGTAAAAAAAAAAAAATAAAAAAAAATTCACTGGAAAAAAAAAAATTCACTTTGGACATCAGTACTTTGACTGGCAAAAGAGGAGAGGGATGAAGTCACACTCCTTACGTACCACAGGCATTCTGCACTCAGATGTTTGAGTGGGCACTGGTCAGGTTTTGAAGAAGAGCAGGACAGCAGTGGGATAAGTCAGAAAGGCAGTGGATTAAGAAACAGGAGTAGGTTAAAGTTACTTAAGAACTGCCAAAGGCATATAAATGAAATACTGGAAAGCAAGCATTTTTAAGCACAGATAAGTTCCCTTGTGCCACTAAGCTGTGGCTGAAACCGCAGTGGCAGGAGAGAATATTTCAGTGGTACAATCAAGTCAAAACCAGTGACTTCTACACAGACTGAGATGGTCTCGCACACAGGCACATCTGCAGGGTCCTTGCACGCTCCTGGAAGTGCACACTGAAAGCAAGGGCACAGCCGAGGCTACTACAGTGTTCAAGGCAGAGCAAGTAATACCAGCACAACTGAAAGAGCACATTTAGAAATCCACAGCGAGGAGACCACAGAATTAGGTCACCCAACTGATTCAAGCTGCAACCTGCTCATAAATACGAGTCTGACCCAGACAAGTCTCTCTTATCTAACTGTTTCACAGGTGAGAGCAAACATCTGAGTTAGTAGGATGCAATTTGATTGCGGTAGGAAAAAGCAACTGCTTTAATAAACAGGAGTAGAAGTCCGTGCCCACCGAGCACACACAGATCCAGAACCTCCACAACAGCTTCATGAAAAGTCATATAAACCCCTAAAGTCTAAGGGGTTCTTAGCCACAACTTGCACTTGTACCATTTTGGGTGGGTTAGGATGGCTCCTAACCTTCAACAAAAAATACAGACAGAAATTAATACAAAAAAAGCCACGCAGCCATCATGAGAATTAAAACTTTTATTAGTGTATTCACATATTAGGCAAATGCAACACGCATGAAGCTTATTTCTTAGGTTCACAAGTTCTACCAATACATTAGTCTACTGGTAAAACTAGCACAAACTGGTAACTGCTTTGCCAATTTTTGAAAGGGATCTGGCCCACGTTTTCGAGGCTTGATTTTTGGTATTGCTTCTATGTCATTATGGCATAAAAATATCCATCACTATCATCAATTTATTCAAGTGATTAAAAGCTGTAACACTGGCCACATTTTTGTTCTCAAAGCTAAGTTATCACTAGGCTGCACTTACAAAGTACAGTACTAGTGTAATGGATGAGACAATGGGAAAAACAGACAAAGGCAATCCTGCTACTGCCACGATAACAAAAGAATGACAGACAGCTAGATCACAAGATTGTTAGTAAGATGTGTATTTTTCAAGTTCATAATAACCCTTCTATACAGTTTCCCATCCCATCCCCAGCCCAGACTTATCTGTAGAATATATTTCAGAATATTTTTTTTAATATGGTGCTGCTGTAGTGTCCAAAGGTTCACAATAACATGCACTGTCATGAAGAACCTAGAAAGTCCTCCTTCGCTGGTCATACCTCAGCAACCACTATCCTAGAGGTTTTGCAGAAGCAACTACTTTTAATAACAAGGCCCATTATGACATAATGAATGCGTGTGATCTGGTGTGTAAGTAAGCTACACAAAGCCACTCAGATCAGAAATTTAAATTCTGTTACTGAAATATGTTAAGAAGCTGCGTCTATTTAAAAACCTAAATAAAAGAGTCTAGTTTACCCTGGGAAAGGATTTTTCAAGGTATTTGGCTCCAGAAACTAAAACTCCCCATTATGTTCAATGAAAAAAATACAGACATAAGGGGTAAGCCAATAACCTTATGTACTTAATCCAGTATCAAATGCTATGGTAAGTTCCCACTCCATGAGAAAAAAACCACTGATTTCAACGACTTAAGGTACACAAAGAGTGCCAAATTACAACACTGCCAGCAATGGCGCTGGCACCAGAAGCATCAACTCAGGTGGGTAGGGAAAAGTAGACTCCTAGTGTAATGGATACTTGGAATTTACAATATGAATTCATTTTAGGCCCCATTAAGTATATAAAGTGTCCTAAGATGTCACAGAGGAATCTCAAGACATTTCTTTCCCTTCCAATGGAGGGATTTTCTTTTTCTTTAAGAAGGCAGCAAAAAGTTAAGCTTTTCTACAAGGAAAGTCTGCTTTTTATGTTTAGGACTACTCAAAAAACCTGCTTATATAAAAAAATATAAAAGAATAAGGGAGTAGAGTCTTGGAATCGTATGAGATATTTGCCCCAATCAAAAAAAACCAAACGACTATTTATGGGAATAAAATGTAGAACAGCACAATACTGTGATATTTGAGATCATGATACATTATCTGTACGTATACTTAGCTATTCATGTTATTGATAAACCATTAGGACACTCAATTATATACCCAATAAAAACACCATTAAAGAATCTTTAAAATTGTCACTTCTTTCTGAAGAAGGCTTTTCTATACACTAAATTTTCATCTAGTATCAGAGTATAGGAAACAGAATCCACAAGGTGCTTTAACTGATGAGACCTCAAGTGCTGTTTTTTTCTTTTTTTTCTTTCTTTTTTTTTTTTAACCCTTTTTTTTTTTTCCCTTTTTTTATAAATTTTTTTTTTTTTTTTTTTTTTTTTTTTTTTTTTTTTTTTTTTTTTTTTTTTTTTTTTTTTTTTTTTTTTATTTTTTTTTTTTTTTTTTTTTTTTGGATAGTAAACAGTTCATGGGGACCACACACAAATACTACGACAGAGGAGCTGTTATATTAAGTCTGTTGTTTGGACTCGATGTTTAGCCCATTGGTGAGGAAGCAGAGAGATTTTAGGACATGCTGGAGCAGCGAACTGAAGGGGAGCCCATCTGAGTCAGTACTTTGTCCAGCCACTGTAGAGGTCCGTTCAGATGAAGCTCAATCCAGCAAGGAGTGCTTGTTACCGTTTGGCGCCTGGAAAGCAAAGAAAGAGGGGAGTAGGGAGTCAGAAAGCAGCTCTGGCTGACATGAAGTGCTCCACCGCGTGATCAAGTATGTTTCCACATATATCTACCTCACAGAAAGATAAAAATCTGCAGCCATTACCAGAATTGTTACTAAACTTTTTTTCAGCCTTTGAAGAAAAAAAAAAAAAAAAAAAAAAACCAACAAACCACCAAAGTTCCAAAACACTCCCACATCTGTAAGACACATCAATAATTACATGCTTGTCCTAATACATCAAGAATATTCCACTCTAGAGAATAACAGTGGTATTGGCTTCCAGGGCCACACCAAGAGCCTTTCTTGTAAAAAGAAATTCACACAGAACTGTCCAGCTCGCGCAGTGCTCACATCACAGATACCTGTGTGCAGCTGTATCTCAGCCTTCACAGAGTCTGCATGCATAAATGGGTTTGAACTCTGTAGACACGCTGAGAAATATGGAATAGAAACCCTTGGCTCTGTCCTGTCAGCACAGCCAGAGAGCACAATGCTGTGGTGATCATAAGGTTTTTGGAGCAAGTGGCACTATAAAATATATAAAGAAACTGGGAGATGTTGTCAGAAACACGACATCAAAACACAGTGTGTGGTTATCCTGTGCTAACTGATGGTATCTCAAAGGAACACCAAACCTTATCTCTGATTTCCTGTAATCTTACACTTCTACATGTGTTTTGTACTGTAACTTCCCCACACAAACAATTTAAGTAAAAATTACATTTCCCTTGCCTTCTAAACTAACTTGCCTATAATTTTCCACATGGAAGCCCTTAATAAGACACCCATGTAGCAAGCCTCAGTAAAGCTGAAGGACTGACAACCATAAAAGCTTCATTCCCTCTCCTGCATATCCTTGTTTCAGAGACCTGCTATTCAAAAATCTTCCTTCTCATCTCCAAAGTTGAGAAATCAGAATTGGACACAGTTTGCCTGAAAAATCCTGTTATTTCACTGTACCCACTCCAGGCATGGGAGTTTTCCCTAACTAGACTGGCAAGACTACTGTTGCTAAGCCAGTTTTTCCTAGTAATTCCAGCTATCCCAAGATTCAAAGGCAGCAGATTAGTCAGACACAAACCCAGCCCCTTCAGTTTTACTGTCGGCACTGCAGCCCTTCGCTTTAAGGAAAGCTGTTTATATAAACAGAGGAACTGAGAAGGCAGAAAGATTAAGCCAGTGAGAAGATTGATCTCAAAAGTTTCAGATTTTCTAAGAGAAGACAGGAGCTGAGGACTGTGCTCTCTCAGCACTCAAACAAAACAGTTATCTTAGCCCCAAAGGCCTATGCCAGAACAAAGTGATACAACAGAAAAACAATTTAAACCACAGGAAATATAATTCCATTTAGTCTCGAATCCTCTCCCAAAGAAGGAAGTTCATTATTCCACTGCTGTCAACTCCCCTGCGATGTGTTTCACAACACACTTCCTCAGAATTTTATAACTGGTTCTGTTCAACAGCCCTGGCTTTGCACTACACTGGCAAAAACTGATAAAATAACAAGAGTCACCGAGCAACCACTTCAAAGCTAAAAATTCAGCCTCAGCTACCCGTGGATTTCCAGTTCATGCATCACTAATTGCACCTCTATTGAACTTTCTTCAGAAGATGATGCTAGACCTGGATAGTTCCTGTGCTAACGTGAACACATGAGTGGTGATCCGAACTTCTCCCATCCTCAACTCAAACCAACACGTCAAAAGCCAGAAGCTGTAAGCTATTTTGCCTACCAAGCTTATAAAATGTATCACCTTGCCGTACCTGCACGTTTATGCACATATGCCTGAAGTGCAAGTAACGCTTTGGCTCTGCCCAAGCCTGTTCTATGAGAAAGGTTTTTTCACACAATAATGAAACACGGAAGTTTTAACAAGAATGATGGGTTTTTACAGTGCTTGCTGGTCCGTTTTGACAAGTCAGACTACATTCATTGAAATTCAAGGTTGTGTTTGCTGGAGCCTTCTCTTCTTGCTTTAATCCCAACTCAGCATAACTTACAAGTTCTGTGCATCAATAATTTATTAGCATCACCTTAAACAGAGATGCAAAGAAACTAGTTCAGCATTATGCCAGTAATCAGTTTCTGTGCTATTTTGGCAGTGTCTCCACTGCAGCTTTTTCAAATCTACAGTGTATGAACAGTTCATAGGCTAATAACCAACATTATCCCTCCTTTGAAACAACTTGACCAAAAGTTCTAACCCAGCACTTACACTCCATTCACTTCAAGCTGCCTCCATGTAATGTGACTGATTAAGCCTTTCTTCTGTTCAGATTAGAATGCTGTATTTAATTATGCCTAAGTGTATACATACTCCTCCGGAGCCAAACCCAATAGCTCTTTAAACCCGAGCCAGATTTTTTCTTATGCACCTCTTCCTAACGTAGAGGTACCAATTTATTCCATTACTCAAATTTCTCATTTCATCTAATTAGACTATTACAAAATTGGCTTCGTTTAGCTGAGAAACCTCCCCCACATACTGACACTAATGTACACATGTACACATTTCAAGAGCAGATAAAGCAACCAAACCCCCCCAGATTCAGTGGAGCCTATATGCCATCATTCAATTTCAGAAAGGACATAGATCTTTAAAAAATCATTATGCATTGCATTAGGGTATTGATGTGTCAGACTTCATTCTTTCAGTGGACAGTTTCTAGAGAGGTTTAAGGGATTTGTTTAAAACCACATCTCTAACTCTCCAAAATAATGAAACTTTTGAAATTGCTCTGTTAGAAATCAATTACTTTCCTTCCTGAATTCCCATGCTACATTAGAAACAGGCACTGTCCTCAACTACAGCTCTCAGTTTGGGCTAATAGAGAATACAACTGGAATCTATTCAAAAGCATCTAAAATGCTATTTTTTCCACTCAAATGACTGGTTTTGGAAGTTTTACTACACAAACACAGTGGTCTTCCTCCTGCAAAGTTTTTTCCACTACAAGTTCCAAAATATTTGCCACCCTTTTAAGTGCGCGCTCTCCAGCAATTCCATTCTGCAAGAGGCACTCCCTGTGACTCCCAAGTCTTCCCGCTGGGTACCATCAAACCCCATCCTGCACCACAGCCTAAGGAGCTCACACTACACTCAGAACAGACTGATTGTATGTTCAAATGTCAAAATGACTGCATGTCTAACAATTAGCAAATAATCTCACAGCACAGGCTGTGGAACTTCTGGATGTTGTCAGGGATTTCACCATAACACACAAGCCAGCAGGACTGAGCAAGGGAACAAGAACTTTGACGACATTCCTTGCTCAACATTTGGCTTCAGTGCAGCACTTAAAATCAAGTTTATGGACTTCATAATTTAGCAGTTCCATAGATAAGAAAGAGAAAAAGGAAAATATGGGTTCAATTTGCAGGCAGCATATGCACAAGAGCACTGAGAAGCCTCTACGTATGGTTTTCAAGCCAGACAAAAATCCTATGTTAGTGGAAGAACAAAAATGAATAACTCTAAAAGCATAGAGGTTTTTCTCTTACCTGTACTCAGCCCCCCATCCTTTAACAAAGCTCATTCTTATGGTGCACATTCTAGTAAGCTGATAAACTGCTTCAAAGCCCTGATTCACAGACTGAGCCAGAAGAGCAGCGAATTCTTGGTTATTAAAGATTTTTAGATTGCATCCTAGAAAGAAAAAAGAGTCAAAAAGGTGCAGTCAGTGAACACTTGCGCTTGCTCCACAGAAGCCCGAAACTATGCAGAAATTACGAAAAGGAAAGCAAATGCCGTCCAGCGAATACCTTCACTGGGTATTTTCCCACGAGACCTTTGTGAGGCTACTAACCTGGTGGAATTTTGCACACAGTTGCAGGATGCCAGCCATATCTTTGATTACAGTTGGGGCTCTGAACAAAAATCGCACTATCACTTAGGCACTCAGCAAAAACTTCTCCACCAATGTAATAGAGACGCACTCCCCTCCCTGTAGCAAAAGTCACAGGTACTCTAGTTACGATATGACCCAAGCAGATTAGGAAACAAGGGAGTATTTTTTTTTTTTCAGAGAAGGCCAAGTTTTTTTTCCTTACAACAGAAACAGAAATCAATTATCCACAGGACCTCACTGCTGTGCTGACAGCTGTAGCAGAACACAATTAACTTGCATTTTTCTCCCACGAACGCACAATATTTGGAGGAGAAGCAGAATAAATTTGGTCAAAAGCGAGACAGAATTTTCTACCCATATGATGGCTTGCAAGCAAATCCAAGCTCAGAAGCAGAGTTCATTAAAACAGAGTTAAAATTTGTGCTAATATTAAAGTGTTGTATGTAAAGCAGCAGAGGTCACTGTGGCAGAGAAGGAAAACACAAGTATACCACTTCAACACTCTCTGCTTACATGCACCCACACTGTTTCACAGCCCACTGCACACCCCTGTGTTGCTTTATCAAAAACAACAGGACTTCATTTAGCCCTATTACAAAAAAATAACCGTAAGAAATCATACTGTCCACTTTTAAATTCTTATTTTGTTCTCTTTCTGAGACTGGAAAACAGATCTGTATAGGTTATTTGTAGCAGAAGGTAAATAACGTACAGTTGATCTCCCAAAGAAAACTATTTATAATTAACAGATCTTTTAAAGGCCATGGTTTCCATTCCCCCCTTTTCTTTAAAACAATTTTTCAACAAAATGTGAGCTGCTCCATTAAAGAGTGAGAGCTCATTACATTTTTGGTTTTCCTCATCATTGATCATTTTGATCAGTCATCAGCACAGGCACAGTCTAGGTTTCTGCATGTCTAAAATCCTGTTAGACATGCATTTGGATTTGGCATTTGGACTTGGCACAGAGAAAGTCAAAAGGTTCTACTAAGGAGGTTGAAGTTTTACTGAAAGTAAAAACAAAAAAAAATTTTGTGAATGTTGCTAATAAAAGAATCCAGGGGGAAAAAAAAATTTACTGAAGAACCTAAAGCCAAGACAGTGCATTACGGAAAACAACATTCTAGATTAACCATTACAAAGGAAATCTTAATCGTGTCAGAACAGTGTGTTATTTCAATGGCAGCTTTTCCCCTTTCAGAGAAGAATTCAAGAAGTACTACGAATATCCATTCTGCATTTCATAAACTAGAATAAACTAGGCAACATGCTAATATTTCGTAATTAAAGCTTAAATTTCAATTATAAGCAATTCTTAATATAAATGCTGCCCAGGACAGAGGTCCGACAAGGAACCTGAAAGGTATAAACCTGCCCCATGGGATGCTTTGGTGCACCATCTTTTTCCACAAGACAAGAGCAGCAACACGAGGAACAGAAATCTCACACAGCTGAGCGGTTTCCTCCTGTGCTGCCTGATGCCTGAGAGCTCTGTGAGTGCTGCTGCCACCAGGTTAGGGGCTACTGATTGAGGAAAGGCAGCTCCTTTCAGCTCCAGCCATCACTACATCTCCTCCCAGTTCCAACTGGCTTAGGCAGCAGAAGCTGCTACATTTCTCTCTGATTTCAGGAGTTGTGACCTCTGTGTCTTTCCACTTCTGTCCTCATCCAGAGAGGCCAAACTTTCCCTGGCAAGCCCTGAGAGGGAAGGCTGATGTCTGGCAGCACAAGGTTGAAAGGAACCCAACACACATCCTACCTGGATCATCCCAGATAAATTAGCCGACAAAATGAAATTAGATAGTTAAAAGATCAGAGATCTTCACCTATATGTCGTCTTGTCATTTCCACCGTAGCATTTCTGTTTACATTGGAAAGCAGACCTAGACAAAATCTCTCAGAATTTGATGGATCTGTAAAGCCATCTACGGTCAGGGAAGGCTGGGACGCGTGGAAGGTTTCTCCCACTCTTTGATTCAATTCATAATATGCTATTGAACACCAAAATGCAGGCTCCGAGTAAGTAACTGGTTGCAAGTCTAAAACAAACAAACAAAAAATTTTAAAAAACCCCAAGTTTAACACAGAATTTGAGGCTGAAAGTAGATCTACCTTCCCTGCTGTTTGTCTCTCCCAGAAATGACAGCAATAGTCTTCTCAAACTACTCAAATTATGTTTTGCTTGCTGTCCTTTTTTACCTACCCCAGTAAACAGAATGGAATTCAATCTTCCACGCAAGGGAAGGAGGAGGGGGAGAAGGGGTGATCTAATCTGACCACAGCTCATTTAGTTCAGTACTTGCATTTTGCTCGGCAAAATGATTAAGCTAATGGTGCTCCGAGCGCCAGACGGTGAGACATTCCTGTTGCCTTTCTGTAACTTGCAAACGTTTTGGCAGCGTAAAAGAAAAGATTAAACTATCAAACACTGAACAACAGAAAGGAAAAAATAATATGAAAATTCTGCTCTCTTGCATTACTCTAGATCTTACACTGACTCTTTATCTGAGGGTAGTTCTAAGCTCCTTCTACTCTCCCTCACTAGAGCCCGGTATCTTTCCTGTGCATCTTCAACTTTTCCTGTGCTGCTTCCCCTTCTTACCTACCCTAATTACTTACTCAGCATTCTGAACAGCATTTTCCTGTCACATCCTGTCACCATCCCTTAAACAAACCCGGGGCAATCTGATCTTCCCGAGGCATTTATAAAGACACACAGCAGTGGCACCTGATCAAAGCAGGTGGGCAACTAACGTGGGAGCAACAACTGTGCTGCAGTCAGAGGTGAAACAGTACATGAGAAGAGCGGCACAAGGGAGACAGCAAGTCTGGACAGCAGTATGGACAGGCAAATGTCCTCTAAACTACTTATTTTATAAATGCTATTCCTGCACACACAAACATATCACTCCCTCTTTGCTAGGAGCTCAACAGTTACAGAAATAGAGCAGTTGTTAAAAAGTTATTAACCCAGCCCTATTATATTTAACATCGGGAAGCCAACCCAACAGTCACCTCCTAATACAACTCTTAATTTCTCAAAGTGCATTTACACTTTTAAAGTAATTATGAAGATATAATGAGGAGTCATCACACACAGAGAAATAATTATATTTCCAGCTTACCCAGACTGTGATTAACTGGAGAGAGAGTACTAGGAGACAGCTCTGCTGGAGATCCTGTTGAAGCAATACAGACAGTTCCAGAGCAAATGGATTTCGTTATTTCAGCAGGGTAGGCACATTATCTACACCAGTTTTACACAGAAATTTTTCAGAATAAGAAACCTCAGAAATCCTACAACCAGTTTTCTGGAATAGAACACACTTACTCCGAATTAAGATTTCATTCAACTTTCCAGACTTCTGGGAACCTACCCCTCCTTGTAAAGACCCAATTAACTGTGCTGTATTTGGCAGAGCTCTCCCTTCATGCACACTCTGTGAACACTATTTATGCACTTCTCCAGGGAGAAGGTAGTGACTTCCCAAATTCTGTGAAATAAAAGCTAAGAAAGAGTGGATGAGACAAGCAAAATATTGCCTTTCTGTTTTCATAGCAGAAGGTTTATCTTGGAAACGAGAAGGCTTAGGGGTGACCTAATGTGGCCTTCCAGTAGCTGAAGGGAGCCTGCAAGAAAGATGGAGAGGGACTGTTTACAAGAGCAGGCACTGACAGGACAAGGGGGAACGGCTTCAAACTGAAAGAGGAGAGATTTAGATTAGGTATCAGGAAAAAAAAAAATCTTTATTGTGAGGGTGGTGAGGCACTGGCAGAGGCTGCATAGAGAAGCTGTGGCTGCTCCTGGATCCCCGGAAGTGTCCAAGGTCAGGCTGGATGGGGATTGGAGCAACCTGGGATAGTGGAAGGTGTCCCTGCCTGTTGGAACAAGATGGTCTTTGAAGTCCCTACCAACCCAAACTACTCTGTGATTTTATGATTCTGTGATCTCCAGGAAAGAACAAGCTAGATTTCCTCATTTGAGGAAATTATTCTTTCCCTGAGGGAGGAAGTTAAAAATTCAGAAAAACACGAATCCTCCAACACAATTTGCACACTAGAAGGCAAAATACAGAGAGGCTTTCACAGAAACATTCCCACAGTGACTGCTGATGTCAGGCTGTTATTTAGTTAAGGTACGTATTGTCTTACAGTGGGAAAATATTGCAGTTCTTACAGAAACTGGTGCAGTTGATTGCAACTAACTAAAAATGGTTGCTAGCATTAGCTAACCAAGCACACCCAAGTCCACTGGCACACAGCAGGAGGTTCTTATCCAGCACATTAACTGCGCTTTGTCCAAAGTCTAAGGTCAACCACATTCTGTAGAAACCCTTTCCTACAAAGGCACAAATGCCTGATGTTTCCACGGCTTTTTCCACAGAGCTTTACATACAAGAATTAATTTGAAACGCAGCAAAAGTGATAAGGCTGTCAGAGGCAGGTTCTAAGAACACAGATTGCCGGCAACCTGTTTATTAGGCCAACAGACGTTCTGCTTCAATGAAGCTGTTTACTAGGGGATGGCTGAAACCAATATTAAAATCTATTTTAAGGATTTCTGGTGAAGATTTAATTAGACTTGTGTACACTTCTGTTATGTAACAAATGTGATGCACTTAATATAGCTCCGAATGTTTTAAAAGCATTTCCCTAACAAAAAAATTATTTTGCTCACAAAAGACCGAAAGTGGTATTTTAAACAGGTTGTACAGAGGAAAACTGCCATCACCTTTTGGGCTGAATTCATGCTCCTACGCAGAGGGATCACAGCTACTAATCCAAAGGCTTGCAAGTAGTAAGAAATAAATGTTACCTGTATCCATGCTTTGGTTCAACTGCTGGTCACTTGTTTCTCCATCTTCACTGATATATCCTGGAGGAGGTGTTTCTGTTAAAAAAAACCCCAAAACTAGTGACTGCTTGAATGACTGGGGAAACTTCTGTAAGACTTGGTGTTTTTATCACCACGTTTTCACGAGCCCCATGATACCTGTACACTGAATCAGAATGTCACTTTGAGGTTCCTTTTTCCTTCCAGCAGGACTTCAAACACATTACCTGCCTTAATTCTATGTAAAATGTATCTTCTTTTGTAGGCCAGTCAACTGCTCAAATATATGTAATTAACAGATAATCTTTGTTTGTTCCATTTAAGACAAGATACAGTCACTACAATGAGTAACAATTTTGCAATTGTGATCAACAGCTTTCATATTTAGTAGAATTACAAATGAATAAAACCATCTGGTGGCTTCCCCAAAAAAATAACGTGAGCTATCTTTATGTAGTATAACCACTAGATCAGATACCCTCCCACACCTTACTGAAATAGTCAGATTTTAAGATTATTTTTCAGCTCAGTCCCCAAATCCTTCTTTCTTCAACACCCAACAGTTGATTTCTCTCATTTATAATAACTATATTAACTAGTTACACTGCACAAGCTCTATCAAGCTTTCTTTAAAGACAGTTACACAGACCAAAGTAAGATCAGAACCAACTGTGAAGCATTCTGATACCAGAAACTGTGTCTAATTCCACAGAAATATCTTCAAAACCCAGGAGACTACGCCTGTTCCTCTTCTCCATTCAACATGTTCTTTGTAATCCAGATAATGAGTTAACCAACTGCCTTTCAGGAAATAATTTTCTTTGAACTGGGCAAATGTCTTTTCCTACATATTAAAGGCAAACCCTGGATTTCTTCAGTGAAAGTGTTTGAAGCTAACTATCTCTACAATCACCTTAGAATTGTCTCTGAAACTTCCAGAGATTAAATACTTTTAATTACATTATTACCAAACAGCAGAAATTTAAAGATAAAACCTTTTTGCTTAAGAAGTAAAATAAAATTGTATCAAATATCATGCCTAAGATGTACAGCAATACAGTAAGATCAGAAGGAAGTCAGTGAGAGGAAACTAGATTAAGTCAGTTGATTAAATTAAAATGAACTGAGAGAATTTAATCTTGGATCCATTCTGTAAAACGAGTGTGCAAAATACAGATGTGACAAAATTCAAGTGAGAAATTAAAAGGGCGATTAAGGGAAATCTTCACTAGAAAGAAGTATGATAACAAAACTCACACTCGTTTTGGACATTTTTTTACAGAATCCATTGTGACAAAGTGGACTCCACCCATGTCCAAATCACTTGCTATAGCAGAGCCCACAGCCATGGTGAAAGGTCAATACCCATTTCCAGTCCAACCCACGCCTCCTGTTTCCAGCTGCTAGTCTAGGCTCTCTGGCACAGATTATTTTCCGTGTCCACCTAGTGCTAAGAATAGTTTAGGGTCAGAGGTTGAGCACCACCACAGCTGGAAATAAAAGCTCAGGTGCAGCATTAAAAATTTCCAGCAGAGCTTGAGTGTTGTGAGGAGCGTGGAGACGATGCAGCTCAGCACATCCAAAACCTGGAAGGGAACACACAGCTCTCCCAAAGGCCACCCTGCACCTTCACCATTACCTGCATCCAGCTGCAGGTGAAACCCAACCTCTCTGGTAGGCCAGAGCACTGAGAGAGAGCACTGGGGTGCAAAGCTACCACAGTTAGCCCGACCTGCTGCTAGGGAAAACGGTTCCCTGAGGAAGGCTAAGGCACACAAGACTTACCAGAGCCTGGCTAAGTGTTCAAGATTAAGTCAGCAAGGTCAAATAAAGCAAGATGCCATGATAGGAACACAAGAGGAGGGTGCCAGTGACAAAGAGGAGGAGGCAAGGTGTGGTTAGCTGCATAAACATTTGAAGGTCATGTGAATACCCGCAATCACCTTGAACAAACTCCCTGCAAATAACTACTTTAGCTCACTTCCACAGCACTGGATTTGTAAAAGGTGGCTTTCCAGTAAGCTGTTTGCAAGTGCTATCAAAAGCCCTCAGATTGGGTCAAAAAAGTATACGCAAGTTAAGAAAGCAACACCAACTTCTAGCACCTTAAACTGCTCTTTATAGGTGGCAACTGATGTAGCCCAAATTAAACAGAAGAGATCAAGGGAGAGATCAAATTAACTGGCTTTTTTTAATGGCAGTTCAATTCTTGGATATATTTGAAGAAAACACAAGCAACACTCTGTGTAGCACACGCAGATACTATTTGTACATTGCACAAATTGGAGTTTCAAGGCATTCATCTTATTCTTTCTGAGACTCCAGATGTGAATTTTCAGCTTGTTCATAACATGGATGCACTAAACATTTACGAGTAAACTTCAGCTTTACTTGGTTTTGCACTCCGGACAACTTCCTGGAGAGATAGGAAACAGGAAGCTGCGGCAGGAAGCAAAGGTCACTGATTTCATGTTTCAGTAGGGATAACAGGGTTTTGGGTGCACTGCAGCACATTAGCCTTGGAGTTTGTTTTGGGGTGGAAAAGGGGCAAAGAGAGGGAGAGGGAATTCTTAACAGTTCAGTGTTGTTAGACTGTTCTTTCATACTAAAAAGACAAAACAAAACCTCAGAGCAGACCTCGACCAACGGTGAACTACAGATTTTAAAGTCACTGCTTTGCGCTCCACACACTGCACGTGATGAGACTGAGCATCAAGTTCATTACTCAATCTCCAATGCACAGCATTTGCCAACCCCTGCATGTTTGTGAAACGGGCTTAAAGCTTAAGAAGAAGGTCTATTTTGTACTCGTTAGCATTCTGAACCTTGAATAAGCTACTGAAACCAAGTAAGCTATTGTGAAACCACAGCAATAGGGCTGCACACAGGACAGCTCAGTTGGCTAGGGTATGGTGCTAATAACAGCAAGGTTTTGGGGTTGATTCCTGTAGTGGCCGTTCACTTAAGAGCTGGACTTGTTGATCCGTGCACGGTCCCTTCCAACTAGAATATTCTGTGATTTTGTGATCAAGTTCTGCAAACAGAAGTGCTTAGGTATTTCCATTGGAATTAACACATGAAATTAACCAGATCTAATCTATCGGTGAATATATCACTTAATTTGATTAGGAGGATGGAATGACCATCTTTGTTCCAGTGCCACAACGCTAAACGTACTGTTTGGAGTAGGAGTTAAGAAAATACCTGGTATGTAATTGCTCTGTGGCTCAATTCCAGCTGGAAAGTTAGTGTTTTCAGGAATGGAATGGGTATAGTCATCGAGAGGCGGCAGCTCCGTTAGAATCTCAGTGTGCCGTGGCACTAGCACAGGAGGCAACACTGGAAAAGAAAAATTAAAAACATTAGTATGACCCTCAAAATATATGATTCTGTAAGGTAACAGGAAAAAAAAATAAATCTAAAACATCTCAATTTCTTCAGCTCTTTTGAAATTATGTGAATCTCAGTACTGCTAATAGCACAGTTACTGGAAGAGATGGATTCCTGAGGTGCCCCAAGTAAGACTGTTCCAGGTAAATTATCTCTGTTCTCCTATTCAGACTGGATCATACTTAGCCAGTTGGAAGCTGCTAGCAGTCCTGGAAGTATTTATCAGGAGTACTGAACACATTTGTAGAGATTTTTCAGTAACTTTACTTTCAAAACCCATCGGGGCGTAATCTCCCGCAACAGGAAGTCAGAAGCAGTCCTCCTACCTGGTGTCTCCACTCTCTGGTAGTGGTAAGGGTTTACACATACTTCATCCTTTTTAAGATTAAAAGCATATTCACAGTTTTCAATTGCTTTAAGTTCATGGTGGCTGTGGAGGTCTGGCCAGCGCCACAAGCGGCAGTAAATGACGTGTGGCAATCCTTTGCGGTGGGACACCTGCAGACGGCCATCGAGGGATCTGAAAGGGGAAAGATGTGGAGAAGGGTTTACAGACTGCCTCTTAAATCACTCGAGCAACAGAGCACACACATGGGATGGGTAGTTTATCCTCAAATTCAGTGCACTGAGACTGCTACTGACACTTATACTCTTGTTAAAAGGCTTCAAAAATGCGATAAAAGTGATCACACCAAGGAGTGTCTTAACTCATTTTTGAGCTGCTCGAATTATTGCCAGTGAATTTAGAGTTCATTAAAAGCCACTTTTAAGTCCAACCAAGTATGACTGCTTCATGTACTTTTTCACATACTTCTTTATTTTAAATGCAGAAGACAGTTGTTAAAAATAAAATAAAAATCACACACTTAATGGTCCCTTCCACTGCTAAACCTCAAAGCTTTGTTGTGGCATGGATGCTTTATGGCTTTAAGCATAAGAATTCCCACAGGACTGCAAATAAGCCTATAAGCAGTCAGCTGCCCAAGTGATCCACACGGCAGTATAACTGTAATGCAAAAAGCATGAATGCACATCTTGTAAGGGCTGTACAGTTTTATCTTCTTCACTTCATCTGCCTTGCTACCAGCTGAAAACGTTTTGCTAGTTTTAAGACAGACTGCATATGCTTACACAAATGCAGATGTTTATGATTGTTATGGGATGGGAGACAAACCTCAATACACAAATCAAGTAATGTGACATGAAAAAATAAAGACCCTGTTTAGAGTTTGCCCACCGTTAACTACTGAAGAATTTCCAAACAATTCTTTAGTAGCTCGTATCTGAGCCAATTAGCAAGATTTAACTCAAAGCTTGTGGCATACAAAGCAGTTTAAACACTTTGTAAGATTAAGTCTAAAGAATTAAGTTTCCAAGTTTGTTAATATAAATACCAAATCACAGCAGAGCTTGCATTTAACAAGTCTTCCCATTCTTTCAATAGCACTGGCGTGAAAAAAGAATACTGCAGAATTAAAGAGTTTCATTGGTCAAAACATCAGCTAAAAAAACTTGGATTTCTACACTGGCAAGGAAATATTTTAAAATGCTGTACCATGAGAGGCCTAGGAAGCATTTTAGTCTATTTTACAGCTAAAGCATCCCATTACAGACCCTCCAAAGCCAATCCCTCCCACAAGATTTTTATGATGCGAGAGAGGGCAGAATATTCACCTGGTTTGTTCAGAGAAGCTGTAAAGGCCTGTTGTATCCCACTGATCTATCGTGTTTGGTGTACTCAGTCCCCAAATTTCAGAGCAAGTGCTGTGCATAAATTGAAAACAAAAACAAAAAATTGATATGAATATGGAACATGGTTATTCAAAACACCATGATGTCAAACATGGAAAAATGTACAGAATACTTCCTTTCACATAGAAGATAGAGCACTATTAGACTTGCATTTAAACTCACATCTCATGCTATATTTTCTATATGAAGGAGGCTATCAAAATGGAACAAGTGATTCAAGGTAAATGATAAATGTTTTTAAAAGGTGAACAAGTTCTCAGGTTTTAAGTAGTTGATACAGTTGCAATGTTCCTTAAAACAGGCAAAACTTCCTCAGCCTACTTCTTTACAATTTCAATTTTAAAAGGTAGTTTCTGGGTTGGGGTTTTTTGTTTTTGTTTGTTTTTAAACATAAACTGCCCTAGGACTTCAAACAAAGGCCATGTGTATCCAAAACTGAACATCACAATCTAACATTCAGGTACCACCACTTAAGCATTAATTTTATTCTCCATGAACATACTGATTTTTTGCTTTTCCCAAAACAGGAAAAATCAAACTCCGAAGAAAAACACATTAGAGCTGATACTTCTGTTTTCTGTACTCTCCTTGATTAAACAGCTAAATATTCGTTCCCACAGTATACAAAACACGAATGTTTAACATAGTTTTACAGAGTAGTATTTTAAAAACTTTAACAGCTAAATTAAGCAGGAAGGGAAAGAGAGATAATGAAGTCTTTACGAAACTGGTTTGAGGACGAGATCAAAGGAACCTTCAAGTTATAGACACAAATTAAAAGCAGCAGCAGAAAACAGCAGCATAAATTAAGCTCAATTCTATCACATACTTGCTCTGTGGCCACTGAAAATGGACAGTTTATTTTACACAAGTAACACACAACTAGATCTCGCACCTCAGAAATGAAGAGAATTTGGTTCACAAGCACCTTAGATCTTTGCTTCCTGACTGGAGAGCCTGAAGCTCCACTGGCTGCTACATCACATTTAAAATTAACAGCCTCTGAAGAGCTGCAACAGAAAGAATCTACATTCACCAAACTCCTGGTTTTAAATATAGATGTTGTGATTTAAATTTAAATTACTATGTTTAGCTGATGCGTTCACGAGTTTGGATTGAGTGCTTAAGGGAGGAGAAGTGAAGTAGGTGTTTTCGTTTCTCCTCGTTACACAGGGAAAATTCATTAGCGTTACGAAACAAAGCAGCAGACAGCGCAGCACTGGATGTAAAACCCACTTTCAGGGCTGACAAACACCTCAGTTCCACAACGACTTTAGTAAACCCTGAGTGTGGGCTACTGGCGAAAGGAATGAACAGGTCTAGCCTCCTGTACCACACACCTCATTTCTAATGCCATCCCAAGGAGGCTGAAGTGGCCGTACAACTGAGCAGCAAACCCAAGCCAATAAACTGACCACAAAACACAATGTGGCTGAAAATACAAGTTTTGAGAGGTACTTTTCAGTCAAACCAATTCTGTTCATGATAGAGCTACATAAGCACTACAAGGAGAAGCAAGAGTGTAACTGTGGGCAGCAGCAGCCTGCATTTATCACAAATTAATGTGTGAAATAAAATATAGCCTTTACTGATTATGGGCACAAGTAAAATCTTGTACTAGATGATTTTGTCTAGCAGAGAGCAGCAGAGAGCTAGAGATGAAGGCTGTTCTGACACAGATTCAGCTCTTCAAAAAAGCCAACTACCCCAAACAAATTGCATCCATTTCTGACACAAGAAGCATCAGAGCTCTCCAGAGCAAATGGGCAAAGAGGGATCCTGACCACCACAGCATCAGCAGAGCCTGCAGCCTCACTTTTTCACATTCCTAGGACGCCTTCAGAAGGGGTGGGCTGTCGCCAGCTTTGCAAGGATAGAAACAGCTGCCCTGAAGACACACAGGCAGCCTGTGGGACACCAGGGAGCATCCCTGCACGCTACTGTGTCCTTAAATACGCACCACTACTGCTGGTAAGACAGATCATCGTGTACATGCAATTAGAGGAACAATCAGCAGACACAAAGCCTGCTGCATATTAACTGACACAGCCAGCTCTGACAGCTCAGTACCTTTGAGCAACAGATTCTTTATACAAGGCAGTGCTCAAAAGCTGACGCTGTCACACAGATTACATGTTCCCAAAATTCTGGGGTGCATCACTGGTGCAAGCATGACGCGCCATGCATTTGGTTCACAAGGCTTTTAAGATGATACAGGCAAAAGTAAAATTTCACAGCCCTTGACAAAGCACAATGAACAGGAACAGTATTTTGTATTGCTAACCTCTTTTCTCTATAAATACTCAAACTGTCAAAGCTGACAGCATATTCTACAACCTACAGAAGGACAAACAGTATCCTGAAGTGACTGTTGTGACAGGGCCATAGCTTGGACAGGACACCATGGAAGCAGGACAGGGTAAGAGGTACAGAAGAATGACCAGTTAGAGCAAAACTGCTCCACCAGTCAGCGCTTACATGATATGCCATCTCCTAGGATGTATAACTGCTTAGAGCTGGGAGAACTATCAATGTTTTACTGGCAGATCCACACTATACTCCAACAATCCACAAACAAATACCGAAGAGTCTGCAGGAAATCACTCTCTGTGATCAATAAAGTCAGCTCAACACAGCTTTTACTGTTCACTGGAAGAAATATCTGAGGAAATAAAGTGGTTTGTCCACCATCCTGCTCACATAAAAGATCCATTGCCTACAAGATGCAAGACCGTCCCCCCCACCACGTCACCCAGGCAATAAATCAGGACTCTTAATATTCACACACACGCACACCAAATCAAAATGAAATTCCTCACAACCCTAAAAACCGTACTTCACACACAGCACTTCCATGAAAGGCCACAGTACGTTCATTCATACACAAGCAACTGCCTGACAGAGAGTAGGCATGCCTGCTCATCCCAGAAAGGTGATGCTGGAAAGGTGACTGAATTCTGAAAGATGTTTTAACCACCGCTAAAACCATCTGAAAGGAAGACAGGAGGTACAGACTTTTTAGTAGTGCAGAATTACAGCCTCAAAATAAACAGGAGTAATTCACTCCTAAATCCACCTTTCTGAAACATTCAAAACCCCTTGTGATCCAAAGAGTCCTTTCAATGCCTTGGTCCATAAAGATTTCAGGACTAACATCTGTACTCATAAGTTAAGCCTCATCTGGAATCATTCCCAATCCCTGGAACATGATCATTGTGTGCCAGAAGGCAGCTAGGACATTCCCCAGCACCAGGCTGTGCCAATTAGTGTGTTCTCCCACACAATTCCCAGGTTTGAGACCATTGGGACCAACTCGCACGGGGCAGTTCAGATGCAGCGCCCTGCTGTCCTAGTTCTGATTTTAGAAAGGAATTTTTCTTTCCCTTTCCCCTTTTTTCCCCCTCCCCCCCCCCTGCATGAATGCTATTCAAGAACCATCAAGTGAACAAAGGAGTCGGCCTGGCTCTTAACGACCGAAGTTAGTCTCCTGGCAACGACGGGGGAGGAGTTGGGAAGAAGGCGGAGTGGGTGGGAGCTCAGCTCGGCAGCAGGAGGGGAGGCTGGAGCTGGCAGGGAGACGCTGCCTGGTTTCTCCTTTGTTTTTTTTTTTTCCTGTGGGAGCTCTCCGCAAAGTTACGGATTGGTTGCAGTCTTGGTTCTCTTCCACCGCAGGACCTCCATCGAGTCGTGAG
>NW_020955204.1:0-67429 GCF_003031625.1 Empidonax traillii
TCATTATTTGGAGTACATTAGCTGACAGCAACTGGCTCTAATTGTTTGCAAAGTTTGCTTTTATTTTCAAATGTCGTATCTTGTCATCCTTGTTTTTAACATCATAATTTTACTATTATTGCTTTATGCTTAGAATCATAACTGTTTTTATGAATAGGCTAAATAAATTGTCTCCCTGACTCTTATTTCATTTTTGTGGGCAGAAATAACCTTGGCACAGAATGTTCCAAGGATTATTGATTACTGGAGCTGTGCCTCCGGCCATCAGCTTCTTCAAGCCAATCATTAATGCCCTGTATGTCAACAATTATTGGAGAAGTGGTGAATGCATTTGCTCTGCTCTCCAAACACTTTTCCAAAATAGTAAGGTGCTTAATAGTTGCTAACTAAATTACAGAGTTTAGGGTGAGAGTTCTAGGTGAAAAGTCACCCTCTGAGCCAGGCGACGAGAAAGGTGGCTTACACTTTCCCCTGTAAGACTAAGTCACAATAAAGTGCAGAGTAGCAATCCTTAAAGACAGTATAAAAGAGTTTTCAGTTCCTTTTATGTTCCCTGAACACTCCAACACCCCCTACCTCTTTGCCTGAAAGTGTGGCAGTGTATACTGTCCGCTACACGACAGAGCTTGAGTCGTTCCTCTGTATGCAGTTACACTCTAGCAAATTTGGCTGAAATTAGTGAATTGGGAAAAACGTAATTTGGGGAAACTAATAACTGAATGGTCAGTTGGGCAGACAGCACAAGCATGTGAAGTGCACTTTCTTGGGAAAGCAAGCCAAACAAAAAAAAAAAAAGTTGCGTTACACAATTGCCAGAGGTATCTATTATTCTATAATCCTATCAAAGCTAGCAATACAATCAGTGGTGTTACCACTTTTTAAATAGCAGAAATCTGCAAAGAAACATCCTTGTGTTGTGAATGAGGAAAGCAACAGTCTCTGAAGGCATGTGTGGCAAGTCTGCAGTACTTCAGTGTAGCTGTGATAGGGGAGCAAAACCAGCTCTAGAGCCTGTTCGTCTTGTGCCTGTTCCACACACAGACTGTTATTTCACTGTTGTTATTCTCCAGATATTAAACCCTGAGCATCAGTAATAAGCTCCCTAGGTCAGAGGTTGCAATTCCCTGCAAGCTGCTGCTGAAGAGATAAGGATATGGACCAAGGAGAATGGAAGTGTGACTGCAAGACATCCCCAGCCTGGTTTCCCTGGAGGAGCTCTTGTCTGGATGGTGTGCTTCTACTGCACAGGTTCTTTGAAAATGAGGATGGCATAAATTATTTAGGCATGGCAGTGCTGCCCTCAGCCATCACGACTTGCATACAAATTCTAAGTTCAGGCTCATAATACTCTTCTGGGTAGAAGTTGTCTTTGAGGTGCTCACAACCACTGAGATCAACTGACATGGAAACACAAGTGGGGTATCAGTCACGCATTTATTTATTTATTTATTTATTTATATTATCATGTAAGTTTGTGCTACAGGGTCTTCACTACTTCTTAAGAGTAAGATCTAAATGTACCAAAATACAGAGTGTTCTTGGTCCTCCATTTAGCCTTTTCATCAATCCAGCCTCTGTAGCTTTGTTTTAGTCTGATGCTTTGTCATGTGTGGCAGGATACAGGACTAACTAGCTAGAACTCTATTAAAAAACCCTGTCTTATCAGCTTCTGGTTATGCACTGTGCTACAATAAATATCTGCTTTTAAAAACCTGCAGTGTGAACTTGCTGCAGCAAACCTGAGGGTGAAGTTGTGGTATGAGTATATGTGGCAGATACCCACTGAATAAACAACAGAAACACTAAAATGGGTGCTCTGAGAGTATCAGTCACTTGTTCTTCATAACTCTGTTTTACCTGATTGTGTGTGCAAGTGCTTGCAGAGTGTGTAAAGAGGACAGATAACCTGCCACGTGCAGTTTTGGGAAAACATATGCCATTCTCTTTGGTAATCTGTGATGTTTTTTAGCACATGGAAATGAATTCTTGTTGAAGTAACTGTAGGGCAAGCTAGCAGGTCCAAGCTCCTCCTCAGTGATTTCTAGCTTCTGTAGATAGCTATTCATTCCTGGTCATACACAGGTGTATAAAGCTGGCATAAGGCAAAGGAATTGTCAAGCCTTCCTTGTACTCATTTGGGTGATGACCAGTAAGAACTGCAGTCCCCACTGTCTTTTTGGAAATAGCTGCTATGCAGCTCAGATGTGAATGGAGATGAGAAACCAAGAGGTTGGCTATACTTGCTATAATTTCTATATTTTCTCTCAAAGGCAAATTGAGAAGACAGCAAATGCAGAAATAACTATATTGCACAGACAGCTACTGTGCAGGCAAGATTTAGACTTTCTGGAAAAGGCAGATTTGCTGTAAATGAACAATCTATTTAGAGTTCTTTGTCCTACTTTGACCAAGATATTGGTTGTTCATAAATAATGGATGGCCAATTTTCTTTTGTCCTGTAACCAGAATGTCCTTGAACTGAGCTGAGACAGTGTGTCTCAGGTACAGTGAATCTGATTCACTGGTGTCCTCTTGGCCTCTGCACCTTTAGGAGAAAACTGTACCATAGTCTTGCAGCTCACTATCCTGACGCATTATGTGTCTGCACAAACACAGTTAACTGTTTTAAGGATAGTTCTTTTCTGTGAACTTTCTTCCCTCTCACTAATTAATGGAAATGCAAATGAAAGACTAAATTACAAGCAAGAGAGTCTGTTCTTCGTCTGTGCTTCACAAGTATCCCAAGAGTAATAAAATAAAAAGGCCTAAGCAGAGCACATTCATTCCAAAAGCAACTTGAAGGTGTTCAGTGTAAGTAAAGATAATGGAAACAGAAGAGGCAACTGCCTTGAGTCATTAAAAAAACCTAACAAACATATTCTTGCCTCAGGGATATTTTCACAGACAGAAAAATCTGAACTGTTTGTTTTGGAGAATCCTATCGTTATACTCTTAACACATATTGAACAGGCACAGTGAATCTCTCTTCCTCATCACTATATCACAGGGCTATTTGGATGTAGTTGACGGTGATTTACACAAAATATTTGCCTTCTTCCGTACTGAAGTAGAAGTGTTTATACACTCGACAATTGGTACGCAAACCTTTGTCCTGTCTTCCACGGACCTACGTCTTACTGGTTTCTCTGCAGACTAAATCATATCTGCTCTTGTGTGTAACTGTCATATTTGTTAAAGCTGGAAGGAAAAAGGCCTTTCATACCTAAACCCTGCATCAAGAGTAACACAATTAAACCAGTTTCAACACACTTATTTCAGGTTGCTGTGAAAGTTTTATATTCCACTTTGCTCTCATGAACCAACAGTGGTGGCCCAGGAAAAGTGTCCTGAGATGAAAAGTCTGTTTAAGCGCTTGAGATTTGATTCTGCAACAGGATTGAGGACTGATTAGCCCAGCTGGCGCTTACCATTTTATGAGGGAAACATATGGCTTAGCCAGGAATGCTCAATAGTCAAGGTGATGTAGAAGTACAATGTCATTCTGAGAGGACAGTAAGCCTCCTTGTGGGAAGTAGGACTGCTCAAAATAAACACGTTGCTGGTAAACACCTGAAAATTCTGTCCTTACATGTAAAATGTAGTTATCTTGCATTCTATAAGTACCTTATTTACCCTGGTTTCTTAGCATTAGTTTTACTATTTGCAGTTCTGTGACCTTTCACTCAGGCTGCTGTAGCAGCAATATTATTTCCACAGAGGCTCAGTTTTCCAGTGGGAATATTTTTCCTTTATTGTTCTCCTCTCTTATTCACATACTGGTTTTCTCATGGTCTGGCACCTGCAACCCCAGTAGTGCTGCTACAGCAGGTTCTCTCTTGGGAAGCAACTATCACTGGGAAGAGAATCAACCCTGCTTCCCCTCCCTTCCTTACTTCATGTTTACTGGATTTCAGTTAATATTAGAGGAAATCTGCATGGCAAAGTAGGTAGAAGTCACTCAATAAATATTATCATAGCAAGAATCTAAGGGTAGAAATTAATACAAGGAATGGTGTTTCAATCCCAGTGAATTTTAAAGGAAATTTGTGTCTACTGATATGCTTTTTCTGGTTTGCAGTTGAAGTCTTTAGACTCCCATGGAATCTAGATGGTTTTCATTCAAATTCATAAATTCAGGAAAAGTTATTTATAACTCAGCTTTAGGTTTAGGCAAAAATATGGGCTAGGTTAGCTAAAAATTTGCACACGGAAGATAAGGAGCCTCTCTAAGTACTCCAGGTAGCTTTCATCTTAAAATAACTCTGAATCTAAGGCAACAAATACAGTCAAATATCTTGATGTAATTTGAAGCATATTAAAATAGCAATGAGATTCCTTTCAGTTTATTATCTTATCTCATCTTCTCATTTGATGAAATGATCACCTACATGCCTTTAATATTTCCTATTGGATCCTTAAACAAATTTACTCCAAAACCAAAACACTTTGTCATCTTAAAAACATCTGGACTTGTTTCTTTCTCAGATAAAAAGCAAGCCTTCAAAACCAACTTACTCAGTTTGTATTGAATGCAGTCATGAACTTCATGTTTAGACAAGGGTTTGAAATAATTTTCGGGGATCTTGGAATACAAGGGAATATGGGTTCAGAAAAAAACCTGTGACAACTAACTTGCTTCCAAATTTGCCTTGTGATACTCCATGGGCACTAAGCAAGGGTACTTTGAGGATTGGTTTAGGTTTTATTTAATAAAGATAATGAAACTTTACCTATAAAATGGGATAAAAACAACATCCATAAGACTTCTAAGGAAATGAGTTGTATTTTTGAACAAAAAAAACACCATTATGTATAAATAGACATACCTTTGGCCATAAAATCATGCCGTTTAATTCCTGAAAAAAACTCTGAAGTTTCTATTTTGAATTACCAAATTTCTCTTGGAAATACAATCAAATTCAGCAACTGGAAATAGGCCTAATTTGAACTGAAATACAGGAGTACACAGTTACCATTAAAATAGAATGTTACCTTATTTCCAGGTAGTAGTTTCATTGCCAGTGACTGGATCTTTGCCACAAAGTGTTTCTCTTTGATTAAAGAATTTTATGATGAGTTCTAAACTTTGCCCAAATTTCTCATTCATCTACTCTGGGTCACCTTTTTAACATGCTTGGGTTTTTTATTATTTTTTAGGTAAGTAAATTTGAGCTCCATGAGTCATTTACTATAAACATGTCTTCGTCTTCAAATCATTCTTTTGAAGGGAAGTGAGGAATGAGAACACTGTTGTATTTCCATAACCCTGACTACTATTTCAGCCTTGGGGTTTTCTAAATAATTCCTGGCCTAGAAATTAATAACCGGCTAAGAGAGAAAATTATCTGTAAATACTCCCTGGAGAATATTCTGAGTTCCGTATGTCACTGGTCACTTTCTCACCACACATTGTGAGGCTTCATGTAGAACTGAATAGGACAATGCCACACAATCAGAAATTATATAAGCAAAAAAGAGCAAGACTCCTTTTACTGGGCTCTTTGCATTTCTGGACAGAGTTTATTTCTTTTTCATATGTTTCAGCAAGTTCTCTAGGTAGTTTTAAGAAAACAGCATTCCAATGAATTTTAAGGGCTCAGAGTTTCTATGTGACCTACTAAATTGAAAAAATATAACATAAAATGCAAGTGTTGAATAATATTTGTGTCAAATATACATCAGTTGGAATTCTATTCTCTTTGTTGCTGTAATGAAAGACAATAGCACAGAAAACTTTAAGATCGAAAATACTTGTTCCAACTGGCTTATATAAAGGTGATAAATATTAAGATGTACTATATATAGTATACTGTATATAATATGCAATATCTATAATATACAATAATATTTTATATATAATATCAATTGTATATAATTTGAAAAACCTCCATTCAATATTTAAATGAGAAAAAATTTTAGTGTAATTTTTTTCAAATCTTAGTAGCTAAATAGAGCCTTTTAAAGAAGTGGATGGAAAAACTGGTGCCCTGACATAGGAATGAATGCTCTCAAAATTGTTTCAAGAAGTCAGCAAATTACTACAAGCAAAAACTTTGTCAGCTTAATGCGGGGGTGGTGGTGGTGGTGAGTGGTAAATAGTGGGGTAGGACTCTGAGAATGTAGATTTTTCACGTCTAGCTTTTTTGTATATATTCTTTACTTTCTGGGCTTTTTTTTAATTTTTATTTTTATTTTTATTTTCACTAGAAGACGGCAGTGGACTAGTTTGTTAACTGTGTCTTTTGGGTTTAACTAAATATGTACTAAAATACGTAGGATCTGATGTGTGGAAATCGCAGTAGAGTGAAACTGTTTCCAACATACCAAGTGGTCTCTTTAGACTCTCTAAGTACTCAAGGGACCCAGGCTGTGCTTCAGCTTAGGACAAACAGGGTATTAAGTAATTAGTGGCCTCTGTAGTGCTGACTCATCCTTGTATTTGGACGCAGTGCTGACTCATCCTTATATTGGCTTTTGCAGCATAAATTGCTGTCAGTTTCTATTCGGTTTTCTGTGTTCCAGGTATTTTCTGACCAATGAAATATTCTGACTGTCAATACATCCCTAACTGTGTTTTACCAATTATTCTGTCTACTACTTCCCATGTAAGTAAAGATGAGTGTAAGGTTTTCTATACCACAAGTAATAAGTTTCAGCACTCTCAGTATTCCAAAAAGTTCAAAGTCACTGAGTGTCTTATAGGAATCTGCCAACACATGATGTGTAATATGGTGTTTGTGCTGAAATAAGCTAGAATGGAGGTTTTCTAATTGGTATTCTATTTGAGGTAATCTGATTTCCAGTATTCCACCGGCACTAGGGATGAAAGGTAATCACAGTAAAATAGTTGGGCTAATGTGATAAACACAATAGGAGCATTACTACAGGCCCTACTAAATGTAAATGAACTCCAGAATCTATAATTACTAATCCCTTTGAGATACTTAATTTTCTAATTATTTCCCAGAGAGCAGTTTTCATCTTAGTTGTGTAAAGTACTGTTCAATAATGAGAATTTTCTACTCATTTTTTTATGTAGGAAGATATACTAATTGCATTTTATGCTATTCTCATACCATAATCTCGGAAAGAATGGCCTCCAAGTTTTCATCTAAGGATTGGCTACCAATAAAGTGCACAGGCTTTTGCTGTGGCTGAGTGGCCAATCACAGGCTTGCCATAAGCACTGTGAAGCCACATTGAAGCGCAAGACAATGTAAACACACAAAAATGAAAAAAACTTCAGATCACGTGTATATCTAATTCATATTCTTCATTGTCCTCATCAGGGATCCTCCTGGCCATTAAAAATTTTACTTGTAATGTCAGCATCCTCTGTCCTCTAAGTGCATAATATCAAAACCCTACTTGTACAAATATAAAAAAATGTAATGCAGTTGGAAGTTATACCTAATTTTTCATCACTTTAAGTACATGTTTCTAATGAGAGATTAGTACAAACCCATCAGTTATAAGCATGTATCAAAATTGGCATTAAGTGCGAGTCTTTCGCATTTAAAAATCTATTGGATAAAATCAAGAAATAATTGGGCTCTTCAGATCAAGATCTAACTATTTTCTCTTCTACCAATGGAAACTGACTGTTGCTCTGAAGAAAATAAAGGGAACTGAACAAAATTCTTCCAACTGTGATTTTCATATGCTCACTTTAGTCATGAAATCTACCCAGAAAAACTCTACAAGTCCAAGACAGTTGCAGAGGATTGCAGGGCAATATAGCAATATAGCTATACAGAAAACCTGGTTGGAAATCATGTGACAGAAAATCCTTTTGGAGAAGAATACATTTATCAAAATGCACTCATGAAATTAATATATTAAAATTATTAAAATACAGGATTCCCAATTACCCAGATGAGCATTTTAATTTTTTTTTTCATACTGGGACATGATTTCTAACTTGGCCAAAAACGTCCTCGGTATCAGATTTTCTTGTTATGCAATAGACTCTTTTGTGCTCTTTTTGTACAGCTTTATACTCTTCCAATACGAAGGAAAGGTCTCTCTGGACTTCAGATTTTGGCGCAAAATATATTTCTAGACAGACTATAGTACTGAACATTATTCAATATTTATATAAGGAATAGTGTGTTTTATAGTAAGTTGGGAAACACAAAAAAAAATAATTATATCTCCTATGTATGTTTTTGTTTGAGTCAACTCTCAATGGCTTGTGATTCTTTGGAACCAGTGTTTCCCTATGGTGTAGGTTTTTGGATTGAAAGGAAGAAAGCTTCATTCCATTATGTCTGATTTGAAATTCTCTGAAGTTCCAGACATAGAACTTAAAATATAATTTCCAATAAAATATTAATATTCCTGCTCCCTACATGGGTAACCAAAATCAAAGTGCTGGAAGGACCCTGGTTATCAGAACTGTTTTCCCAAATGTTCATAGTTTTCACCACTATTCTGCTGACGTCATATTTTGAAAGCATGGATTATATACCAAATTTTTCTTGAGACCGAAGAGTCTGAAAGCAGATACTACAGCTTCTGCTGCAAGTCTCTCTACCCTGTAGGTAACTCAGTTGCCATCCTGAAACACAGGATATCATGCTAGTGTAATTTTTTTCCTTAATTTCCAGTTGTCTCTTAGTCTGCACAAGCTAGTTTATCGTTCATGCCCTTCCTTCTTAATGTTCTTTCCACAGTGGTTTTTTTTTGTTTTGGTTTGGGGAGGGTGTTGTTTGTTTGTCTGTTTGGAATTTTTGTTTGGTTTGGGTTTTTTGTTTGTTGGTTGATTTGGTTTGGTTTTGGGTTTTTTGGGGGGAGGGGGGTTGTTGATGTTTTGGTTTTGGGGATTTTGTTTGTTTGTCTTTTGTTGTTGTTGTTGCTGTTGTTTGGGGGTTTCTTGGGAGTCTTTTTTTACTTTGTTTTTATCCAGGCTTTTAAACTAGTATTTTTAATTAAAAATATCTTGGTGGAGAGGCTCATGTTGTCCCCAAGTGAAGTTTCTACTTTGATACTATTTCTTATACTTCTCTTTGGTTCTCTTCTCAGTAATTTGTGGTTTTTTGCCTAAACCAATTTAATCAGATTTCTGTCACATTTATCCCTTTCAACATCAGAACAAACACCAGTCAATTAAACACCATTACTACTGGCTTCTAGAGTTTAGATCAGACTTTGCCTCTTATTAAAGAGTAGTTTGAGGAGACATCCTTCCCTGGATGTCATGAAAAAAATATCTCACTGAATATTTTCATTAAAAGTTAATTCAATATAATATTAAAAACCTAAATGACAAAGACAGATATCTCAAAATCTTACATCTCTCATAAGTGTTGAAGAAACTTTACCTAATTTGTCCAGGAGTATTTCTATAAATTTAGTGTTCATTGACATCTCAATTGAGACTCTAAACGCAATTTTATACCTACATTTCTGTAGGATTTTGACTGTTATTATGTCATTCATTGGAATGCAGGGCAAAGACAATAGAATAGATTTTGGTTTTGTCTTCAATATCTGTTTACAGTTAAAAATTGAAGTATCATTAATTTTTTCAATTTAATCTGGTCTCTTAAAATGGAATGAGATGTAGTAAAAAAGTTATATGAACTTTTGTGTATTGACTAAATTTCATCACTGAAGTTTTATAATCACTAATTATTAGGGTCTGTTTTGCCCAGGACACAGATAATGGGATGAAGAACATGCCCTCTGAATTGTTGGGTTTCATCTAGTCCAAGTTCTTGCTTACCAAAATTTGTTAACCTTCTGACAGTTATTTAAATGTGTTGTTTAAAATCCAATATAAGATCCTTCAAGTTCAGTCCAAGTTCAGTCCAAGTTCAGTTCAAGTTCAGTAGCCAAATGAACTTCTTTTTCCAGAATTATTCTGCGGTAAATAGTAATGTAGCATCCTCATAGAGAGACATTGGCCTCTGCCTCAGTTCCCTCCCTGCCCTTACCTGGAGCCCCTCAAATTTTCTTCTTAGCTGAAGTATTGATAGACTAGATCTGTGAAAGGTTTTGTCTCTGCTCCTGTGAAATAGAGATCTTGAGGGTTTTGCCACTGTACATTTACCAAAAAAAAAAAGTAAAAATATTTTGTTGGTTTAATCATAAGCGAACAGGACATTTTCCAGAACAGCTAGGAGTGGATTTATTAGGACATTCTCTAGTGATATAAGAATGCTGAGTTATGTAAGAAATAATTCTGAGAATTGAGTTGGCTCTGTCTGTCTCTCAAACTCCAAATCCCAAACTAGAACTGAAAGGCCTTTATTGAAGGATTCGTTAAACTCCTGTGCATCACTGAGAAGGTTTTTTTAATGAATTAACATTTTCAGACAAGAATAATTCTGTGTAAGCCAACTTTCAGACTTTCATTAAATTCTTTCCAGGCAGCTACAAAAGGTTTACATTTTCAATATTCCTGATTAACTTGAAAGACCACTGAAAGTTAAAATAAAATGTTGTTATCTGACATATCCGTAGTGGTGGTAGAACAAAAGAAATGTTAAAAATGGAACAACATAAAGCAAATAGTTGATTAAAGACATGCTATCCAACAAATTTCCATGTTTCCAGTCACAGCTGAATTCCAGTTCCACTAGAAATCACAAACAGTTCCCTGGTGGTGCAGTGCAGTAGATTACATATTGGAGGAGTGCTTGATAATTTGAAAACTTTGTTTTCCTATATTTTTTCCTTCTCAATTCCTATGGTCTGAAGAATCAATGCATGCAAGTTTCCTTCCTGCCTATACATTGCCAAGGACTTCTACAACATCCTGCTTATCAGTGCTGTCTTGTTACCTAATAAGTGTTCTCACTGCCAATTTTGTGTAGAAACAGTCATATCAGATCAAGTCACAGTTCAATCTTACTTCCATTCTTGGCTCTAGCAGTGGCCAAATGCTGGAGTTTGAGACAGTCAGTCCCCACTGAAAATATTCTTACTTAATTTACAGCATTATGCATGGAAGAAAAATTACTGGGGATGAGTTTGGATCTTTTCAACATCTGTGGTGATCAGCTTATGATGAATATCACTACACCAAACAGTGAATAAACTTCACTTGTTCACAGTCTGTCACTCTTCTTCATTCTCTGACATTGATTTAATTCTTCATCCATAATAAATAAATATATAGGTAATATAATAAATTAGATAGAAGGTGCATAGGATTTAACAAGTGCCCTCCCTTTCCCACTTCACTCCACTGTTTTTTTCTTTGTATTTATTCTGAACTGCCAGTGCTCTGAGGCTTTAACATCTGTGTTGTGGAACACAAATTCTGGTGCTTAAGATATAGAAATGCAACATTGTCTCAATCTGATATTAAAATGTATGATTTGAAGTGGTACAAAGTGCTACAGGCTGGAATTAAACTGCATGATTATTTGCTGTTGCTGGTTTTAAGTAGACTCGATTTTATTTCTTATGAAACACACTTATTTCTCTTGTTTTGGGACAAGATACCAAAATGAAGTAATACTGTGCAAACCAGTTATTCATTCAGACATACTAACTAACAAGTCTGGAATTTTTCCAGAGCATAAAATTTGACATACCCCTAGGAAAAGTTCACATGCAATGAACTGTTTAGGCAGAAGGGGAAAAAACCCTTCCATACAAACAAACCAAAAATCTCAGAAAAATCAAAAAAATATTTTAATAGTTCAAAAGTTGTTTTTTTCATTTTTTTATGTTGATTAATAAGGGAAATAAAAGCTATTTAAAAACACCCCTGAGGTACCCATATGTTAGCTGGAATCACTGCTTTTAAGCTCTTCTTTGCCCTATATGCCCACTACAGCAGGAATGAATAAATCAACCAGAAAACTTGTGCAAATCAGTGTTGCTTTAGTTCACCTTAAGATACAGAAAAGCTGAGTTCAAATGTCATCTTTCCAATTTATAGTGGGGTTGACAGCTATATCCATGAGGTATTCTGATTCTCACCTTGTTCAGTCTTTCTGATGAATTAGGTTTTTCAATAAATTGTGGCAAAATGAAAACTATTTGTCTTTTTAGTAATATATCCCAAGTTTTTTCATGTGTCATATGGTGCTGTCCATCTCGAGGTCTCATACTGATATAATTCAGTTCCATTGCGGAAATTGACTGATTCACAGTTTATTGCTTAATTATAGTGTATTCAAGTTCTTTGAATATTCAAAGTATGTCCAAACTTAGCTTTTTCTTCTATAGGTGCTTCCCTGAGAGGCTGAGATGCTTCCTTCTCTACAGTGAAATATAAAGATTGTCTTGCATTATTTTACTGCTGTGATTTGGAAACAGTAGGTTCAAGGAACTTTAGAAGTTGTTGCTGACGATGCTGTCCAATCACATTTGATGCACTACCAAAAATTCTGGTTCTAATTTGCTTGTTTCCAATTAGAGAACAAACTCAAGAACGGGCAGGGGACACACACACACATCACCACCACCACCACTACATTCCCCTGCAAAGATACGCAAAGTAATGCAGGTATCAGTAATAGATTAAATTTTAATCAGTCAGCCTCAGTCAGTGGAACCAGTCAGCAATCCATGGCACTGCAAGCTTGGGCTATAACCTAGACATACTGCTGACCTCTCATTCCAGTCACTCCAGCTGACTCCCCATTCAGACATATCTAACCCTACTTCTAGCCCTTTGGGGCTGCCTAGGCTGAAGAGCTAGCAACAAATCCTGAAACACACAAAATATATAACATAACATATCATAACAAAATATACAATATGTATGCAGACCAACATAGAGTTTAGCATGGATAAGCATGCATGGTGGAGAAAGGGGAAGATAGTCAGAATGACCATTTCCTACCATTTCACATAAACCCTTGCAAAATCAGAACCTGACTCTGCTATTTCCTCTTGTTTCAAGGAATTTTTTATCTCCCCACTTCTCATATCATTTCAGTGTACAGTTATCTGTATTCCTCCCTCTCTCTCTTTCAACCTGTAATATTTGGAGCTTACCCTTTAGACCTGTCCCTCTCTTTAATAATTCCATTACAAACTCTAGTTGTGACACAAGCTGTCAGATTAACTCTCATTCTGGGCTGCTGAACAAACAACACCATCATTAATTTCTCTGTCAGAAAATAGTGTAAGCACAGAGATGGGAAAATAGTGGGCGTAAAGCTATTTGCCTGTTTCGTGTGGAATTCACACAATATGCAAGGATGGTGCTGACAGCACATAAGGGCAACACTTCATTTAATGCATCAGTGCTTCAAATGAACATGGCCCACAGCTTTGCCCACACAAAGATGTTTAAGATTTTTAAAATGGTTGACTTGTGCTAGGCCGTATTAATATATACTATTTTTTAACATTATATCCATTCCTATGTGCATCACATCTCCTATCAGCTTACTTAAACAAGATAGAGCTAGAGGAAATGTTGAGTTTCCTTGTCTACTAATAAGGTCTCAGAGATAATCTGAGAATAGTGATGTGCAAATTGCATTTCAGTTCCTTGCAGATCCCATAAATAACAGGGAGGGAAAATCCCCCCTTCAAGGGCTTTTAGCAATAGGACAAGGAGTGCTGACTTTACACTGAAAGAGGACAGGTTTAGGTCATATATTTAGAAGAAGTTCTTTACTGAGAGGGTGCTGAAACACTGATGCAGGTTACCCAGAGAGGTGTTAGGTGCCTCATCTCTAAAGACCGGGTTGGATGGGGCATTGCAGAGCCTGCTCTAGTAGAAGGTGTCCCTGCCCTTGGCAGAGGGGTGGATTAGCTGATATTTAAAGGTCCCTTCAAATCTAAACCGTTATAGGTTTCTATGACTTGATGATTGCACTCTTATGATGTGTTGTAATTTTGTTCTCTTTTTGTGTCCTGAACAGCTAGGTCTAGGCTTAGAAATTTTTGACTCCTTTTCATGCACTATTCTTTCATTCCTTAAAAGCCTTTTCCAGCATGTGCCCTGCCAAATTTCACTGTGTATGTGAAATATCTAGTTGTTTTGAAACAAAAATTCCATGAGAGCTTAAAGCTGCTGTTTTAATCGGAAATATTAAATGGACAGTTGGAATTGAAATTGGAAAAGCTCTTTTCAGGAAAGATTTAACTCATTGCATGTTGTAGCAATGCCTTTGGATTTTAGACTATCTCCAATAAAGTGATTAGCAAGTAGGAGTGACATTTCCATGAAATAAAGAAAGAGGAATTCCAGGAATGTTTCAGGGTGCTGTTCTGTAACTGCATTGGTTTTAGATACTCTAAATTCCTAATTTAGAATTTGCACATATGTAGGTGCCTAATGATGCGTTTACATCCTGAGTGAAGTCTTCCTTCTTGGACTTTCTCTCCAAAATAAGGCTCAGGACTAGAAGACTAGAAGTTAAGGTGTCCTGACAGACTGTATGTAAGAAAAGACACCATATTATTTTCATTTTTTATTTTTAGCCCAGAGCTTTTCCCCTCCTTATGCTAAAAGATCTGCAGATGGTTATATGCTGATTTTTTTTTTTTCCTAAGGGAAAAAAAAGATACTGTAGAATATAGAGTGCAGAATTTCATTCTAGGTTAGTACATTATTGCTCTGTTAATGAGCCTTTCCTACACGTGCAAACAACTACCCTACTGTGTTTTTTGCTGACAGACTAAGCCTGCTGTCCTGAGGCATCCCCCTGGAGTGATGGCTTTGCACCTGGGTAAGGGCTGCAGCCTTTGACTGCACCAGGTTTTAGTTCTCCAGACTTGTACTCCCTTGGAAGAATGCACTGGCTAGTAAAACGTCTGCCAGTGGGGAGAAAAGAGTGGCCCCAAAATAAACAGCTCATAGTGAGGCATTTAGAGCACACACTCTGATTGTGGGGAGGAGATAATAATGGGGTGGACTGTAAGCACCCTGCAGGACTCCATTTAATGTTCTCTTCATTTACCAAGCCATTAAACTGGAGCTGATTTTATTACCATAATTTTTTCCACTGGCATCTGAAGAAGTTTTATTGCTTTCAATAAAGCCTTCTCTCTACTCAGAATCCTATTTGATTATATTATAACATCTTCTAGTGAGATTTATGTTCTTGTTTTGCTTAAGATTCACATTTTAATGTAGTCATAAAAACAAGTCAGATTTGCTTGTTTGAGGGAATCTTATTTAGTTAATTATCAGACACCACGTGGCAAATCATTTAATTTGGCTTCTGTTATACAATGACTGTTATTTATTTTCTTGACTTCACAATGGAGAGAAGGAAGTGACCTATCAGAATGTAGTAGGAATCCTTACTTAAGAAAGGAATTTATTTCAGAAATGGGGAGTTTCTTTTGGACTAAGTAAGGAGCCGCTCTCAAATTAGGAATTAATACTGCCAACCCAGACCTTTTAAAAGTTAACTTTGTCTTCTTTCTATTTTAGATTTAAATTTGTTCTTCAAGACAGTAAAATCTCCTGTGATTTTACTGATGATATTCTCATGGCACTATGGAGATTAAAGCTTAGGTCTTCCTAGAGATTTACTTCCAAGACAGTGTTTGATTGTGTGAGGTTTCCTCACAGCCTAGCTTTGAGGTTCATAACTACTTAAAAGATTGGACCAAAATGAGTCACAGAATCACAGAACCTACCGAGTTGGAAGGGACACACAAGGATCATCAAGTCCAGCTACTGTCCCTGCACAGAACCATGTCCAAGAGTCACACCATGTGCCTGAGATGTGTCCAAATGCTTCCTGAACTCTGCCAGGCTTGGTGCTGTGACCACTTCCCTGGGGAGCCTGTTCCAGTACCCAACCACCTCTGGGGGAAGAACCTTTTTCTAATATCTGACCTAAACCTCCCCCAACACAACTTCAAGTCATTCCCTTGGATCTTGTCACTGGTCATCACAGAGAAGAGATCAGTGCCTGCCCCTCCTCACAAGGAAGATGTAGACTACAGTGAGGTCTCCCCTTAGTCTTCTCAGGCTCAACAGACCAAGCGCCCTCAGCCGCTCCTCACATGGCTTCTCCTCAAGGCTCTTCACCATCCTCATTGCCCTCCTTTGGACACTCTCTAATAGCTTAATATCTTTCTTATATTGTGATGCCCAAAACCGCCACACCACTCAAGGTGAGGCCAAACCAGTGCAGAGCAGAGCAGGACAATTCCCTCCCTCATCTGGCTGGCGATGCTTTGCCTAATGCCCTCCAAACATAGTTAACCCTCCTGGCTGCCAGGGCAAATAAAATCAAAGTAGGATCCCCATGCTACAAAAATTAATATTTTCTGTTCTGTTCTACCAAAAAGCAAGTCATAATGTATGTTTCCATCAACAGTAAATATAGTCTATATCTGCCATTCTCACTGAGAGTATTAACAAGTGATGTAAGTTTTAGAGGTGATAGAAGCTGATCCTCAATTATCCTTCTCTCTTGAAGGTCAGCATTGAGTTATTCTGTGAAATGAGAATCACCTAGTATGAAAGTGCATTGAGACTTTGGTATTTCACAGCTTCAGACTGTTTCATTTGTTCACTAGAAATGTCATTGGATTATTTTTTTATTACTTAGGTAATCTTGGAGGATAATACTCTTATGATAACCAAAGGAGCCCCTGGAGATAAATCTGGCATCCAAAACAATCATGAATCAAAAAACAGGTGGGAGAAAATCAGGGGTTTGCTCATCAAGTAAAGACTGAAGTCAATGCAGAATTTTCTCTCCAGGAAGTTCCATGTTGATGGCTGAAGACTGTCACCTTTTTATTGATCTCCCAATTAAATTTCCTGGACCTTTTTTTTATAAATACTTGGTTTATACGGGTTTTTTTTCATTTCTGAAAGAAACATAGCATTTAGTTGTCTTTGTGTTTGGAGTTTTTTTATTATTAATTACAGTTCAGTGTTTCTCAGCTCAATATGTCTTGCTGTGTTACTAGCAGAAGAAAGGGACTAACTAGGAAAGAGATTTCCTTGATCTGAGTTCACTTTCAGCACAATTGCAAATACTGTTGGTACAAATTTTGTTTAAAAAAATCATAACTGTATTTAATTCAAAATTGAATGTATGGTTATTTATACTTTCTAAAAAATAAATTGAATTCATATTCAAAGCAAAAAATAATTTTTAAATAATTTTTCATTTGCCTGGAATTCCAATAATTAAACTTTTAAAAAATTTCTCCCCATTCCACTAATTTCAAACTATTTCACAAAGTGAACATTGATTAATTAAATATGTCCATTGACTCAAATCTACTTACTTTGGATATAAAAAATATTTGGTCTGAAAGTTTCACCTTGCCCTATGGCTGAACTACAGTGACTGTCAGTATGAGTTTTATCTTACTTAAAAAGTTGTGACAGTAATATTGTACCCTTGTGAGAAATTACTTAATTAGCGCCTTCCAATTATCGAGGTCACTGAATGGAAAATTCTTAAAGTGTAATATCATACTGATAGGAAATGGAATAGTAGACTAGAATTGATCACTGCTCCAATCTTATCTATCATCCTCTGACCTGTGTCATAGTGTCCCCATGGACACCAAATGATCCCAAACAATAGATTGCAGAGCACACCACATTGCAACAGCTGGTGACCGCCAAATGCCCTGATGAATGTGCTTTGCCAGCTTACTCTTAGGACCTCTTTTCATAAGCAGCAAAATGACCAAATATAATCTCAGTAATTCCCAGAACATTGTCTTACTATGGTTCTCTCTGTTTTCAGTATAAAATTTATTGTCCACATATTTCATCCTCCTCAAGATCTTTAGAAAGAGCAGGAAGATGCAGAAGAAAATTTCTCCCATAAAGATTAGATCAGAATCACAGCTGCAGCTTTTAAGTATTGGTTAAGTGGGTAAAAAGCTCTCAAAGTGATGCTAGCAGTTGATGAAGTTCTGGTTCATTATATAAATGGGCAAACTGAGCATACAGTTAAGTGATTTGCACATTTCACTCCAGAAGTCAAAGGCAGAACTCTTAGTAAAACATGATATTCATGATTTTTAATACCCAGCTCATAATGTATTCTGCAGTACACTTTGTTGGAAATAAGTGCCTAAAGCAGATGAGGGAAACGACAAATTATGGCATGCACAACAAAGTGGAGGACTTCTAAAGCAGTTATATCAGCAGCATCTGCACAAAATTACTCCTTTTTTTATTTTGTTACTTTTGTCTTGATTTGTGTCTTCTTGTCATTAACTATAACAATGTATTTAGAATTTAAAATTATGATAATATCTAGAGACCTCAGTCATCTAGATGACCTAGACATTAAAAAATGTGTTTGCGGTATTTTTTATTTAAATGACTGTGCCTAATCCAAAATGTTTCAGGCTCAATTCTCAAAAGTAGTTAGTGTCTTGCCTCTGTTGAAATCAGAGTTATATGCCTGCAGGCCAGATAAAGAAGAGCTGTAGAGTCCAGAGAATATGGTATAATAAAATAATAGGGCAAGTGAATGTAGGAAAAGTTTTATTTCTCTTTTTTCTTGTTCTCAATTTTCCTTAAGAATTTAGCAAAGCTTATTCTGGGTCACTTTGGTCTCCTGTAGTGGTAACTGCAGTGCTGACTTAAGCTGTCTATGTGTGATATTAAGCGCTGGCTTTCATGCTTTTTGCTGACATACACGAACTGGCAAAATTTATATTAGCACCACAGCTACTCAGAAAATTAACGGTCAATGAATATTTACTGGAACCGAAATGTTGTCTACCAGAGAAATATAATGCTCTCTGTCTTCTGGCTGGTAGTATATCAGAAACCATTGGAGTCAGTTGATTCTGGTTTTGTCATATAGCTGGGTATTTGTTTTAGAACTCTGATTCATGACATGGATTCACTGTATAATGTAACTGCTTATTGATAGCAGTCCTTTATTTTATACATTTATTACCTGACATACAATTAAAATTTAAATGTTCATAAAAATGCATTCTGAAGGCCTTCCCCTCAAGAGATTTGTGAAGGCCTAAAGGAAGATGAAACATATTTCCAGGCATCCCTCAAAAGTTGTGATACTAAACTGTAGAAGAAGAAATCAATGATATTCAATATGAGGAAGAACTACTTTACATCGAGGGTGGCAGAGAACTGGAACAGATTGCCTGAAGTGTCTCTCTCTGAAGACATTCAAACCCCACCTGGATGAGATCCTGTCACCTGCTCTGGGTGGCCTTGCATTGGAAAGGGGGCTGGACTAGATGATCTCTGGAGTTCCCTTCCAACATGAATGATTCTGTGATTCTGTGATACAGTAGGCTCAGAACTTTCCCAACTTGACAATACCGTAAATGTTATAAACTACAAACTATTGGACAAGGAGTAAAATTTACAAAGATATCCAAGTCCCATTTTACAATGAGGCTTGGAGATTTAGATTCCCAAGTCCCATGGAAAACCAAAAGGCTTCAACTAAATTTACAAGGACATTTCAAAATATTTTAAAATTGTAGTCCTTTAATGGTTGTTTTGAGAATACAAAGATCCAGACATGGCTGTCAATTTAGAAAAGCACAGCTTTTTTATATTAAATGCATACTAGATGAGATGTTTTGTCTTTATTTCATACATTATTGATTCAGCTTATGCTATATGTTAAGCTGAATAATTAACAAACTAATTGATGGCAATACTTTATGCAACGTAATTAAGAGCTAAGTCAAAGCAAGCTTACTGCTAGAAAGGGTTTGTCTCTGCAAGCTGTGAGTTCTTGCAAGGTTAGTACGACCTATGTTTCCCAAACAGGTTCAGTAACAAGCTGTAAGTGACTTCATGTATTCCACCACTAAAATGCATACATAGGCATGAATTCGATTCCAAATTTAAGAAGTTAATGGGTTTATGTGCATTGACTTAACCAGAAGCTAGTCATCAGAAATCAAATTTGTTTTCAATGATTGTGTAAGTGTATGGTGAGACACCCTGTGCTAGAAGTACATAATTTTATTTTTAATTAAATAGGTTTTGGGGTTTTTTTCACCCTAAGGGATTATTTCCCTTCATCTTTCTTTCATCTTTCTCCCACTCTTAAACGCATACAAAGTAAATGTTCTCCATCTTCGAAACTGGCTTTGACACTTGCGAAATGGTCTAGTGAACTCTGCAATGACTGCAAGAGAAAAGTCTATTGTTTCAATCTTTAATAAAAATTCCATTATCATCTATGCATAGAGGATCATATATAATCAGTATGAATTAGACACCTAGAAGAGGTGTTAGAAGAGGAATGTCCAATCCATGTCCTGCCAGAAAAATTACTTAAGCTCATAGCTCAGTCTTAGCAATGCTTGTCCTAGAGCTGCAGGACCCTAAAGGATGGGGCCTGAATATTGGCTGTTCCAGTCAGGAGTTGGTTGTACTGCCCCTGTGCAGGAGACGTTGTCTTGGTGGGGAGCATATGCAGCAGACGGTCCTCCCCTGGAACTAGGATGAGTGTCATCTTCCTGGCTGGAATGACTGCCCACTGTCCTGAGAGCGTGGGCCACGCTTATTCTTACTGGGTCTGGATGTGGTCCAGCCCAGGTCTCACTTCTGCATTGCCTATTGTGCATAAATATCAATCTAAGCCTTTTTGCCCTTTAAGGCTGTTGTGGATTAGTAGTAACTGGCAACTAAGCACTACTCCGCTGCTCGCTCACTCCCCACACACCAGGTGGCATGGGGAGAGAACTGAAAGTGTAAAAGTGAGAAAATGCATGGGTTGACACAAAACCAGTTGTTTATTACTGTACTTCATAACAACAAAACAATAATATTGTGAGTAAAAATAAAATAATAAAACAACCCCAACCAGAGGTAATAAAACCCAAGACAGACAAGTGATGCAGGTGTAAACCGTTTCTCACCACCAACCATAGATGCCCAGCCAGCTGCCAAGCAGCAGGGCAGTGTGAGAAGCACAAAAGGTCTTGAATCTCTCCAAGCACAATTAAAACATCCCTTTATAATCAACACAGTTTCCAACACAAATCCAAAACATAGCCCAATACCAGCTACTATGAAGAAAATTATCTCTATTACAGCCTGAATCAGCACACTGGTGAGCATAGTTTCTGTCGTGACCTGAGTTTAGTAAGCATACTTTTTTTCTTCTTCATCAACCCCTTAAGTGCTGACAGCACTGAGCCAAAGAACATATTACTCATTATATTCATTCATATTTGCCCCCAAATAATTTTTAGATATTCAAAGAGTGTGGTTTTGAATCAGTAAGGCTTCTGAAAACATACCAGTTACTGCAGTACAAGGAAAGAGTCCGAGTCTGTTCAGGGCTTTTCTTTTGTTTATTATTTGTATGTAAATTGTTTATTTATTGAAAACACTACATTATACTCCCAGGAAATCATCATCTTGGACATAGAGATTTGAATTTCTCTCTTTCAGACACTAAAATCAAACATTCTTTTCTTAGGAGTAAGAACAAAAAATATTTACAGTATTTAAACAGACAATTCCATTAATCGGTGACATTTTGTCAAAATGGGGGCAAATGAATTGGGAATAAAGGAAGTGATATTTTAAGTGATATAGCATAAGTCATTCACCCTTTGGCTTAGAGGTCCTTTATGAATAATGACAATGGAATAAATGTCTCAGTCCTTTTTTGGAAATGATTCATCACTTTATGAAGAAAGTACATTGTCATTGTAAAATACTGCTGAAGACTGGACTTTTCCAAAGTAAGACTTATGTTGTTTTACACAGAATCTAGCTTTGACAGAAGTAATAGATTTTGTTCAGTCAGGTAAAAAAACCCTAATAATAATAATATGTGTTATTAGTTTTATACAGTGATAACGAAAAAATTGGAATATACAGAAAGGTCTCAAAAGCAGTGTTAATAGGGTTATTTTGTGCTTCCTGAATGTTTTATTTATTTGGAACAGAATATATCCAAGGTAGAAAATCTACTGGAAAGATTCATTAGAAGGGTAACCATCCATGTGAAATAGCATTTAGAATCTGCAGTTTCTAGAGCTATCCTTACTTAAGGGGCAAAGTTTAATTTTATATTTTATTGCCTTGTTTATTTGGCTGTTTACAATCAACATGCTGTCACTGCTCAGAAACTCAGCTGGCTTAGCTGTGGCTGCTTAGAGATGTCACATAGCACACTCAAATTCACATGACTGCCATCAAGACAAGCTTTGATCCACAGACAGTCTTAGATCTGTGTAAAGCAAATGGATTCTAAGTGCCTTAATTTCATTAAAAGAAATTACGCTTCTTTTTAGAGGGAGATAAGTGTAAATACTAAAAGCATCAGCACAGAGTAGAGAGATGTGGCCAAAAGCGAAGCAACTTTGCCAGGTATTCTACTATCACACAATAAGGAAATTGTTTAATGTGCTGGGGCAGGAAGAGAGGCAAAAAGGAAGGCGGCAAGCAGGACAAGCAGCTGTGAATGTAATTCTTGAGTAGTAGAGTAGAAGAAAAGCTCCTTAAAAGTATAGAAATCATCAGAAGGACATGACACCGTGTTCAAGGTGGTAATGTTCATTCCTTTACCATTGAGAGTTGCAAGATTTTCTCACTTATGTTCTTTGAAAATTAAGAAATGACATAAGAGAATGTCTCTTGTTTCATCTATTCCTAGTAAGCTGTGAATTGGCTATAAGGAGCCTTACAAGGCAAAACAGTAAGTTGCAAAGCAAAACATCTCCAGTGTATAGACACTGATGAGGTGCCTCTCCATTTGCTGACGCCCTGCTGCTTCTGAAGGCAACACCTCTCTCTGCTTCCTGGAACCTCTCTAGTCGTTATAGCTCCTCTTGTAACAGATGTGGTGATTCCAGGGCCTTGTGCAGGGTGAGAGTAATGTTGTACTACAGAAGCATGCTCTGTCTGCATCCTTCTCTGTTTATGGGGCACTCCTTATTTCACCCTTACCTTCTTCAGGAAAAACAAGGTCCCATGCAGCACTTTCCCAAATAAATGAGTTTTGAACACTGTTGTTTAATGCCATTATCTGCAGCAACATTTGTTTTTATGTGAATGAAATTTATCCTTAGGACACAAACTACAATTTTGAGTTTAGCTAAGATGGACAAAGGGACTATTTGTATAACAATTCATGAGTAATTAGCTAGGAGACGATGCTGATTTGATAAGTGTTTCTTTGTATCTGTTTGGAGTTTAAAAGCTTCAGTTTGGAAGATAAAGTCTGCCTTCCTTTGCTTTGGGTGCTTTTATTCTTTGGGTACTGATGACTGATAAAATAAGTTAGAATATCTTGTACAGGTGTCTGTTTAACAAAGCAAAGACCTGACTATACCTTTGTTTTTTAGGAACTCAGACTTCCAGGCATGCATACACACAACTGCAACAACAGAAAAGTAAATTTAAATACTTCACCTACCTAATAAATCACATGGAAATGTTGGTTTTTTTAAGAATGAAAAAAATTGACAACAACGTTATAGTTGAGGCTGTACTGATAATTCTACCTGGGCAAGATTCAAATTATTTGGTTCAATACTTTCAGAAAATGAACTAAAAATTAATTAGATCTTGAAATATGGCACAATAATTCTCCAGTGACATTTGAGCAATCTGGGTAGTATTTTAGATGAAAACTTTCTATAGCAAAAAACCATTTAAAATCATATATTGATACATGCCCTAAAGTGGCTTAACTGTTTTTTTCTCTGATCTCATATACTAACTTTTAAATCAAAAACTTTGTTTTATTCCATTATCAGTGTAACTCTACACTTCTATACTTTAGGAAATGTCTACATAAGTATTATATATGTCAAAAATATCATGTTACTTCTTCTTCTTTTTTTTTTTTTTACTTCTAAATTCATGGGGACACTACAGGGTTTTTAATCCCTAGTTTAATGCAATTTTCTTCTTGTAAGTGTCCTCGGAGAGTTCTGAGAAGATAGAAAATTGCCTGGTAATGTTGCAGAAGATTTTCTTGAAAAAATCTGCTTTTCCTCTAACACTTAATGATTTAACAAAATATGTCTTCAGTGTAATGACCTTTATGTAATCTTAATAAAGTCACCATGATCAGCATTGCACATGCATTCTGTCAGAAAAGCTGATGTTTTATAGTTACTTTAAAGGCATATCAAAAACTAAAGAAGCTCATGAGGAAAAGGTTAAAAGAATTAGATGTGCATAAAATAACTACAAACTAAGGAGGCAGAAGTAGGAATCTGCCTGAAAGTACTGAAAGGATAATATTAAAGAAATTAGAAGTATCGCTTGTGAATATAGGAAAGAAAGTATCTTTGAAGCAAAGAAAGGGGAAACTAAGGCTGAAAAGCTAGAATTATTTGCCAAATTAACTAATTACAGTGTTATCAACCTCTTAGGGGAAGCATTAGGAATCTCTTCACTCAAACTATTCAAATTTAGGCTTTGGCAAAGCTTCAGGGGATATTCTGCAAAGAACAATGCTTCTCTGGTGAGGTGAATAGGCTGGAGAGAGGCTGATAAAGAGACAGAATTAGCATAGTGCACAGCTGTGTGAGAAAGACACAGCAAATGCTGAAATAAAAAGTAAGCATTTTTGTTTGAAAGGGGCATAGGCAATTACTGATCCTAGAATTTAGAAAGTCTTGGTGATATTCTGCATGGTTAAAGAAAGTGGAAACTTCTAAAGCTTTCCTCTACTACCTCTAGAATAACCCTTCTTGATTCATTATGACCAAATGATTTACTAGTGAAATCATCTTAATGGCTACAGACTGTGAAGCACTACAAAGAACAGTACTCCACACTCTAAGAAATTCACCTAATACAAATAAAAAGTGCCATCTACACAAAATGCAGGTAGCCTGGTTAGTGAGATGTGATTAGAGCTACTTCATATTCTGACAAATAGTCTGAAGACCACTGATGGATTTGAAGATTAAAAAAAATTATGGTAGTGCTGTTGTTGGTTTTCTCGAGTCTCCCTTCTTGTGGCTTTGTTGGGAGCACATTGGCATGACCAGTTTTTTTCTTATGTTCCTTTTCTTATGTGACCCTCCATCTGCTGTCACTTATCTACTTCTAGTTTATATAGTCATTTCAGGATGCCAGTTTGCATTAAAAATGGAAAATTAAAATTGTTCTAGTTTATTTTACTATCCATGTTTTTCTTATTATTTCTTAAATTTTTGATCAGGTGATACTTCTCAGGTTCTAGCCTATACCATATTTATCTTGTTTAGTTTTAGTTTTACAGTTTCAAAACCCAAGACGTTTTTAAAATGGTAGGATAAAAGCAACCTAATAATCTAGTAACTCCTCATATAATCTGGTGTTTGTATAAAGTAGAATAGGAAATACATAAATAAACCCAGAAGTATTTAATACCTCTGTGATTTTACTCTTTGTTTCTGTGGAGATGATCAATACTGATTTGCTGCATAGCTACAGTATTTCAGAATCCATTATTTGCCATACAGGATATGTATGTTTCTCATTGGAAAGCTAAAGTTAAAAGGTTTTGTGCTGATGTTTCAGGAAAAGTATAAAATGAAATGAGGGGACTTGGCTAAGATGGGAGCAACTATTTTCTAATTCTTTAGAACACCAACTCACTCATGTAGTTGAACTTGACAAAAACAAAATTTCCCATTTTTGTGGAAATACTGGTGATATTACAAATGTAGAGCCAAATACCCTTATGCTAACAGGATGGTAGGATAACCTACCATCTACAAATGTAGATCTATTCAGTTATGAAGGATTTACAAAAGAAAAGCCAAAAGATGATATCTCTTATAATAACACCATGTAACTGAGCAATGTAGAATGTGAAATGGTTATCTTATGAGAAAATAAAACCCTTTGGAAATAATCTAGGAAAAACATAATGTAAAAAAACTTGTACTTCAAAAGAAATATTCATACTGGTGGCAAAAGGAATATTGGTGAAGTTATAACTGTTGCTTTGTTTTGTTATTCTAACAGTGTTACTCCTGGTAAGATCCCATTCTGTAGGATTATATTTCTCTGAAGTGGAGCTATTTGAAAAGGAAAGAACAGACAAGGAAGAATAAATGTGAGTGAGTGTGCCACAGTTGCCAGCCAAAGGCCAGGCTTGCATCCCTGCTGTTGAAGTCTTCTGACCTGTTGGTATAGGAAGGTTGCATCCATGTTACACACCAGCATGAGTGTATCATAGCAATAGAGCTGTCAACAATCCTTTGCATCTCAACAACACACTCTTCTCTGGGCTGCAGCCCGCTCTGGTCTCTCCATGTCACACTCAAAGCATTAACTGCTCCAATAGGCTCTGTGTAAATGCCCAGAAACAGCGACTCATGTTCTCCTTTGCACTGACTAACGAGCCTTGTTTGGTGTCACTACTGCTGCCGTTACTTAAAAGATGACAGATGAGACCATGGAATGGCACTTCACGGAATAACACATTCTGTAGGATGGTCTACAAATTCTATCTATAGGATAGAATTTAGGACTATAGTTATACCACACAAACATACTATACACTGTGGAAAGGCAGGTCTGTCCCCAAAGGGATGCTGCCCTTTGTTTCCTCAGCAAATATTATCAAGGTATTACTGCAATGTTTGACTTCCCAAGTGCCAGATATGCTAAGCAGACAATGTTTCCTACCGTAGATGAAAGTTCCCAGTTGAGGGAATATTTAGCTTTTCTGAGAATAAATCCTAAATTTAAACTAATTTACAGACATGTGAATGATTAGGGAATTAAAATTGTTACACCCCGCCAAGAATGATCCAAAAGAACCCTTGGTCTTAGTTCAATAGGAGAATGAAAGGTATTAAAACAGATTTTTAGTTGTTCTGAAATCAGCTCAACTAATCTGATTTGTCCCACAGAACTAAGATGTTAATTTTTATCAGTCTCGTGCCTCATGACCTTCATTTTCGTTCAGCTCTCTGAAGTCAGATACTGTGCCCAGTTAGATGCAGTCAGAGACTTCACTTCTGATCTCAGCAAACCTCTGCTATTAGCATTATTTTAATCTCTGAAAACCTGCTGCTTTTAAACTCCAGCTTTTTACAGCAGCAGACCATTGCATAAGCCCAAAATACTACCATTTGTCTAAATACTAGGCTTCCTAGTGAAGCCAGCATAATTTTAACTTAAATCACATAGTACACAGTCTGAACTGGTAGCATCTAATGAACCTACATGCAATTAACTTCACTGGAGATCAGTGTTGATGCTAGTACCTATATAGCCAGTACAGGGTTAAATCAGCTCTGGAGAATACAGTGGGATTAGGGTATCAGGAGTTCTGCAGATATGACCCTAATGCCAAAAAACAGTGAAGCACTGTGAAGTACAGTGCAGTCATGGATTACTTGAACATTCTGACTTGAGAATCCTAGGATTTGATTATTAAGCTGCTCTACAGCTTAGACAGTCATTTCTAACTAACTGGAAAAATCAGTGTGGAGGCCATAATTCTAATTTGACACTCTTTCATGCCCTGTTTCCATGAGTTTTTCAGAAATGGAAATGACTCCACAGGAACTGTGTCAGGAGAGGATATAAATAGAAAATCCCACCTTAAATACGTAGAAGATGGTGGCAGTCAAAAGGATAAAAATTGCACCAAATAAACACAATGCCAAGTCTCAAACCTAAGAAGAGGTAGCTGAACTTGAAGATCTGCAGCAAAAAAACCCTAGTAATATTTCACTAAAATACATGTAGAACTTAGACTTCTAGGAAAATGAAGGAAAATTAGAGATCTAGCCTTTTCAGGAATTCTTGTTTACCAAGGGCTTTCCTTAACTCTTTATGATTTCAAAGGTTGTCATGTTACTCAGTTAATGATAATACATCCCTGGAAGACCAGCATTTTTAGCAAAGAAATATATAATAGCCAAAGGTGAAACATCATTCTAAAATGGAGTAATAATCTTGATGTTCAGAATGTTCTATACCTTGCAGAGTGTTTGCCAAAAGCTTTTCTTTGGCCTTCCTAAGGTACAAAGAACAGTTTTAATAAGCTACTGCATGATTCCATAGCATATGTGTCTGAGACAAGTGAGCTGCCACAGAGTCATCTTTGGTTTTGATGCATTCATAAATCAACTTTAGAAAGAGGAGAAACACAGAAATCACAAGGCCAAATAGGTAACATTTACTTAACTTACATGCAGCTGTAGAAAGAGGGTCACAGTAGAGAATGTTATACAACCTTTGTGTCAGACAGCACATCTGCTTTATTTCTATCAGTTTACTAACTAAACTTGTATTTATGAGAATCATTCAGAAGAATGATCAATGTATGAATGAATGGCTGCAAAATATCCACAGACGAAATATGAAGACCTCACTGCAGCATTTTTTTTTTCTAAGAAGTTTTTGACTAAGACCTGCAAAAACAGTGGGTCAGGTTCATTCCTAATGAGCAACCAGGTGGTGGGTTTGGCCAGGAATGACACAGAATAAGCAAGGAAATGTAATCCTGACATCAGTCTTCTCTTTCATTCTTTGGGTATTCATAACCTCATCGTAAAATTTAAAGCACTCTACACTAGGCTGGAAATTATGAAAATAACTAGGAATGGCAAAATTTATATGTAAATATATAATGCACATGCAGATAAACAGAGGTTTCTTTACCTATTTATTCGATCAAAAAGATGTTCACTAAAATGAAGCCAGCCTCATTTAATGCCTTTCTGCTGGGAATGAAAGCATTTGGCTATTGGCCAATTCTATTCAGTACTTTTTGCCAGGTTCCAGCACAGTACATCCCATTTCATCTCCTCTTCTCTTCCCAAAGAACCCCAGGATCTCCCCATGGTAATGAGGTTTCAGATATAGACAGAGTCAATGCCAGATCAAATACTCACAGACAAGCAGACTTTCTCTCAAAGTTGAGGAGACTATTTTAAACCATACAATTAAAATACATAGGGGGTAAGGGGTGGGGACAAGCTATTTTGATTGCTGTCCAAATTCATCTATCCTCATGCTGTTTTTCTTTTCCCCTTGCTCTCATTTGGGCTGTCTCCCTCTGGGCTCAGTTCTCCATGTTTCTGTAGCATATAGAGAGAGCAGGGAGTTGGCATATGGGAGGTCATGCACAGAAGAAACATTTAAGTTAGGCTTTTCTTCTGAAACTGAACCTAAGGGTGTACCCGTGCACATACACACAGTGGGTGCTAAATTTTGTCTACCAAAAAAAAGCAGAATTCAGGGCTACAGCATCAATATTATTCATCTCCCCTGTGGCCCCTTTCTAGACTTGAGAACTATGAATCTCACTGTCAGATCATGTCCCTTTTTGTCCTTGAATAGATATGTGAGGTTAAACATGTGCAGACAACAAAAGAAAACTGAAGGACCTGGCTGACTGCTTGCTCAAAGGGAAAATGGCAATTATGGATGTTCAAACCCGTAGATCTGTTTATTTCCACTCTCCATACAGGTTTCAGCCATGTAGGTTGTCATGCCCTTTGGCTCCAAAACAAGGATATAGAAAACTGGCTGAAGCCTATTTAAATCAGCAGGCATCCTGCAGGCAGCACTAATCACTAGACACTTAAATGGAGATTTCACATGAGGGACAGAGGAGTTGTGGAAGAAATGAATGATTTGTTTTGACTCCAGTACCTATACTACAAATTTACAAGAGACAACTAAGGGTCAAGTGTGAATATTCAGCTCTTCCAGTGCTCATAGCTGGGCACAATTCAGAATTCTGTGCTCATGAGAATCCACTGGACCAAGAATTTGTATACCTATATTCTGAAGTATGGTTGTTTATATTATATGCTAAGGCAGAACTTAAGTGAAATAAATAAGCCACACAGAAGTCACACATGAGCATTTAGTTGGTTCTGTTACCAAACATGGACTGCAGGTATGTTGCAGGTGCAAGAAGTTAAATGCATATTTCTTTGTTCTCAGCAGTAAAATGATAACACAGCACCATGCTCAGATCCTGGCCTCAGAGTTCGGCAATAGCAGCAGCGGTGAATGCAGAGCTCCAATTTAAATGCAGTTGATCATTGTCAAGTCCTGGAATACATTTTGACAGTGGAAGGACTCCTGGTGTGTGCGTGCTGCGTCAGCACCTCTGCATTCCTCTCTGTGGCTCTTCTGTTACTCTCTGGGCAACGATGGCCGAGGTGTTCGAGGCTGTCTGAACAATTTGTTAGCAACTGCTATCACGTATAACCAACATTTTCAGAACAAACTCTACTACTTACTTCACAGAGCAGCATTTTATAAATTTGCCCTTACTTTCCTTAATGACAAGTTTTAGTATATAAATTGTTAATGTGCTTATGTGGACGCATTGTATAAAATGCCCTTGCTTTCAGCTCTCTGGTCAACATCGCACCATAATCAAGTGGTGTTTCCCTCTGCAGCTGTAGTGGAGGATTTACTGCTCAGCAGAATCCTCACAGATCCCCTAGGAGTTTGTTGGTAATCCCCAAGGCAGTGTTGAGGGAAAGGTTGAGCAGTGGGCCAAGCTAGGGAAAGCAGCAATAAGGAAAATTGATATTTTTTTTTTTAATTCCTGCTTCAGAAATATCTTAGTAAATAGTAGAATCTTAAATGCTCTGCAGAAATAAGCTTGAGATTTATTTGTATTTTTATTTTTTTTCCCTGTCTTTCTTTTTTATTTGTTCTTTAAAACAGTGACTAAACAGGCAAGATAATAAAAAAGGATGAGGAACAACTGACATCGTTGCGCCAGTTATTCCAGAGGAGTCATTTGATGAATCGGAACGTGTCCCCTTTAAAGCAAAGTGGCGTAGAGATGTGAGAGCCTGGACACTAGACAATTTCGTTCTCCTTGATCAAAACAAGTATTTACACAATCATTGCCAGTGTGTGGAGGAGTTAACTCCCTTCTCTCCTGTGTAACCCTCCAAACCTTGTAACTGCTTTCCAGCAAATATCCTTGGAGAGAGGCCACCTTCTAAGAGAGGCAAAAAAGTAGATGAGAGGGAGAAAAGACCTTTGTACTCTGTCTGAGCCTCTTGACTTTCTAAAAGCTTTTCCTGCAAATGCATTTCATTCTATGGGTACCTTTGTTACAGCCAGTCTACAAGTGTTTAACATTATTTCATCATTCTTATCCAAAGGATGCTCAACATCTTGAACTCCAAGAATAATAGTGTGCTCTCTCCCCTTCTCCTCTGTGCTTCTTCATAAACCCCAGCCTCATGTGGTTGTTAAATTCTTTTTCCTGGACACACAGAACCCTTTATAATTGACATGCAACAAGGTCTCTCAGAGTTTGGTATTGATCCCAGTTAATGGATAGTTGTAAATTGAGTATACTGCTTTTCTTAGATGAGCCAGCTGTAACCCTAAAACTATGAGAATCACGATAGCTGTTTGGATAACACAGACTTATGGCTTGGGTTATTGGAAATTTGAAATGAGTAGGTTTTATATAGATCTGCTAGAGAATTTGCAATGAGAAGCATTGACAGCAATCTCACACATTACTGCAATAGGCAAGAATAGGAAAATGTAAGGTGAGATAAATTAATAATTTCCCTCACTCTTCACACCTGCTGCATCTGGACTCACAGATTTATCAGTAATTTTTTTTAAATACTTTGAGTGTCTTCACACTCCAGGAGCCTAAATCACCAGTTCTGCTTTTGTGAGTGTTTCAAAAGTTGAGCCTTAGTAATAAAACTAAATTCTCCAAAGGAAAACTAAACCTATTTTTGCTCTTACCTTACTATCCCTGTTACTCAAGATTTCTAAAGCTACAATATGACCAGAAATGGACTGTCCTCAGACCTCAAGAGGAATAAAAACTGGAGCAACTGCTCTCTGAAGCCCTGCTACAACTTCTGCTGAGCCAGATGCTGAAATAGTCATGACACAAAAGTTACTTGACTCTTCATTGCTAAAATCAGATTTTTTCCTGCTATTCACAAACAGCTCATCCTGTGAAGACAATGGGGGAAAAGAGTTCAGTCTGGAGCAGAAGAATGTTTTTTGACATTTTCTGAATTCTTTTGAGAAGGTTACCGCTGTTTTGACAGAAAAGAAAATATTGCATAGCTGCTGCTTGCCAGCATGATTCTCTCTGGATTTCAAAGGCAGGGTTTTTTTGTTTATTAAGAATTTGTTTTGATTGACGTACAAGAGTCTCAGAGCATCCGTGGTCTCTTCTAGCTGTGAAAAACCAAAAGAAGCCAAGTGAATCAGCCTATAACCTTAAGCAGCTGTGGGATAGCCTTTGAATGAACAGGAATAGCTCTCGTTGGGTTTTTTGTGTGTCTCTGATTCATTGCAATAACTTTCCAAGCACTGCAATAATAATCTGTGTGAGTTGGGATTTTTGGCTTCTGATAGTTACATGTTATAAAAGGGCCCAGAGGTATTATGCAAAGAGCAAGAATGATAAAATTTTCTCCTTCCAAGATTTGTGTGTGTGTGCTAAGAGGTAAACAACGACTGATTTAGATTCCAGATGGGTTGTTTTATTTTGTGTTATTTCCCCTTATTTTTTCAAAAATTCCAGAAGCATCATTGTCTGCCTATCTTGCAGATATTTATGTGACCCTTGTGACTTTGCAGCTAACACAAAGACTGCTTAGATTCATCACGAAAGGAGAACAAGAAAAATGTAGTAGAGCTGTGTGGCATATTGGGCAGCATGTACTGCTCGGGAGTAAAGGAAGACTGGATTCAAATTTCTGAGCTAGGGATAAGGTTTTGAACTGGATTTTTAAGCTACTGACTCCTTGATGTAAAATACAGAAACACTTGTGAACAGGATGGTGAAAGACATTCTTGCTGAGATATTTACTGCATATGTATCATAAAATGATTTATGTAGATTTTATATTCGACACAGTAGTACACACAAATAAATTGTAACATTCATGTTTACTGTTCTAGGAAATTGATATTTAAACGTTTCCATTCCAAGTAATGTATTATAATACAAGATTTGGTGTGCCATAACTTAGAGGTAACAGCTATGCATGAAGTGATGAGTGAAAATTGAATAAGCCACTTTAATTTTGACACCTCTGGCTTCTTGATTGCCTCAGTATTCAGTGCCTCAGTCAATATTGTCTTAATGTGATATTTAAATAGTTACACAAAGGAATCAGGCTATGAAGTCACAGAGAAAACTAAAGGGGTTTACAGGAGAACTAACAAATACTTAAGTTAAAATTCAAAGGCTTATAGAGTATAGTGGGCTTTTTAGTGTATTCAGAACCGTAGCTTTCCATTTAATTTCAAGGAGGTTATTTCAGGTCCTGCCTCGAGAGGGAGTTGTTAAAGTTTTATGCTAGACATCCTGATGGGTCAAGTTATCAATATTATTTTCCGTATTAAGGTAGTTTTCTGGCAGTGCTGTCCTAATCACATAAACAGTTGGGCCAAATCCTAATGGACTGTGATTCTGGCAGAGCTGTAGTATTCAGAGATATGCTAGAATATTTTAGAAAAGTAGGACAAGTTTTACTAGTCTGAGGAAGGTACTATTAATACATGCAGGTGCATCAAAAAGAGCAATGATCATATAAACCACTTCTCTTCTAAATTACTCTTTTGTTATCCTCAGTCTATTTTTTAGTTTATTGTCATTCTCCTCGAATAATAAGGTTCTTGGGGGAAAAAAACCCTAAATTTATGCATGTCTTTGAACAGTACTCTGCAAAATGTGTTATTGAGAAACAGAAGCAAGAATAACAATATAGATAATTTTTTAAAATTCACCCTTTAAAATATGTTCATCTACTAAGATGTGTCAAATTCAAGCCAGTGGTTTTTTGAGAACAAAATGAGGAATTCAGGCCTCATTCACTTTTGGTCCAACATGTTATGTTTCCCTCAGCTTGTCAAGACAAAAAGATATGGGTCACAGCTGAATGGAACTGATTTCCGTCAAAGAAAACCTGAAGTCAAATGTCATTGTCAAACCATATAAATATTCAGCATTTGTGCAGTTCCTCCCAGGCAACTTTTCTTCCTCTTTCATGGCACTGGTTTGAGTTAAATTTCTCAACAGAAAAGTAAAATGCAAAAGCCAAAAATGCAAAGGTAGAAATTATATAAATACTTCCAAAAATGCATATTCCAACACTTTTCCAGTGGAAGGCTTAACAGGGTTCACTTAACAATTATTCACTGAGGACTGGTTAAATTCACAATATTTTTGCTGTCACAAGACAAGCTTTGTCTGAAATGTTAATGATGTTGTTTTACTGTAGGACCTTTCACAGCATTTTAAGAAAAAAAAATCAGACATTAAGGAGCAAAACTCAATATCAACACTAAAAGTACTTCAAAAGTGCCATGTATACCTCAACATACCATGTACACATGCTATGTATGGTTCCCCATTGGCAGCTGTCATGACTCAAACTGCCTGGTCTTGCTGCAATCCATCTTCTCATCCCCAAACACAGAAGTGGTGAAGGCGGCATAGCACTGAGACCACAGCTGTATCAAGGTTAGCCCCACGTTCTGTTACACGCATGCCCCTCTCACTGAGGAGAGGAACCTCAACTGTACTATGTATCTTGCTGTTTGAAACCCAAAATTTTTGTTACTTCTGACTAGTAATGGTTCCCTTTGTTTTGCTTCAGTATTGCTCCAGGAACATTTCAGGAACCAGTTATTAAAGTCAGAGCTCCGGTGTAATGATAGTCCAATGATAAAAATCCATGTGGTTTCCATAGAAACTTGCAGAGTGTACTCATAGTTTCTCTCCAATATGGATGCACGTTACTGCCTTTGGTGGTCTTCATACCCTGCTATTTTGGGCAGTAATTCTGGATCTCTGGGAATGTAACAGGCACAGTCCTAACTGATGGATACCCCAACTTCCAGGACAAACTGCTGCTATCGGTGTGCATAGACACGCTTTGCACGTGGTGAGGAAGTCCAGCACTAAAATGTTTACTCCTTCTAGTCTTGTTTGTAATGATTGGTTTATATCAAACATAACAACCTAACAGGTGTTCTAAGTTTGTTACTTAAGCTAAGTTGGTGAGGATGTTTGTATATTGGCCATTTGCAGTATCATTCATGTTGAGTGAGTATTGTATTTGTGCTAAGGGACCTTAAGAGGTGAGAAGAGAACATGAAAGCAAGTCAGTGAGAAGAGAATGTGAGAGCATTTCTCTCCCCTTTTTCGTTTTCCTTTCTTGTATTCGCTTGTCATCACAAAGTCTTCAGCTTTGGCATTAAAATTAATCCTGCTGGTTTTAAGCCCTTAAAGAAGGTTAGAGATAAATAATTATTCATACACACACACAGAGCTGCATCCTTAAGAATTCCACGTCCTGTTTTTACCTTTCCAGGGCAACAGCCATTTTTGTATATTCTTTTACAGACTGCATTTGCAGTTTGTATGTCCACCATAAGATGGCATTGTCAGTTCCTGCATTTGTTCCACCATCCTGATGTGGTCAAGAATCAAAGCTGCAGATGCACTTCTAGTGGAAAAGTCAGTGGTGTGTCAGCACTTAGCTCATCGAAGGCACATGTGGCTGCTGGGATCATTAGAGGAGGAGCACAGTGGAAAGAGACAATTTTTCTAAACCTTCTCCAAGAAGTGTCAGGAATAAAAATATCTTCTTTAGCAATAAATGTAAAGATCAAAAGAAAAAAAATCTCTGTTTCCAGAGAGTCTGAAGCTCTGAAATTCATATTAAGGACAATTTTAGTTTGAAGTACTTCAGAATATGAAAAATCAAAGTCAGAATTTAACATTTTAAAAAGGATTGGGAAGGTATTTTTCATCTTTTTCAAATTGATGACCCTGAACTTCATTTAGTACTAGAAAATGGTCAGTGCAGCTAAGAACTGGTGTTGATTTTGGCAGTAACCCGTTCTGAGTTTATCTCCAAAACCAGATTAGAACAACCATGTTCACATCTTAAATGTTCTGAGACACAGACCATTGTGGCAATCCAAACTCTTGTAATAGATATTCCAGTCGTGTCACCTTCTCTCTGTGCCAGCTACAATGGATTGGTTTGGCATAAGGACCTAGACTACTGAGGAACCCCTAAGCTTATCCCTTGCTCTGGAATGTGAATTACAGGAGAAATGTCTAAGCACAAACACACAATCTTTCCTGTTTTTTCAAAAGAACACCATGCTTTCAGATCAATCCATGGCCTTAGATTAAAGAACAGGAATTATATATCCTTACTATTGTGCAAACTACCAGAATCTTAATGCTTCAGTGTCTCTGTAGCCTGTTCTCTCTGCCCTGACTTGACCAAAATCATGACATGTGCCTCATCTTGCTCATTCAAAAGCACTGTTTTGAATGGCTGTAATATGTTGTCTCAGTTGAAAGATTGTTATTGTTTCTATTTTTTCTTCTTTCGAATTTTTCATTTAAGTACCTTAATTCTGATTTAGCTATGTTGGGCTCCTTGTAGTGTCACCTTCCATTTTTCAGCAAGGACATTTATTCTAGTATGCTTTGTGACAGTAGCACAGGCCAGCTTATTGATCCTAGTGGGAACACTCACATGATTCAGGTCATTAATTTGCTTACATGTGTGGCTGAATTGATGTTTCTCAGCATTAAGGTCATCTTCGGCATTTCAATAATGTTGAGCACAAAGTGCTGGTTTCATTAGTTTGACCAAATAAGTGTTGATGTGAGTGTTTCCTGTGTTGTCTTAGCCCCTTCAATTGTTTCCAAATTCACCTGGCAATGTTTCTGAAAGAAATGGATCTATGCTGTGATGTGCAGCTTTAACATAAGATATGTACTAGTATCTATATTACTGGAAGTTTACAGAATTCATATTTATTTTTGACCACTAAAATTAAGAAAGATAAGAAAAAAACTTATTTATGCAAGTACATTTTGACCCATGGTCTTATTAATTAAAAAGGGTTTTATTTTAATCATTTTGTCTTGGCTGGTTAAACAGTGATGGAGATGTTAAACCAGTACAGACACACATATATGTATGTAATTATTTTCCTATATTCCCCTCATAAACTCCAGCCTCATAATAGTAGACTTTACATCCATCACAGGGAGAGGATAGAAAACTTTGGTAAGAAAGTGGTAAAAAACAACAGAGAGTGTCCTAACATGGCACTGCCCCAAAGGAGAAAATTTCTATTCAGTTAGCTGCTACTTCTTCCTTCCTGCGCACCCATCGTCTGCTCTCCTCCTCCCCAAAGTCACTTCTTACCTTCTCCGGGGAGGGTCCTCCCCCTCATTTTTACAAATGCTAATGAATTGCCATACATAAGTAACAGGGGTAAAGAAGGGACTAGGAACTTCTTAAAATGGTTACAAGAGATTACGTATTTGTCACTCATGAAAAATTAGCAATATAGTCTAAAAAAAAGTGCCATTGCTTAGAAAAGACAAATGCATACAAGTCTGGAATTTGTGAAGTGTAATCAACATGACTTTTTTACTAATCAGTGATTTTATTGTTGATTTTGACAATGAACTACACTTTTGTCTTGAGAAATCAATCAAAAATTTCAATATATTTCACAACAGTACTTCAAATGGTCAGACAGTGTATTTTTAAGTCTACCTTTATTTCAGGTAACAGAGTACTGTATAGTAACACATTCCTTTGGTAAGTCTTCATGGTTACCAGAGGGAGATCTGAAATGCAATTTTAGTGTTTTAACCAAACATTTTGGGTCTGAAGTAATTTGTTAAAGTATCTGAGTGGAGTATATTGAGTTTCAGAGTTCATTTTTCTCGTTTCATTTCCTTCTGTTACATTATCTCTGATGACTGTAGTGCAGATTCCTCATTCAAGATGTAACCATCTATAAGAACCACCTGTAAGTCAAATCCTACTGATGATAGGTGCACACTAAAAGCATTACTCTATCGTTGCTTTTTTCAAATTTGGATAGATCAATCTAGGAACATATCAGTTAAATGCATTTTTATCCCTCAATAATATTTTTATGTTTGTTAGGTATTAGTGCAGGTTATGAAATACAACTACAAACTTATTCTAGCTTTTCTTGGTCCGTTTTATTTTTGAAGATACAAGCAAATTTTTTACCCCAAGATTTTTTGACCTGTGATAGCAAAAGAGACCAGCTGGGTATAAGTTTCTTCACTGGTTTTCTGAAGAAATGTTACCACTGTGGGAATTATTGTGTATTTGAGCTGCTTTATCCACAGAATAGAATATTTTCTACTATAGAGAAAAGCTTAGAAGATGTAGTGCTTAAACATTTTTATGGTGGCAGCATGAGAACCAAGAGGTAGGCAGACTGTTGGTTTTTCCCTTTTTATTTTAGCAGCCTGTAAGGGAGAGTTCAAGAATACAACTGATTGACTTATCTTCAGCAGTGTTTTGTTTAAGTCTTTATTGGATATAAAATGTTTCAAATAAAATATTTTGATGGATGTCTCCAGCATGGAAACACACCTTGGTTCCCAGCAGGCTCCTGGCATTCTGCGCTACACCAACTATATGCACTGCAACTCAGCTTCCAAGTACAGATCTGACAAGTGGAGTCTGAAAATGTTGTAAGAACCTTACAGGGTCTGCAGATCCAGGGCATACTAGCCAGCTGGAGGGAGGGGAGTCCAGTATTTCCAAGACACCCAATTTATGAGCAGTTGACAAAAATCCAGAGTGCGAAGTTTTAGGGATCTGCAGAAACCGACTAGAACAAAACTCCTGTACTAGTATTTGAATGTCTTGCTGCTTGGGGGAGGTCAGAGAACATAGCACTCAAGGTCAAGTTCTTAATTTTGTGTTATCATCATCATCATGTATCATCACTTATGCTGTTACTTGTTCTGCTTTCAGTGAACATGCAAGCCAGGGTCAAGGGAAGCATGTGCAGAGCAGTTTTCAGTTTTTATGTTTTACTGAACTAGAAAGGACTTATTTCAAGCTAGGAGCAAGACATAGAAATGTGGTGTTCCATCAGAGATGTCTAAGATATTTTCCAGTTCTTGTATAGTTTAAGATCTTTAATCCTTAATTTGACTGCTTCTCTTCCTTCTACAAAAATTTTGTAACTTCCGTCACGTCCTTACCTCAAACACCCAGTGTGTAACCTTTGTGTGCCAGCGTGGTGTGGCTACAAACACTGTGTATACCACTCCACATTGCTGACATTGAGAGCTGCTGTGTCTTGTGCAGGAACTCAGTCTGAAAGTTCAACTGTCAGAGCACTGTGAACATTGCAGCATGGTCATCTGAAGCACCAAATATTGGGAAATGGATGTAGTTCATCTTTACCTGAATTATTCACAATTAACAAGCAAAAGGAGAGAACTTGTGAATTCTTCTACTCGGCGAGTCAGTGAGGAAAGATGCCTTCTTAGACCTCTGGTCTAAGAGGAGGACTCCATGGTACCTCACAACATCCATCTCTCCAGGTAGGACACATAGAGATTTGTTGGATGCACTATGAAGTGATAAAGAATTGCCTGAATGATGGCATCTAGAGAGAGTAGTGGTGAAGGGCTCAGTGTCCAGAAGAAAATCAGTGATGTGTGGTGTCCTTCAAGGGTCTGTGCTGGGACCAGTACTGTTTAATATCTTCAGCAACGGTGGGATCGAGTGCACTCTTAGCATATTGCAGATAACACCAAGCTGCTTGGGGTGGTTGATGTGCTTTGGGGAATAGGGTGCCATCCAGAGGGACCTGGACAAGCTGGAGAAGTGGGACCATGGAAACCTCATGAGGTTCAACAAGGCCAAGTACGAGGTCCTACTCCTGTGTCAAAGCAAGACTTGGTGTCAATACAGATGGGAGATGAAGCGATTGAAAGCAGCCCTAGAGAGAAGGACTGGAGGTACTGATGGATGAAAAGCTGGACATGACCTGGCAATGTGCACTCGCAGCCATGTATCCTGGGCTGCATCAAAAGCAGTGGGGCCAGCAGAGTGAGGTAGGTGATTCTCTCCCTCTGCTTCCCTCTGGTGGGACTGCACCTGGAGAACTTTGCCCAGCTCTGGAGTCCTCAGTACAGGAAAGACACATCTATTGGAGTGAGCCTAGAGGAGGGCCACAAAATGATCCAAAGGCTGGAGCACCTCTCCTATGAAGACAAGCCAAGAGTTGAGGCTGTTCACAATAAAGAAGAGAAGGCTCCAAGAAGACCCTATTAAGGTCTTTTTAGTAGGGTCTTTAGCTATGGGACAGGGGCTAAATGTTTTAAACTAAAACACTGGAACAGTTGCCTAGAGAAGTGGTAGATGTCCCATCCCTGGGAACAGTCAAGGTCAGGTCGGATGGGTATCTGAGCAACTTGATTTATTTGAGGATGTTCCTGCTTATTGTGGAAAGTTTGGACTAAATGACCTTTTAAAGGTCTCTCCCAACCCAAACCATTCTGGGATTCTGGGATTTTTCGTCTCACTGTTGCTATCTAACGAAACACACAATAATTTATAAATAAATAAAGTCCTCAGTGAGCAGTTGTGATGACCTGACCACTCAAGGTTTTCTGAGCAGAAGCTTTTTCGAAGTCAACAGCAAAAGTCCATGATTCCAGAGGAAATGAAGGTATAGCTGAAGCTGAAGAGAAATTTGACTCAGGACAAATCCGGCTGAAAGATCTTACATGATATGGTTGCGGCTTTTCTGGCAGTTATTTTGGCACCCTGCCAGACCCTTCCTCCAAGTCATCTGTGGTTATCTAAGGAAAATCCAGTACAGGCAACAGTAGGAACAGTGTTTAAATAATCAGTGTATGTGCTTAAAACTGTCTGTTTCCAAATACAACTCAGAAGAACGTATAGAATAACAAGAAATAGGTGACACTTTCAAAAGATCAAGGAAATAGCCTCTTATGTGTCATAAGTACTTCTCTTTGCACAATGCTTTAATGTGACAGATATGGGAGTTATCCTGTCCTATTTTTGAAAATGTTTAATGGTCTGTTTGTATGTCTCAGATGGGTCATTAAGAAATTAGGCTGAAACACTGTATGGCTGTATTATCAGTCAGTAAACTCCACATGAGGTTTTGAATGTTGATTTGATTTATAAATTACACTTTATCCTGGATTCTATCTGGGCATTTCTCCCTCCTGGATTGTGTGGTGTTAGCCTGAAATGCAGGGTCTGCTTCCTTGACTAGCAAGTTAGCTGCAGCCTATCTAAAATAGTTAGGATTTTAGGTGGGCTACAAACAAAAGAAAGTCTTGACTGGCTTGTGTTAGGAGTAGGAGAAAAGGTGACTAAGAGAATCCAAAACATTACATAAGGGTAAAATTAATAATAGGCATTAATGAGAAACAAGGAGGCTTGTACAGGAAAATGAGGGAAGACCTGAAGGAGTGAACAGACTGACTGAAATAGATAAAGGTCTTGAAAGGCACATTTGTTTAGCTGTGTCTTTCTCTAACTGATTATATTGTGTGTGGTGTTCGTGATTATTTTAGGACCCTTACCAAGAGTATTGTCCAAGCCTTACTCTATCTGTTGCATCATTTTTAACCAGCGAGAAACTAAGCCCCCAAATCCAGAATTCTGCAGATTGTTCTGTTTATGAAACATGTTTATGAAACATGTAAAAATTTGATATTGTTTTGATGAAAGGCACACTGGAGGGAAAAGACTAAGCTTATATTTTGCTTCTCTGCCTCTGCTTGGTTATTTGGGAAGGCTTTCTCTGAATCCCTGACATTGATGAGAGCCATTTAAGAAGTTCCCCTTAACCAGGCCAAGCCTGGGCTCACAAGCACAATTCCATTATTTCATCTGGATTTTATTACTGCAAGCAGCTTACCCAGCTGCATAGCAGGAATGTTTAACCAGGAACAAGACAAACTTCCATAAGCTGCTTAATTCAGACTTGGGACTCTTGCTTCAAATCGATTGATATTGAAATAATTACTTCTCAGAATCTGTAGAGGGAAAGGATGTAAAAAGAAAATTAAAATCTAATTAAATGGAGGTAGAAAGCAGTGTCTGGGTAGACAAATCTTAAGCCTTAGCAGATTTTCAAAGGTTACATTATCCTTTTTGTCCCCAGAAGTAAGTCTCTTTACTTTTCTCTTCCCCCTTCTGCACTTCTATCACTATTTTTGAAGTAACAGGGAAAGGTGTGGGTTTTTGTCTTTTTGTTTTGCTTTGTATTGTTTTAAAAAAGAAAGAAAGCAAAAGAAAAATTGTTTTATATATCTATATAAAAGTCATGTAAAATCATTTACATAAAATTTTTCCCTTTTTTTTTTTTTTTTGTATGTATAAGGAAAATGTGGTCCAACAGAACTGACTGATCTACCATGACAATGTCCTGAACAGAAGAACATTATGCTGTTTTCCTAAGAGCGAGGCTCTTTATTTGTAGTGTTCACAGACAAATTTCAGCTTAGGCAACTGTTCTGCTTTCTCCAATTCCCTCTTCATAAACTGTATAGTTGTTCTCCTCTTCATCTACCACGGTGAATTCATAATGCAGCCTGCAATTTAATAGTGAAGTAATTCATGAATAGCATGAGCTAAGCTCCCTTCTTCTTTTCATTAATTTTATATTAATTTAACTGCCCATCTCGATGCTGGAGAGCAGAGCTCCTGGTACTTAGTTTAGGTAGAGGAAAGAAAAACGGTCCTGTTGAGAGTGCGTATTTGTAACATAAAGGTAAAAATACTAAAAGGGTCTTGCTTTGTCTTTGGAAGGGTGAGCTATGTTTAAAACAAGGCTGGTGTTCATTTTTAAAGGAAATGACACTGGAAATAGAGAAACTTTTTTTTTGTTACAGTGCAAGTCCAGATTGAAAGCACAGACATTGAAGTATGTGGGTTGGGAAATTAGACTCTAACTTTCCCTGAGGAAATCATTACAGGGCAGAGGGAGAAGAAGAGTTTATGCTGGAGTCAGAGTGTTTAAAAGCAGTATTCTGAAGTGAACCATTTAATCACTAATACAAGGAAAATAACAGTGACCATATACAAATGCATAAGGAAAAGTGATAATGGGGCAAGCGTGGACAAGGCTTAACATGTGTGCATGCTCTGTAGATCTCTTGCTTTTTTTGGTATGGGAGATTTTCCAGTTCTGTTGTGGTTTGTCTGTCTGGTACTGCCAAATGGATCCCAACCATAAACACTTGTCCCTTCTTTCCTTGAACCCATATAAACATTTTTGTATTCACAACTTTCTTCAGCAAGGTATTCCAGAGCTATACTACCCTTTACCTCCTTCGCTATTTTGAACATGGCTCCCTCTGGTTTCATTTACTGGACTTCTTTGAAAAAACATCTATCCCTATTCCACCTTTCCACATCATTTATCATTTTGCACACCTGTCATATTCTACCTAAATCTCTGCCACAGGCTGAAATATTTTGCCTACCTGTTATCCCTCTTAGAGAAGCCACTCATTCTTTTGATTATGATTATAGCTTCCTTTTGAAGGTTTTTGGTTTTTTAATAACAGATGATTTTCAAGACAAAGGGTTCAGCAATGCATGCATCAACACTTTTATGTTCAGGCATAAAAGTAAGGCAAACTGTTGATTTAAACAGCAGCACAGTGACCAGTTCTGTTTATCCTTCTTCTGCTAATTCCAAAGATTTCCTTAGTGTTTTTCACTACTGAGCACTGCCTTGTTACTTTGTGGAACCAAATACTGGGACCTGCAATTCTTTCTCAGTAATGGTCATGATTTCATATATAAACCTAGGATTCATTTTTCCTGTAAACATTGTGTTGCACTTATTTCTGTTGAGTTTCATCTGTGATTTTATTGGGCAGTTTTGTGAGGTCCTTCAGGTTTCACAGTCTTTACTCCTTTGAATGTTTTTTCTATCCCTAGCACACTTCCCTGCTTTACCACTAACGTCATTTTCAGGGCTAAGATTTAATAAAATGAACAACACAAACTCAGTAGTTTCCACCAGCTACTTTCCTCCACTGCAACACTGACCAGTTATCCATATCCCACCCCCTGCACCTTCCGTCTTTTAGCCGCTTGCTTACTCATTCTTGGACCCTCCCACTTACTCCACTGCTGCTTATTTGGTGGTGGTTTTTTTGTTTTGTTTTATTTTGTTGTGGGTTTTTTTTTGTTTTCTTTTGTTTTGTTTTGGTTTGGTTTGGGTTTTTTGGGGGGGGTTGTTTGTTTGTTTGTTTTGGTGTTTTGTTTTAAATCAAATCTCTTTCTTATATAAACTGTTTTTCTGTTCTTGCTGATTTCTTCAAATACTTCTATAATTTGAATTACAAGACTTCCCTCTACAGAGCCTGTCTGATACACAGATAGATGGACGTCGTATTATTGTAGTTGCCTACTAATTCTGCTTAGTGGAAATTGCTTTCTGTTTCTGATTTGATTTTCTTCCTTTGTCCTGTGATTTACATAAGGTAAAGAATTTTCATATTTACATATTAAGAAACATGACTTTGAAAGGTATGTTTTTGCACTTATTTAGCTTTTTCTCACTCGTTAATTTCAAAGTTCACTCGCGTTCTTTGTTTAAAGTATTAACAGCAGCTCCCGTTGCAGTTCAGATGAAGTCCATCTCTCTTGTGCAGGCTTTTTTCAGATGAGTACCTAGGTATTGCTGCAAATTGAAGAAAACAGTCTTTTGGAGTTTCGTGCTTCAGATAAAATTGTACTGGCTTCACACTCCATCTATATCAAATAGACATGTCCTAGGAAAAGACACGTTTTAATCACGAAAGATTGGCTTTTTGCTTTAACATTAGGAAGAGATAAATTGTCACAGTTGAAAACATTTGAAAGTGGGTTTCATGTTTATTATTTTGCTGAAGAGATCTCACATAGCAAAAATATCCTCAGTTCTACGTTAATTTGTTTGTGGAAACATGGGATATCTTTTTCTTCTCAAAAATAGGATTATAATGGACTAACAAATTTATCCAACTTCTGCTTCTGAATATTCAAAATATTAATGAATATATTGAGCTGATGATGGGGTTAGTGATGCATTGTAGAAACGTTAAAAATTTACACAGTCTTGCCTCATTCGTATAGCTATAATGAAGAAGGCTGTATTGTGGATAATTTAGATAATCTGCAGGGGAACTAAAGCAATGACTGTGAAGGAGAATGTGGCATGTCGTCCCCCTAGGCCATGGAGCACTCCATTTGCTGGAATAGCTTCTAACTGCTATTTAGTGGGCAGCTAGTGGAAAATAAAATTGCTTCAGGCAAGTGAGAATCCTATTCTGTATTATTAATGTTTGCAGCTGGGGTGAGGAATAGGGTAAACTAACTCCATTTCTAACGAGGGGAGAAAAATCAAGGGAAAAGAAAAGGGAGGAAAAGACCAATATTTTATTTTAGCAAGATTTCTTTTGGAGATTGAGATTGCTTGTGTTGTGCTGAGTTTTGTTGATGGTGGGGTGAGGTAGAAGTAGTAGATTAGACACCTGTTGCTGCTCCTGGAGACAGTGATTTCTGTTACCTAATGGTCATCCACAAGTGACTTGTTGATAAAGATGATAATGTCTGGTTTGCAGTAACTCAGACATTTATGAAAAACTGGAAGTAACAGAAGAGTATTATGTAAGACACACATTTTGCACGCTGGAAGCTGAATGAGTTCACCATAGTGTGCTGAAATCCTCTGGGGAAATGAGAGCACAGATTGCGTATGCTAACAATTGATGAGACTAACTGGATAGATTTCCACTACGAAAATCTGAAAGCTTTCAAATTCTCTGGGTTTGTGTTTTGTTTGTTTAGTGGGTTTTGGTTTGTTTGGGTTCTAGTTGGGGCTTTTTTGAGGGTTGTTTTTTTTTTTTTGAGTAAATAAGCTAAAGTGAAGCAAGATTTATGATATTGAGATGATGCAATGTTATTAATCTGTGTAAATTGGATCCAGAGGAACTTGTTGATCTGGAAATCTGTGTGTCTATTTATGCCTAAATCAATTGCAAGCATATGTACTATTGTTAAACATGATGGTGAGAGATAAAAACAAAATATCGACGTATAAATGATACTGGAGTCTAGGAGGGTTGTGGAAGGAGTCCATCACAAAACCCTTTCTTCCAAGTTTCCCTCATACTAGCCCTGGAGGACGCTTTCATCTCTTATAATGTAGATTTCCCAAAATAATGTCATCTGTGAACTGGCTGCCCTTAGGATACAGACAGGAATGTTTTGGAGACTATACAATGTTTTCAGTGGATGATATGATGGTCTCGCCTCAGGCAAAGTTTTCTTTTCCTTCCCACTCTCACTTTCTGTCAACTCTTTTCTCAGTGTGCCGCCTGCTCTCCTGTGAACTGGATGTTACACGTAGGAAGTCCATGTAGTATATCTCTTCTTCGAAATATCTTCCAAACTGTGCATAGGTTTCCTTGCTGTTGCCTCCTAGTTCTTGATCAGTTTAAGAGTGTGCATGACTTCATCCAGAAGAGAAAACAGTGTGTTCCAGAACATGTGGGCTAAAATGCACTGTTTTCTGGATGGACCAGAGGACTTGATCTCTTCCAACCTTGATGATTATGTGACCTGTGAATGAGAGTAAGTCTAATAGATATTCAGTGTTTATATTTCTTTCCTGACAAATATCACACTGAAATCACTGGGCTGGGATGGATGGTGGTGTCTCTTTTTTTGCCTGCAAAAAAACCACACATCTGGAAGGGCAGACATGCTTTCCTAGGCAGATCTCAAGCTTTTGCAAAATCAGTATAAATATTTGGAGATCTTGCTGATCACTGTATCTGGAATGAATCCAAAACTACCAACTGCAGTGTTTAATTCTAAATTCCAAAAGAATAATTTTTATTTTCAATACAATGTATTGAGTAGGAATGTGGAAATGTTGCACATATTGCAAATATGCGGTTTCTATTAGCAGATGGGAGTCAGACAACATGAAATGAAGGTTAGTAGTAAATCAAAGCCAGAATTCTCTATGTTGGGATTGCTGGGAAGCACCAAGCAGGAACCTTCAACTTCTGTTAGCATCCTGAGTGGTGTAGATTTTGTCTGTGAGAACATGGATATGGAACATGAGAAGAATGCTAAATACAAATCTAAGAAGGTGGAAAGTGAGATAACAACTATGTGCCATAATGAGAATTTTTTTTTTGGTTTCTCACTGTATCAGTTTTGAAGTATCATCTTTCTGTAGGTAAGGGCTATCAAATAAATGTCCAACTATGATGAAACCAATAACTGGCATGATTTTTTCACTTCAAACCCTTGCCAGAGCAGCAGTAAGGCTGTACTGCCTAGTTATTCACTTGCCACATCATTATCCATTTGGATAATTCCCTTCGATGTATTGGCTATGGTGCATTGTGCTATCCCTACAATGCCTAGTCTGTTGTGTAAGTTTAAATGTAGTTAAGTACAATGTTGGAGTGGGAAGGGCTAGCCTGACAATAATAATTCCATTCATCCTTGATTTTCACTACTCCTTTCTACTGTCACACCATTAGTATTGGGTGGTGGTGGTGGCTTTTTTACTTCTCATTACGAGACTTTGATTAGTCTGACTAGAGGACTGTTTCTGAACTTAGTGCAGGATTTTTTTTTTCTAAAAAACCTGGCATTGGTTTGAGGTTTTTTGGTTGGTTTTTTTGTTTGTTTGTTTGGGTTTGTTTGTTTGTTTGTTTTTTCCTTTTCGCTTCCATTAAGCTATATGGCTTTATTTTTAGGGTGTACTCTTCGGCTTGCTTTTTTTTTTTCTTGAAGGACAAAAATGGCTTTAGTAGAATTACACAGCATAATTCCAATTTGTAGGAAGTATTGCCTTCTAAGGCTGATCTTAGCCTTTGGGGAGGCTCACAAAAAAAAAGATTTTTCTCCCCTCCATCTCCTGAACACTGGGCCATGGTGTGCTGGTTGACAGTCAGATAAAGGCTAGCTGCAAATTCCTAGGACTCTAACAAAAGCAGCAGACATAGCTAATGATGACTCAATAAGAAATTAATCCACTGTCTACTGATAAAGTTTGCCTCATCCTTTTTCTTCAGGGAAAAATTTATCCCTGATGTTCTTGAAGTTGCTATGTCTCTAAGAGCACACTGCTGCAAAAGTGTAGTCCTCAATGCTAATGGACACAGGGTTGTATGAACATCCCTTGTCCCATGTCTCTAATTTGCTACAAGAACAGGAAGGGGCTTTGCTGCTTCTTAGCAAATGAAGAAGCTGTTTCAGAGATTAATGCTGAACTTTCTGTTGTGTGGCCTATAATGTAGCTGAAATCATGGCTAAATTTCTAGCTGCAGAGGCAAGAATCCCATTTGGATTATATTGAGGGAGGAGAGTTCGTTAGTCCCATTCTTTTAGCCACAAATCTATGCGTGGCCTTTCTGAAAAGAAAGGTTTCTGCATCTCCCAGCAGCAACCTCAGGAACCCACAGAAGATATTAACTACAGTCCTGTGGAGAATGGGGAACGAACAACCTAGCTATTGACTTTCCTTAGCTTTCATTTATAGGTCAACTTTACAAAGAATCATTAAGTTTGTGGTTTTGCGGTTTTGTTTTAGACTGAAAGCTGAGGTTTTCCTTTAAAATTCTGAATCACAAATTTAGTGTTAAATGGGCAAACACCACCTTTTCTCACCTTGAATATTTGTTAATCATTCTCTTTTTTTACAGAATCAGAGAACATTTGCGATTGGAACAAACATCTTGAGACAATCTCTGTCACTCAAGAAGAGTCAGCTGGAGCAGATTGCCCAGGATAGTGTGTAGTCAGATTATGACTATCTCTGAGGAGGGAGACTTTATAGCCTCTCTGGGCAATCTATTTCAGTGTCTTATCACCTGTGCTGTAAAAAATTGTTCTTCTGTGTTCATATGGAATTCCCTGTGCATTAGTTTGCACCCATTGCCTCTAGTTCTCTCTTGTGGCACCTCTGAGCCACGTCTGACTCCATCTTTGGAAATTTATAGACCTCCCTCTGCCGAAACTTCACTTCATCAGGTTGAAGAGTCCCAGCTCTCTCATCCCTTCCTCATATGAGGTGCTGCAGTCCCTTTGCTATCTTGGTGACCCTTTTCTGGAATCACCCCTGGAAGTCAAGGTCTTGTCTTGGGGTACCCAGAACTAGAGCCAGCACTCCAGAGGAGGCTTCACCAGCACCGAGCAGAGGGGACATCACCTTCCTCAACCTGTTGGCCATATTTTTCCTAACACAGTCCAGGATACTCTTTTTTATCTTCATGGCAGCTGAACAAATCTAATTTCTAAACTTATAAACAGAGAATGCTTGAATGCTAAATTCAAAAAAAAAAAAAATAAAATTAGTACTAAATAGCACTCGCTATTATGGATTACGAGAAAAATATTTAAGGTTTTGGGTAATCACCATGTCAGTGATGCTTAACAAGACATGATTTCTTGTAATGTTTTATGTCCTATTTTGTGCTGAAATCACTGGACAAAAGAAAAATTGTGACAAAATAAGCTAAAATCGTATTTCTCCTTTCTTGCTCTTCCCCCACCCCCTTCATTCTTTAAGCTTTTATGAAAAAAATCACTTGTATTAGGGTAAAAACATTGAGGATTTTTGTCTAAACATATTTGATTTTAGTAAAACTAGAACTTTGATTTTATCAGAATATCATTCTTAGGATTGATAGGGAAAACAGCAGGTGAGACCTTCAGCATTCACTATTTAGAAACCAATAGCAAGATCCATAATTATCAAGATCTGGTCCATAAGTTAAGGACATGTGCACTTGCTGCATCCTTTTAAAAGCAGGGATGAAAATGACCTGCTTTTTTGGTGCTCTATGAAAATGTATTGTTGTTGAGCATTGACTGTTAGAATTTGTGGTGTGGATCTAAGGGAAGGGCAGTGGGCAACACGCAGTCCTAAAACTTGCATTGTCCATCCAAGAATTGAGCTTGTGTTGGGCATTCATAATCTCAGATAGACAACAGTTCTCACGATATTTCCAAAGTAGCTCATGTAAGAAAAGACTTTTTTGTCAGTCAGAATTTAAAAACATCTCTTAGAGAGGCTGGTAAAACTGGCAGTCAGCCTGCAAAGTCTTTGCTGTCTCAGAAGTACAAATCTTCCTTGTATGCCTTGTGGGATACCGCAAAATTAAAATCACTCTTACTTCCCTTGATTCTAGCCTACACTGAGACTTATCTTGAGGATTGTTGGCACCGTATTGTCCCATTACATCTCCTAGTCACAGCAAAGATTCAGGAGGTGGATACTGAAGGACAAATTCCAAGTACAGAGAAGCAAGAGAAGCAAGGGATATAGCCTGTATGTTTTTATTAAACACTGTTAAGGAAACTTCCCTGTCTGACCATCTGGGAGCACTTTGGCAGCCACACTCCCACTACCAGAGACTTTCACTGCTGAGGCCAAAGCCCCTTCATGGGGGGCAGTTCCAATGACCCAGTGGGTGGCCCACTTGACTCCCTACACATACCACTCTCACACAGACAGGGTTTCCTTACTGGCTAGATCCTGGGTTTCCTACAGCAGTCTCAAACACCTCATTTCTTTAAATAATTTTTGTCATGGTGCAGCAACAGAAAAACAGCTAGAGTTGCTGCCTCCAAGGAGGGACCCCGAACAAAAGAAGCCCTGGGTTTTTATACTCTTTTTTTTATGCCCTTGAAGTCTAAGCACACAATAGTCTGAGGTCTTCCAGCTGAGACTTTGGCTCCTGCTGTGTCGCCCAGTGTCCGGTCACCTGGTTGGCACCCCGGGTCCCCATGGCCTTAGCTGTGCAAAGAGTCTGTGACAGTTTATGGCCTCTTGCCTTGGGGTCCCACAACCCAGAGCTCAGTCTGCAGCTTGCACTGCACCTGCACACTGAGTTACCTGCTTTAAATGTATTCCTCAACAGAATGGTATGGAGGTTTGAGTGCATTCTTTCTTTTTGATGCTTAAATAATGCCAAGTTACAATTGTCCCTTCTTGGTAGGGTTAGCAACTCTTTTACTCTATCTGCAGTATGGGAGGTACAGTCTCCTTGGTAGGGAGAACAATACTGTCATTATGGGATGATCATACAGGAAAATTATGCAGGAACCATTCCAAGCAGACAGTGTCCTGGTACAGTGTAGCAATCCTATTTGAGTTTCTTAAGTTCTTACCTACAAAATATTGTCACTGCATCAACAAAGACATCAGAAAACCTTTCTTTAAAAGTTATCCTCTAGAAAAGCCTTGCTGAGGGCAGGTAATAGCCGAGAGACTTTGGCTAGATGATCTGCTACTTTTAGGCAGCATGCAGTCACTAATCCACTGGGCTTATGGGTCTATTTAAATTAGATATATGCAGGCAGTGCATTATTTATAACCAAAAGCATGAATAATTCAACATACCCACTCTCAGCAGGTATCCAGCTTGTGCCAGAAGCCTGCACTAGATGCTTGCTTTCAGAATTATGAGAAGACTATTAGATAAGTCTGTTTTGCTTGTATGCTCCAGTTTGCTCTATCTGCTCTTTCTTTTATATCTTTTTAGTTTGGCTCTTTTGTCTGTGAAGAAGAGTAGATTATGTATTCTCTACATTATTCCCTTCATCTGGAGATGACATACTATGTCTAAAACAAATTATGTAAATCCGTTTAGGATGAATGCATTAATTTCATTTTTGTTTCATTGTGATGGAGACAGAGGCATGTTCAAGACAAGGGACTTAAAGGCAGCATGGCATAGGGAAATTACAATGCTTCTGGCCTAACAAATCTAGTCTGCTACACTTTACTGTACAGCTTGGGCTCAGCTATGTCCTGAGACTGGTTGTGGCCACCCAGCCTTGTTGAAAAGTGTCTGTCACAGCATGCTTATTCTCAAGTCCAGAGGCTTGATAAAAAATTGCCTACTTGTCTTGTTATAATTGGTGATCTAAGTTAGAGTCTTCTAGTAGCAGGTGCGCTACTGCGGGTTCTTCTCTGAAATTTGGACAGCAAGTCCAGTGCAAGCAAGGCAGTATACTAAATTTCTGTGTCCATTCTGAGTCTGAGCTTCTCTGAGTGAGCTTACAATGCTAATACGTGTTTCTCCCCAATCTCAAGAGTAACCAGTCAATCACTGTCAGGTTTTAAAACATTAGACAACCTGAACCTTTTTTGGGAAGAAATAAAAATTGTTCAGAACACGTGACATGCTGGGTTGTTTCTCACTTAAATAAATGCAGCAGAGATGTCCAGGTTCTATGCAGCTGAAAACAAATGTGAGTGCTTTAGTTGTCAACATCATTATAAAATCCTTAGTGGACTGTTACTGAATTACTGAAGAATTGTTGGGGTATGTTTCTGGGAACTAAAAGATATTCAGTCAAGCTCTCTGTCTGTGTGGCTACAGATAATTCATTGTTTTCCCTATCTCAGGTCCCAATCAGTATATCTGCATAATAATAGCTCCCTAATTATAGCAGTGGTATGAAGAGAAAAATGTACCATGGGTAGTGAGGCACTTGAGAATCATGGTTTGGAAAGCGAGTGAGCTAAATATGATATAGTTCTTCTCCTACAAAAGCTCCAGAGAGATCGTTTTTGTAGTCACCGAAATACAGCAGTTAGAGTGTGAAGCCAGTTTATAGTAGTGTATAACAATATTACACCAGTTTGGGTACAAACCAGGATTAAAACATCCTGTGAAGGTAGTGCATAGAATTATTAGGCAGGATAATTATAACAGCTCTGGGTGGAGAACTGTAAGTGTTCAAATCTTAATGTATATCACAGAGTCTTTAACAACATAAGATCTTAGTAAATTGTTTGACTGGATAATGTTCTTGGGTGTTGCTTCAGAAATAACAAAGAAAGAAAACATGCTGTGATCAGTCATCATATGTGCCTAGTTGGTTCTTGACCTCCCCCGCACCAGCAACACACCCCACCCCACCCCACCAGGATCTCTTATTAAAGCCCTGCCCTTAGCTAATGTAGCTTAACAGAGAAAAAATTACCTGAATCACAGAAGTGGTTGAAAGTCCATACATGAAAAGAAGATACTCTCTGGCAGTCTAGTGATATCCTTAACTGGGATTAAGCAATAAAATCTATTTCAAATCATATGAAAAGAACTCCAAACTAATGTGAGTTCTTTTTGATATATTTTTCTAGTTTTAGCATCTTAATGACAGCTTATAATTCCCCTGTGCCAAGTGTAGTCAGTCAATGACAGAATCCTTTCACAATCTCCCATTGTTTTGTTCCATCAGGAACGGCAGTTTCAGTGCTCCAGCATGAGGATTAAGCTCATTGTGGCAAAATCTCAGAAGACAAATGCCTCATAGAAGTTCTTGATGGTGGTACTGGGCTAAGAAGAGAAAATTTTTCCCAAATACAGCAAATGATCAAAGACCAAGACTACTTCATAATGTCTGATCTAAAGCTGAGGTGTGACATAGGCATAAAATGTTTACAGTTGGGATGAGAAGTAGAGGATGTAGAGCATAACTTTGGCTATCAGTGACCTCAGTGGTTCTGCTATTAGTTCTGCTATAAGATCCTTTTTGTCCTACAAGGTGAATCAATAGTGGAAATAAATTCTAACCCAATGATGGCTTGCATGTGAAATTTCTGACCTGAAAAGCATAATCTGAAAGTCTTCAATGGAGGAGAGCTTCAGCTTTCATTAAACCTCGTTACAAGTTCAGGATGGCAAATCAGAGCTACAATATTGGCGTGAGTTTCTTTGCCCATGTAGATCTGTGATCATTGAAGAACTCTGGAAATCAAATCTCAGGTAACTCCAAATTTAATTTTGGTACTTCCAGAAAACACAAAATATAAGTCATACACAAGTGATGAAGGAATTAGGGTCTAAAATCTGGTTTGTTTGCAGCTATTCTCCACAAACTTTTCTGTCTTCATGACAGTCATTACCTGATTGTAGGGGGGAGAAAGAGAATGCTTTTCTCAAAGCTGCATTAGCAAGATATTTACTGCTCAAACTCTTACTTCTTATAGGAACTTGGACCCTAGTAGTATGCTGTGATGGATTTGTATGTCAGTGTTTCCACCATAAATTCAGAATAAAGTATTGTAAGGAAGTGAGAAAAGGAGAAATTAATAGGAAATTAAATGTATGCATGCATTGGTTTGGTTTAGACTAAGTTCATTTAGCATCCTCTGATCACTACAAAATCAAAATAGTTTTTAAATAATGGGGTATATATTCTCATAAAACCCTACCTGTTAGAAGCGAGGTAGTGCTCCTCTGTTTATCTGGGGAACCAAGGCACAGCAAGATTAATGCAGAATTTCTTTGGATGTAAAGAGTATGTGTTTCCAGGCAGGCTTCTCAGAATATGAAGCATCTAGAAGGTGCTTCTCAGAATATGAAGCATCTAGAAGATACAGAGAATATCTTCATTAGGCCTGGTAAAAATCAGGTGCCCACTTCTGCAATTTTTGCCACTTATAATTCATCAGCTTAAGTGTGGGAGTGAGCAAGTTGAAAGGTATGTATCCATAAATGTAAATGAAAGAAGAAATATATCTAGATAATAAGAACTTCAAATAAGTAAATGTTTCACAACGAAAACTCTTGCCAGTGCAAGAAAGACTAGCTCAGACTGAGGAGGGAAAAACGGAAGAAAACTCTCCAAAGAGCTACTATCAATTGTGAGTAGTACCCAGTGCACCATTAACTGTTCATCCAAGAAACTCTTGTGTACCTTTCAAGAGCAGAGAGGACACACACTAACCTCTTCTATATGTGCCCAACCTTAAATATCCTCCAGCAAGACCTCCAAAGAAATGCAGAAGGTCTGCAATTACACCATGTCTGGCATATCTTCCTCTTTGATAAATTTAGGGCTTCATTTCACAGGGCTATCAATTTGGCAACTCTTTATCCAGTGCTAAATTTACTGGAGGTTGAAGGAAGTTGCTAACCGTAATATTTGGATTTATGGACTCTTTCTTACAAGACACGTTGTCTTTGAATGTCATTGACTAGGAAATAAGTTAAATGAAAATATAATCCTGCAGCATGTCAAACATCGTCCTGTGGTATAAGGTCTTCCTTTCTTAAAGAGTGCACAGGCTGGAACTGCTCTCGGACAACAAAATGGAGCTTCAGGCTGAACTCACATGTTCCTCCCCAATTTCAACATCCACCCACTCCCCAATATATACTTGCTCCTTTCAGTCCTTGCAGTTTTTCGCCTAACCGCCACTTTCCAATCCTTATGACACTTTAAGGCTTAACAAGGTGTCTCCCCTGAACCAGCAACTCAGATCCTCTCTTGCTGCAGTTTACCCTCAGAGTGACTGGGAGAGCATGGATCCTCTCCTGTCATTAGCACAGTGATTCAGCAAAGTTGCAGCAGCTGATTTCTGTACTGACAAGCAGAACTGGGTTGAATAGTATGGGAGAAGAAGGCCAGAGATTTCAGATGTTACTGTATCAAATATTTCTGCATCAAATTGAGACTTGTTAGAAGTTTTTGAATAAAAATCTCCAGCAAAGTAAGAGCTGAAGCCAAGTATTTTATTTAAACTTTAACTGCTACAATTTTAAAACAATCACTCTAAAAAAAGAGAGAGAGAATTCCTCATTTTCAAAAATGTCAAAACAAAGTGTTTTTAGATTACTTTGAAATGCTTTCAAGATGCAAAATTTAGAAATATTGAAATGCAGCCTTCCTCACAAAACAAACTAACATACAAACAAACCCCCTCTGGAAATCAGTGAATTTCACAAAGCATTTTATGGAAACACTTTCTGAGCACCACTATCAAACTTTATCTGCCCTCATTTTCTCCTGTGATGCTAATCCTGGACGAGAATAATTGCATAGGTTCAGTTATGCCTGGTTAATTCCATTCTGCAACAAAGTCTGTGGATGAAGCGTGTTAGCTGCATTTACGTACCAGATGAGAGGCCAAGCAAATCTGCTTGTGCTTGTGTGCTAGTACAGCACAAGCAGCATAGCTCCGTTAGTCATGGCCTGTGCTCTGACTGCTGAGCTCAGGACACGGAGTCTGAATAGAGTGCCAAGCTAACAGAGGTAGGTTGCTTCTGATATGCCAGCTGGGTTATTTAAAACCAGGTGATGTGCAGATACTGAATACTCAGTTTTTCAGTGTCAGTAAATCCTTTCATTGTGTAGTGCAGCACAGCTGAATCACAGCTTTATATGGTCACAGGTAGGAGGAAAATCTGAACTGAAACAAAGTACAGCTCTGGCTTCCTGTGTTTCAACAGGTATTCTGTTTAGCACACTTTGAATTTCTTGACATATGCCAGACAGAACAGGCAATTCTATTTCCCTGTTTTGCCAAGTATTATGTATGCTCACAGTACAGTAACGACCCATGCTCAACAGAGACAACCCTAATTTTAAATAAAGACCTTCTGTCTCACAGTCTGAGAGAAGTGCTGGGGAACCACCAGCATCAGGGTTGGAGCAGAATAGCACAGAACGATTGTTTCTTAGCAAATAGCAAAAGACTAATTCCACACTAGCTACAGAAAAAAAGCCATGCAGACGTATCTGTCAGTGCTGGGTCCATAGAGGGCTGGAGTACACAGTGAGGACAGGGGCCATTTTCAGTAGGGTTTGCAGTGTCAGAATGAACTGCAGTAGACTGCGGTGAAACACATTTTTACTGTGAGTTGAATTCTGATCAGACTTCTAAAATGTAGCATTATTTTCCAGTATTTACCCAAGATAGGTTGCAGCTTGCTTTTCAAATTGCCTTCTTGTCTGATGGTAATATCTGTTGAGAGCTAAAACAGCTGGAATGGCTAAAGAGGGAGTTTATGAATAAAAATTGTTCACTTGCTCATTGCTCAGTGGATCAGCAGTCTCCTTGCTCATATCTAACCAAATGACCAAAACTGAGGAAGGCAAGGTACTGAAGACATTACTTGGGGTCTAAATGTTTCACAATGGGGACTGTGCTTGTTGGAAGCCACAGAAACATTACTCAAAGCTAGCACTAAAGTCTGTTTCTTTGCCGCAAGAGTGCTTCTCTACTCCAGTCACCTTAGTTGACTGATGATTGTTGGGCTGTAGGGATTTTTTTGTTGGGGTGGGTTTTTTTGGTAGACTGTGATGTGTATAGCTTCTGGCTGTACACAGTGAGGTGCCTGGCACAATCTCTGTGTTCTGGTGTGTGTTTCTCTGTGAGAAGTAAGGGTGAAGAAAGGGAGTAGTGGAAAAAGTAATAACTTTAAAACCCTTTGGAATGTGATTAAAAAAAAAAAAATCATGATTTGATACATTTTCCTTCTATTCCTTTCTTTCTTTTCTCCTGTGTTCTGTCCTCCTGGCAGAGGCACACTGGTATAAACCCAAAATGGATCAAACTGAGGTTTTCCTACTTGTATGAAAGGTTTGCTTACTTTGAAGAGAGATTTTGTCACAAAGAGACTGTCTTTGTGACACATGTCCCTTCAGGTAATCTGAATACCTGCAGCTCATTGATATCTCACACTGCTCTCACATTGAAGTGAATTTATTTTTTGTACTAGGCCTGCTACTACAATATTTTGTGCTCAAGGGGATACCCTCAGGGTGTTGTACAAGGTGCACAGCACCTTGTAGGTCAGGAAGTGTTAGACACTGACACCAGGTTGAAATGACCAAAGACTGGGTAATTAACCCAGAAATGTATGTCTTTCTCTGTTACCACAGCTCAATTTGGACCAAGATATGTACCCAAGTAGTTCATGGAGGGAATGGAATGAAGGTGAGCAGGGATGAAAACTCAAAAAATTACTTATTTTCTTTTTTTTGTTTCCTGCTCTTTGTTTGCTTCCCAGGCTTTATTCCAGATTACAGGCCTGTGCAGAGAGAAAACAGAGATCCCCATACATATGTTTGTGTAAAAAATGTGATTTCATTTTACAGCTTCCTTGAGTCACTTTAACCCATGGCTCAGAGAGAGCCAAAGTGATATCTTATTGGTATGACTTGGCAATTTTCTCATGGCTTTATGTGCTGATGCTGTATCCTGTTTAGATCAGATACCCTTGTCCTTAGGCTCAAGCCCTGGGAACAGTGATGATGAAAATGCCAGTACTGCCTCAATATGTCACTTCACATTGGTCTCCTGAGACAAGAAGGCCACTTGTTTTCCAGAAAGGCACAATAATTTTTGTCAGCTCGTTAAGCTGGCATACTGCTGATTCAGATACTGAGTTCTAACAGAGCACTTTGTCCCAGCTCTGTAATGGTCTGTCCCTTGTATTGCCCAGGGGATTACTGGGATAACTTCCTGGAGGGAAAGGTCAAAGCACTCAGGAAAGATTGTTATTGTCATTCCGAATTAAAACTGATGCTGGAAATACAAGATTTGAATAGTGCTCTGAATAACTGGAAGGGAAAAAATAATTTTTCCTGCCTGTATAAAGTCCCTAAGAAGGAAGAAAGGAAGGAAGATTAGGAACGGAATTTCGTCACAGCTTCATTAATTCATTTTCAAGACTAAAAGAGGAAATCATTATCAAAAATACCACGAGGAGAAAATGCTAAGTGACCAGTGTGAGAGCTTAGGCCAAATATTTTTGCAAGAGACAACAGGTAATACAAGAAGAGCTGATTCAAGCAGATCAAGCAGAACAAGTTTTTGAAGGATTTGCCTAAGGTTTTGGATAATGGCTAATATTAAGTGGTTTCTGACAAGCATTTAGAACAAATATTTGGGAGGGTGGATCCTGGAGAGTACTCTTTTACGGGACTAAGAAGGACTGAGCGCAGTGTTTGTTTGCTCTTAGTATCTACTGGGTTCATTTAATCTGGTGACTTTTCAGAAGCCTGAATGGCTGAGACTAGGGCAGTGTCAGAGGGGAGAGAGCAAGTTCATTTCTTATGAGTCAGAACAACAGCTAAGAAATCTGGACAAGGCTGCTCAATTTGTCAGAGAGGTCATAATGTTGGGGGGGCTGGAGGGAGGAAGGGGAAGGTTTGCTTTACAATAACGTTATTTTGGATCTCTGATATTAAATTAACTAAGTTGTGCCCATGAAAACTGCAGCACCCGTTTAATACAGTTGCAATTTTTATGACCTCTCTCCCATGCATGCTTCATCTGCCTCTTCACCTTTTTTTCCTTTTTGCTTTAAATTGTTACAAATATGGCTAGATAAGCTGAAAATGCTCTCGCCATTCAGTCTTTTTATTAACTGGCAAATTAGAAAACCCTTCCGTTATCTGAGTACTATATTTTGCTGAATATTTTCTTTAGTTTAAACTTGCATGTAAAACCCTACTTTCATTTGCCTAGGATACAATTATTGAATAATTGATATTATAATTATTGAATTACACTTCTACAAAAAGCTGAGGAGGTTCAACAACATTTGTTTGTGGGTTTATACATCTTTTCCTTTGGAACCAATTAGGAAAACAGGCTTTTCTGAGGAACTTAAAATTTTATTGCAGAATCTTGCAAAAATGTAGTTGAAACTGAATAACCAGTTTATGCAAAGAGATAGACCTCTTGCTCAAATTTGCAAAACAATTCCTGAGTAATTTTAGTTTTGAAATTTGTGGTGCCATCTCTGAGCCTTCTGTGCCAGCAACTCTTATTTTGATTTCACTTACACCTACAAAATGACAAGCCTTCCTCTTCTTACTTACTAGAAAATCCATTAGCAAATATGAGATTGATAAAATTTCCCAACTTCTTGACAGTGATACACATAAAATTTAGGATTTCTAAACTAATATATCCCAAAAATCACTCATTTGAGATTCTGTGTTAATTTTTTTCTAAAAACACACATCAAAGTTACTGGCAGTCATCTTCTTCTGTCTTGAAATATTGTTATAGTTTATGTTTATCATATGAAAGTTTGGACACAGACTTAAACTGGATTTTTTTCCCTGGTCTTCACGACCAGGAAGAATTGCCTTCAGTAGACCTTGATTGCCACAACAGCATCATTAATTCTTCTTTGGATTATTTCTGACAGCAATGTTGGATACTGAAAGGGCTTCCAAGTGCAGTAAGTTTTCTTAAAGTGAGTGCAACTGGATCCACATGACATACAATGCTGCTTAAACCCCTTTTTGATTCCTACCACAGTCTCTTTCTCCCCCCATGTCTCAACATAAAAATCAGCTCAGATGTTCCCCATGCGTTTTACATTTCTTATGCACTGTTTAATTTAGATGCTGTTTTATACAGTAGCCTCTGAGTTTAGAAAGTGAAGATGACATAGTGAACTTTCAGTACAAGTAAAGTCAATGATCGAGGTGTCTACTAATATACTTTCTCAGAATTTGCATTACTTAGATGCATAAGTAGTTACTTTTAATAGGTACGTTTTCAGCGTTTTGTTGCTGAATGATTCAAATTCACATCTCTTCTGTTCTTCATCTCTGTTCTTTATTTTTTAATAGTATATGTCTAAATGAACCCTTGAGTAACTTTCAATTGCTGCAGCAGTTTATGGAGTCCTTCTAATAAGTTTGGAGTAGCTTTTAGTCTTTGAATTCAGGTATTAAGTTGCCTTAATGAGCAAATTCTGAAAATGGATGTATGCTTGTTAAATACTGACTACCCTCAGCAAATTGGTAAGGGAGGCCTCTCTAGTCCTAGCACTAGCTTCCACTAGAAGAAGTCAGAGATGTCACGAGCAAGTCTTGTAGAAGGGAATATGACACTCTTGACAAAGGCTGTTGGAGGTGGTGCTAGTGCATGCCTAATATCATAATTCAAAAAATACCTACAGGAAGGTGTTGTGTGCCCTACAGCAGAAGTATATATTAAGCATGGTTTTCTCCCTGATAATTGACTGGAGAAACCAGGAGGAGGTTACAAATGAATTGGAGTTTAATGATAGGTCCTCTGGTTATTGCACTGTTCCAGCGTGTGTGTATAGAGAGAGAGTGAGAGAGATTTTTTCTTTCTCCCTTCTATTTTTATTTGAATGATTGATTTATATATTTTGCTTATAGCCAAAACCGTTTTCAAACATGTTTTAAACTCTATTTATTTCATGCTGCGAGCTAATTGTCTGATGATCCCACATAATACATATAACACATTTATCTGTCTATAAATCAGTGTACATTAACATGTTCTAAAGGCTGAGCAGGATTTTACTGTGATAGAATAATCTGCTCCTTACTCCACAGAACTGCAATTATAGGTTCAAGTTTAGATTAATGCAGTCTAATAGATGTAGTCCTGTAGAAGATTACAAAGGCCCTTCACTCAGGGCCATTATCTAAATGTCTCTCTAGCTGAGGTTGAAGTATTTAGTAGTGAGATTAAAAACATTCATAAAATCTTGTAACAGGAAAGAATTTATGTTCAGATGATGGATATAAAACAAATTTTTCATGTTATAATGGACAACATGATGCAGATAAGCAGCATTCCTCTGTTGAAAGGTAGTAAGCATCTGACAAAATTTCTATTCTGTTTCATTTTGAGAAGTTTTCTCTTTAATGGAGATGATTACTGGAGATCTACCAGTGGCAGACAATATGTGCAGCTCAGTACTGCCATGTATGGAGTCGCTCAAGTGGTTGAGTATCAACAGCCTGTTTGTAGACACAAAATCGGACTACAGATCCAGATCACAGCCCAAACCAATGTGTCTGGGCAGGGCCCTCTATCTAAAACTGTATTTGAGCATGGCTGAGAATTCCAGGAAAAGGCTGAAATTATTATTAACAAGAACATATGCCACTAACACTGATAGTGAGTATAAAATGGACTTTCTAAATCATGTGTACCAACATAAAATAAAATATGCTCATGTCCCCCTGCCACATTCCCCATTTTTCTACTGTGAAATCAGAGAGATTAATACATTTCATTAAGACACCAGAAAAAAGAATAGTGGACTTTGCTAGTGCAAATTAATTTGAAATCAAAGAGCTTCCATTATTATATTTGCTTGTTAGGATAGACAGATTGATTTAATAATTTCCTTGAGACATAGAACTGACATTGTTTTTAAGAGGGTAGCGTGACACGGAGTGTGTATTAGCTGCATATCCAAGAGGTAACAAAAATATTCTGTTCCAATGGGCAGAAAGGATCTTATTAAAGTGGGTGTGTTTGTGGAGGTTGAGGAAAAATGTGTATCATATATGAGCACAATGTATGACTTTCTCTCTACATGGGCTAAACAAGATCTAGTCATTTAGAATTCTTCAGGGTTGATCATAAATTTTGGAAGCTATCAGTATTTTGTGTGAAACATTGTTCCTCAGATGCCCTCAGCTTTCAAATGGAAAAGATACAGTTTGAATTCAAATAAATTGAATGCATCTTGTTGACTTTAAGCCTCGTTCTCAACACAATGCTCAGGAGTGGAGGAATTAAAGCGAGTTTTTTTGTTTGTTTGTTGTTTGTTGTTTTTTTTTTTCTACAGATTAATATTGTTCTAATGTTGGTGGAATTTTGCAATCCCCCAGAGACTGTAAAAGAAGCAAACAAAGCTTTGGGTTTATCCTCCATTTACATTCTAAGATTAAATTGGATTTTAAATGCACTGAGACATTCAATACCTTATGGGTTTTCAAGTGACGCCTGTATCAATGCAGCCCTCAGGACAGAGGGTGGGGAGGTACAATGTGGGTAGCAGTGGAGCCCAGAGAAAAGTACCAAAGCTCTAGTCTCAAATGGCCCAAATGAGCATTTGCTACAGAGGGACTATTCTGCTTTACACCTACTGAGGATTTTATACCTTAAAAAAAAAATTCCGTAAAACAATTATTCTCCATCATCTGTCAGGTCCCTGACAAAAAAAAACTAACTTCTTCCAATATTCTTTTGCTCCTGAGCTTGCCTTGTACATTTGAATGACAAAAGCAGCCAAACTTTAGCCAAATGAAATAGATAAAAATCAAGGTTATGCTCTGCACTGTGGAAGAACAACATCAGGATATTTATTTATTTATTTAACTATGGTTTGCATAGGTAAATGCAAATTATGAAAACACATAATTTGCACAACTTTATCATTAGAATGTTGTGACTTAGTGTCATGCATGTCACTTTTACAGTGACTTTGGGAGCTTCGTTTTTTTAATGTCAAAATATCAAGAGCTATGGGTAACTTTTCAGGGTATTGTATAGGAAGGCAGCATACTGATGGGATTCACAAAAGCTAGAAAATTCACCAGGAAACTTTTGAAGCATGTTTTCCTGAAACACTCTTTACAAACCCAGGCATCTAACCTCAATGTTCAGGGAAATATCCCATCCAACTTCATAGCTTTCATCAAAAAAATTAGAGATGACCACATTTAGACTTAACAGAAAACACCTAAAACATACATATTGTTGGTGAGAGATCAAAATTAAATTTTTTTGCCTGCTTAACTTCATACAAAGAGATGCATTACTTAGCAGATACTGTGCTGCCCCAAAAGATCTTATAGTCACTGGGTAAGTCTGTCTCTAGTTTGATTTCCCAAGATGGAAAAAGCCAAGAATATTCCGCTCAGGATGGCTGTTGCAAGACTTGTTTGGGAGACCCCATTGTTTGTCAGCTCCCATTTTGATATTTTATGGCAAGTGCAAGAACTTCTACAGGTGTTGAGATCCCACTGAATGCCCTGAAACTTAGTACTTAAGGTACATTGGGAGAAGAACTGGATTCCCATCTTTACTTGAGATTGGGAAGGTTTGTATTTGTGTCTCCTGTATGGAGAAGGAAAATGTTCTATTTCAATCTTAAGTTTAAGGTAGGCTACTTTTATTTTCTATGCATCTTGTCAGGGGACAATGTGCTGTAAGAATGCCAAAATTGCAGAGAGGTGTGACACATTATACATTCCTGTCAGGACTGTGGCAGCTAGATGAGAGGCTCTCAATATGTGTCATACTGTGTGGTCACTAATAAAAAAGAAAGAAAATGAGGGACATAGGGACATACAGGACCAGCGAAAAAGAAAATTACAGTGGCATCTAACATAACAGCTTTCCCATTTACAGTCATAGTCCTGTGTACCATTCCTGTGTTCTCTTCTTTTTCTAAGCATACAAAAGGGGATCTTTGGGTTGAATTTTAAATTAAAAGACCCCTTCTCTACTGTAAACTCTTGCTAGCATGGTCAGATGAAAATTGGCAATACAATTTGCAACTGAAAATCATGTTAGCAGCAAAACCCTAATACTTCTCCTTCTTATTTGAAAAATAATAAAGAAAAAAAAGTAGACCAGCAGTTTTTTATTATTTGTCCTTTACTTGAAATGTGGTAACAGTCCTAGGGCTATAACCAAAGGCTGTGTTGGGAAATTACTTGATTATCTATGCTTTATTTTCATTTGAGATTTTTGTGGCCAAAACAATCTGGCAGAGACTTCAATATTACACTGAGGCTGATTTAATCTAATTGAAAAAAACCAAGTTTATTTCTAAAATATTATCTATATGATTGTCCAGTATGCAAAGCTTTGGAAATTCAGCTTGGTTCTCTCCTGAGTTTCCCCATACAGAAATTATCTCAGTTACTCTGCCTTAAAGTGATCAGCAAAAAGGGGTGTCCTGTTTCCAGTCAGCTCCAAGACAACTACTGTAATAAATAAAAATAATAGTAAAGCTGGAGAATGAACAAAAGCTGGACATTTGACAAGGGCCCATAGTGACGGGACAAGGGGGAATGGCCTTCAATTGAAAGAGGGTGGGTTTAGATTCGTTATTAGAAATAAATTCTTCACTGCAAGGGTGGTGAGACAGCAGAACAGATTGCTCGGAGAAGCTGTAGATTCCCCACTCCTGGAAGTGTTCAAGACCAGGTTGGATGGGGCTCTGAGCAATCTGGGCTAGTGGAAGGTGTTCCTGTCCATGGCATAGGGGTTGGAAATGGGTGATCTTTAAGGTCCCTTCCAAACCAAACCATTTTGTGATAACAAAAGAGCAAACAATAGATATCTGGGCTCCTGACTCCAAATCAGAAGTTCATACTAATTTCCTGGTTATATCAGTGCTTCAGAGGTGATGGGCATACTTGGCAAGATATGCTTATTGTAAATGGAAAGCAAACACACCCATGATCATTGTACACTTTGGTATTGGTTTCCCAGACAATTTCTCTGGAAGAACTCTTGATGAAAATAGCCGTGGCATGAAGCAAATATACTTAGTTATGGCAGAAGTGTGTATTGTGTGTACAGGAGCAGGAATACAGTTGTGTGTATGCAACCTGATTTGAGATTTCATCTAGTTATGATTCAGTTGTACCACTTAATTACTGCATTCCTGGGTCTTCTGTAGTAGATGTGTTTTCTTAACCTAAAGTCTCCAAGCTGCTAGACCAAGAATTCTTTTATAATTGAAAAGCTATTTGGGAATACTCCAATCTTTCTTTGAAGTGAAAACCACAGCACAGCATACTGAGAAAGCAATTTATTTGAAGTCAGAGGGGCAGGTCTCTGTTTCAGATTGTCAGTGTGGTTTCAGCAAGTTTGGGTCTTTTTGATTAGGATTGGGGCAGGAGGGGAGTTGGTTGGGATTTTATTGAATAGACTCCAGGTTGTGAGCTATTTCATCTGAAATACTCTTCAAACAGCAGTCGATTTGCAACATGTAAAGTACATTTTATCTTCTCATACAGAATCCATACAATCTAAACATTAGGATACATCAGAAACTTCTATGCCTTGTGATCTGCTCTATTCTGCCTCTTCTGAAAGTGAAGAAAACACTGAAAAACAGTTTACTTGCCCTTTGGATATGAATCCACTACTCTTATCTGAAAACATTATCAAACCTGTAGTTTTGGGAAAGGGACTCTAGCATATAAACATGGTTTATCTTCTTTTTAGCTCTTACACTTCTAAGGAAGAATCTATAAAATTAAATACTCTTATGGAAGTTGAAATTGTATGGCTTTCCTTTATTAAACAATGAAGTCCACGTAAGTACAATTTAACCTTTACAAATTATTCCTACGTTTGTTAGGAGGAAACCCAATCCTTAACTGCAGAAATTCCAAATTTGATTTATAAAATAGGCTGTGTCAAGTGCATTAGAGCTGCAGTATGTCTGATAGACACTTTAAATACATACAATTATGTGCATACTTAATGAGAATAAAGACAAACAGAAATTTTGCCAAGCTTACTTAGTGATTTGTAACAGGTAATGGTTGGATCTATTTTCCTTGAGCTATCTAGATATTATAACCTGATCCACTGTTTATTGCAAGTGGCTAGGAATCATAGAGTCATAGGATCATTAAGGTTGGAAAAGGTTTCTAAGATCATTCAGTCCAACTGTTAAAGTAGCACTGCTGTTTCTTGACTAAGCCATTTCCCCAAATGCCACATTCATAAGCCTTTTGAACACTTCCAGGGATGGTGAATCCTCCACTTCCCTGGGCACCCTGTTCCAATGCCTAACCACACTTTCAGTGAAAAAACTGATTCTGACACAATTTGGTTTTGTGGCTTTTAGCCATCTATAAAGTGTTAGGCTGTTCAGGAGTGTTTTGTAGCTGGCAGACTAAAGACATTTGAAGTAGTCTGAGTGTCTTCCTGTGGCTGAGATGCAGGAGACTTCCCTTTTCTCCTCCAATAACTCCATCCTGTCAAAAATTGTTCCATGTATAAAATACGTAAATCAGCTGTACTGTTGAAAGACCATGGAACAAAAGAGAAAATATTTGGCACAGCTACAAAACACAGTTCTCACTGACACCTCAGTTTAGGTGCTGTTCAGGGGCAGGAATGATCTTGCACACTGGGATATGCACCTTGGGGAGGGCTAGGTATGAAGAGGGTGCGAATAGCAATTGTCTTGAGAGTGGGACTAAGGTGAAACACACTGACTTTCATAGCTGCTGGCCACAGAGGGAGAAAATTGGAAGACTAATTAATACCTTGTTTTGAGAGAAAGTTGAACAGCTCTGTTCCCCAAATTGTGCAGAGGAGTGCTTCAGTGATGGAGACACCGGAGAAAAGGAGGACATCCCAGCAAGTACAGGTTTTCTGCAGAGTCAAAGGCAGGTGGATTAGCTGAACGACAAATGTCTAATTGGGTTAGACATTCCCTCAAGCTAGGAGGAGAAATGTCTCCTCCTAGGTGGAGGATGACCAGGCCCTAGACACCAAGCAGCTTAATCACCAGCAGGACTCACTGTGCCTGTCCAGTGGAAAACAAAAAGTGGTACAGAATTTAGTTATCTCCAGAGGGACAGGTGAACAGAGGTGTTGAAGATCTCAGTTGTGGATTTATGTCTTTAAAGTGATACTTAAGTAGTTGGGCCCCTGTGTGAAGCTAGCTGATAGTACATTATATAATTTGAAAATTACATTACAGCCTTGATAGCTGAGCATTTGACATAATTTTCCCTTCTAACTCAACTAGTTTTATATATTAGGGAAGAAGAGAAATAAAGAATGTGTGATGACCATTTTTTTCCCTTAAATTTCCTTTAAAAAACTCTTCTTGTATCCCCTTATTTATAAAAATTGAACAAATGCTTGGTGTAATTTATTTTTATAAGTTATGATAATCATTATGTGATTTTTACATTCAGTATGCCTAGTTTTCTATTTATACAGTGAAAAGAGAGATTAAGTATTGTCACTAGAACTTCCAGCTGTGCTCTGGAATTGCAGCTGTCCAGCTGGCTCTGACTCATTTTGACAAATAAAAATACTAAAATCTGAAGTCTAATAAGCTATATTCCTGCCGCATGTAAGACAGAAGGGGCTGTCCATCTTGCTTTTTTTTTTTTTTTTTTTTTTTTTTTTTTTTTTTTTTTTTTTTTT
>NW_020955204.1:67503-187546 GCF_003031625.1 Empidonax traillii
AGACTAATCCTGGGTCTGCATGTTCTGCAATTCCAAGAATTCTAAATTCAACTAGAAAAATAATTAGATTATTCAATACCTGGAAAGATGCAAGACGTCCAGGTTTAAAAGATATATACCCATACATACTCAGTTGCAGGATACTTCTGATGAATAAATTGTTACAATAATATGTATTTTCAGAGTAGGTTTTTCAAACAGCAATTGAGCACCATAAATTTATCATCTTTTTAATGAAAAAATCTGGAATTAACTACAGGCTTTTTGTTTAGTGAAAAGTTTTACGATTTCTACATAAGATATTTTCTTACATTTTCAAACAAAAGAAGGTATTTTAGGTTTCCTATAAAATGAAATTCATGTAGGAAAGCTTTGAGGTCTTGGGCAAACTAAATTATTTTTTTGTTCCAGTGTTTAACCACCATTATGGCTTAAAAAGTGTTTTCCTGTTTTTCAGTTTGTTCCCACTGGTCACCACTGAGAAGAGTCTGGATCCATCATCTTTACATTAATAAGATCTTTCCTGAGCCTAATCTTCTCTAGAATAATCAGTACCAGTTCTCTCAGCCTCTCCTTGTCTGAAAGATTTCCAGTACCTTTTTCATCCTGCTGGATTCTTTCCAAGAAGTCAGAGTCTTTTTTGTTTTGGGGCACCCACTACTGCAGACATCACTCCAGCAGGGGCCTCACCAGCGCTAAGCAGAGACGAAGGATCCCACCTCCCTGAACAGAGACTGAATATTTTAACAATATAAATGGCTGATTAAAGCTAAATTGTGCAAGGGCTAATGACAGAAACCCACACAGTTGTGATACATGTCATAGTCTTATAGTGGATGCCCTTTCTCTCAAACAATAGATCTATCCAATTGACTGATGAAAAACATAGTTTCAACCTCCCTACTTGAACTCCTGGTATATGTAGATTACTCTCAGATTTGGCTCCAGCCCCCACCTTGTCAAGGGCAATTAAACGTAATCAGACTTAAGGTAATGATTCTGTTAGTACTGTTAAAAGACCTTTTACAAAGTCAGTGCTTCTTGGACATCAAAAACAACATACAACAAAAAGGCACAAAAAACCCCCCATCAAACAAACAAACAAAAAAAATCACCAACCTACCAGTCAAAAAATCTGAATGCACAGTCAAATTGAGACTTTGATTGATATCAGTGCATGCAGAAGCAACAACCCTATATTAAATCTTCACTTAAACAGACTGGGCCACCAATGACCACATAGAGCTCAAATACCAAGTTTAACATCAAATTTGGGTGCACACACTTTTAAAGGAGTTTAAGCCAGGTATTTTCCTTATTCTTTCGAATTTCAGAACAGAGATTAAATCAGTTTGCTTTTTTTTGCTCTAGAATTAAACTCTTCCTCTAGAATTAAATTTGTCCTCCTGCCTGCCCATCTATAGTTCCTCTCTTTTTCCTAAAAGCCAAAGTTTGCCTTGAACCAAACTAACTCTCAGATACTTTTTTAGATGCAAATTGCCTAAAATACAAATGGATCCATTGCTAAACATTTCTCCAAGATTTTTCTGAAGATGTTCGTAAGTACAGAATCAAAATCCAGTCTGAATGTTATTTTCTTCCACTTGACAAGATCCTGTCAGTCATCAACTACCAAGAATATTTTTGAAACAGTGGATCTTGGGCCAGATTCAGATCAATTCTTGTCAGTTTTTAAATTTTTAGATTTTGACAAAGTTACAAGATACAAGTAGAGCAAATGCTCTGAAGGCAGGGTGTATACAATAGTGGCTTTCCAGAACATATCAGAAGACACTGCATATGCTCACACCATTTGGTTTTGCTATAATACTCACCAAATTCTTGTATTTTCACCCTAAGTAGGAGCTCATATTACTGTATGCTTTGGGAGACATTCATAATCCAACCAGGGAATTAGACACAGCTGGATCACTCCTAATTGCCCTGCCCTAAATGTTGTAAGTGTGGGCAATTCAGAAGCTCATGTGCAGGTCTGGGAGCATTTGGCTAATCTGGGAGGATTTGTTTCAGAATTTTTAACCAGATTAGCAAATGTTCCCCAGTGAATGTAGGGGCAATGAAGTTCTCTAGTAGAAAAACTTAGTGATGATAACAATAAAAATGAGACAATGGACTGAAATTACCTTCAGTGAGATTGGACTGAAATGACATTGTAGGATGTTGAATAAATGGCAGATCAGAAGCACAGTCTTGCTTCATGAGGGCAGTTCTGAAACACTGTCATATACACATTCATCCCTCCAGTCAAAGTGTTTCTGACTTCAAGAAAAAGGACCACAATCATCTCCTCTTCCCATTTAGTGACCCTTGCTTGGCTTTTAGTTTCTGGATTTGTTTGAGGGTTTTTGTTTGCTTTTTTTTTTTTTTTTCCCCTCCACAGTGACTAAGCATCTAATTTGAATCAACTATGGGAGAAGAGAGGATTGAAGGTAAAGTAGTGCTTTTTATTATTCAGGTTGTCATTAATTGCTGTTTTCAGTTCACAACATTTAAATGAAATATTTACGCAATTGGGCCAGTTGTAATTCAATCAGAAACCCATCCAACTACCCTGAGGAATCCCATCAGGGCTCCTTACACAGCAAGAAAGAATTTTAATTAGAAATTTGAAATAAGCTTTCCTCCAGTTTTGCCAGGAACAAAATGGGCTGGTGCTTAGTGTCTCCATTTGGGGAATTAAAGCCTTTGCAAAAAAATCAGTATTTAAAGAAACATCTAGAATTTAGGAGAATGATAAATGGGTCTATATTTGCACTTTCTGGTAAATCCCAGTGGAGAATATGAATGCCTTGCAGACGTATCTCTGGGTGTAAAGTACACTACCACATCACTGTATCGGCATTTTTAAAAGTTCTATCTTCTACTGAAAAATAATGAATTATTTAGTTGTACACAAAGCTATCTTTGAAGATGCAGCTACTAAAAAATAGGAGGTACAGAACAATCTGGATGGCAAATTACTATTTAGGCCTTTAAAAGAGGACACATGGTATTAGCCCTGAGAGGTGTTTTGAATTGTTAGAATACTTGCAGTAAAATGCTTGTGGCAGCCACAAGACGAGAGGTGAAGCAACAGGATTCGTTCCCATCATTCAGAAGTTATGATTCTTAAAGCATTCGCTAATTTTGAGGTGTATGACCTAACTCTAATAAACTGGGGGAGGATAGCAGGGGAAGTTACTTAACTCTACTTTAAGTTGTTGTAGAGTAAGTCAGTCCAGCTTTCTACTCTGTAATGCCTTTGGCAGCTGGAAGCTTCCTGAACAAAACCAGTTCTGGTACCTGTGTATCATTTGGTATCTATTGTAAATGTGGGTACAACACCAGGCTTGACTCCATTACAACAAGATTTAGCACCCTACTTTAAATGTAATACAGTCATTAGGTGGCAGATAAGTAGCAAGGTGTGGGGTTTGGGGTTTGTTTGGTTTCTGTGTTTTGATTGGGTTTTTTAAGGGTTTTTTGTGTGGTTTTGGTTGTGGATTTTTTTTTTTGGAGGGGGAGGTTGTTTGTGTTTTTTCCTGCACATTCAGTGGGGTTTAGACTGGACTGAGGTTTGTTTGTTTGTTGGAGTTGGGAATTTTTGGTTTGGTGATTTTTTATGCTCTTTCTTAAATTTTTTAACAGAGCTAAGAGGGAAATTAGATAGCCACCTGCCCTTAGACTGCTTTTCCTTTTGCTTCCTCACCTTTATGTTTGTGGTTTATTTTCCTTCTGCTAACATCTTTCTTAAAAACTCCTTTAAAAAAAAAAAAAAGTACAGATCTAAACACAGAAGTCTTTCCCTCAGCCTAAAATGTCGTAGCCTAAAGCTGACTTTTGCAGACCAAGTACCAGCTCATTTTGACGTGTTTTTCCTAGCTTTGCTACCCTGGAACCATAGTGCTTTTTGTTTATATCATTTGCATTTAATTAGAGTGACAAGCACAGTAGGGCTATTTTGGAGACTTCCCGAGGCTGTTTGCTCAAGGCCATTCAGTTTGTCATAGAGATCCAGGACTTGCACCTCACTGTTCTGCACCTGCACCGAAGCCATCAGTTGCTTCAGACCCTTCAGAAGGGCAGGAGGGAGAGAAAAATACAGAATTGTAGGCAGTAACTTACCCAAATTGGCAGCAGCTCCACTGACTAGACTTACACTACCTGCTGATAGTCTATGATATTTGGATACTGTCCTAATAAAAAATGTCCTGGTGTCCTAGTCTTACCCCTAAGACAAGCGTCTTTGTGCTCCAAAACTGTTAAGAGTACAAAACCAAGCGTCCACTTTAAATGTTTTTCTCCTGTTGCTTGGAATCCCTAGAGCTCAGCTAGGAATAAAAGGAGCCTGATTATATGTGCGCAAGGGTGAATCTGAATATACAGCCAAAATAGAAAAGGTGGTATTGTTATTTGGTTCAGTATAAGTAAGGGCTTGGTTATAAGTATTTCTGGTGCATTTTTGGCATGTCTTTTTTCCCCTCTTCTCTATGCATTTTAAGACTTGGGACACATGTCTCAGACACACACTCACTTAAAGAAAGTCAGGAACAAGGTTTTGTGTTAAAGCATGAGTTACCCTATTTAAGGCATTTATCATGTTTTCATGTTTAGAAAGGGGAGTTTCTATTATAGCAAGATAATTAATTGGGCTATATGTTACTTTTATTTTTCTGACTAAAAGTGTTCTCATTTCACAAGGATTATATAGTTCGGTTTTGCATGGAAAAAATATTAGCTAGAAAACAGTTAATCTCTTGAAACAGGAAATTAATGTATTTGTATGGCAACTACATTTATAAGAGAATAAATTTTCCTTCAGGGCCATCTCACTGATTTTACAACCAGTTTCACATTTAATTCCAGTTCTTTGGAGCATGATATCTCAGATATTTCATGGAAATTACTGCAAAATGTTTAGTAAGTTGTGATTGAAAATTAGCATGTTTAGTTCACCTCATTTCAAAATGACTTATGATCATGTTTAAACTGTAGTTAAAGTATAACATTCTTTATAGCATTCTGAACTAGAGCAGGTGTCCCAGTTCAGTATGCAGAGCAGAAGATCAGGTTGTAATCACTATTATACTCCGAAGGTTGGTTTTAATTTACAAGAGCAAAGTGATTTTAATGGAAAGGGGAAAGTTTATTTAAACAAAAGCTCTTACTCTAAAAGGAGTTCAGACGTTGTAATCCCAAGGGAGTTCTCCTTAAAAATTCTTAAGGAAATAATGAAGAGCAGAACAAAAGGCTGAGGGTTTAAGGAAATCTACTGAAATTCAGCAGTCAGTAGAGGAAGTTGCAGTCATGGAAATGAAAGTTTTCTACGTGTTCTCTACCTGTACCTCTTTTGCTGTTTTGTTTACCAAACACCTTTGTGTTTCCTGCAGGGGCTCTCTAGATTGCGTAGAACAGGAATTTAATTATCAGAGTCTGCCATTATAACAGTCAGTTCCTGTCAAATATGTTGGTGACTTAAGGGAAAAATAATCCTCACAAAGGATCTCTGACTGAGGGAATTAAATAGTCAGCTAAAAAAAAATGACAACTCACATCACTCTGAACTAGAGTTTCAGTCTTTTTTCCATGACCTTTTCAGCTACAGTAGGAAATGGTAATACATACAATGCCATAGTTAAAAGCTTCCACGAGTATTGGATTAATTTGCTTTCCTTTCTCAGACATCAATGACTTTTCTTTCCTACAGAAGGGATAGATTCAATGCTTGGCCTTGAAGCTACATGACATAACTACAGAAAAGGTAAACATTATTGCCACTCTCGGATCACTGCTTATCTTCAGATAATATGATGGGACAAGTACTGTCTTTATATGCAGAGAAAATGCCATTTAAAGTCTCTATCAACATACAAATTCTGGACTGGACCTTAGCTGCTGTAGCACAAACAGCTTTTAGGCTGAATATGAAATCTTTTCTCTTATCTGCTTAAGCAGGGAGTAGGCTGTCAGTTCATACTTTCCTCAAAATATGTAAAGTAGTAATAGTGATATGCCTAGAGATTATAATACAGAGGGCTTTTTGACAGCTGGGAGCAGCTGCACTATAAACAAAGAAGGCACAGAAGCAAGGCTGTCTAGCCAGAACGATGCACATTGTGTGTTCCCTGGAGAAACTCATCTCTTCTGCTACTTCCCATTGCTCAGCTTACCCAGCATGTCTCAAGCCATGTCTAATTATCATTTCTACTTTCATTCAGTCCAAACTGTATCAGACAAAACATGCACCCTATTTCTACGTTAGTCATGTATTACTTCTCCTCTTGCCTTCCACCTGAGCTTTTATGAAATTGGTTTCTTCAGCTCTACCTCACTTAACTCACAGCTTTGCATGTGAATGCATATTTCCAGCTCACTGAAGTGGCCTTTGGTGCTTCATGGCACCTTTTTACAAATTGTAGAGTACATTTGCTATTTAAGTTTCTGTTATTTCTCACTATTTTCCCTTATCTATCCCCTGTCCCCTCCATCACTGGTTTAAAGATACTGTAGGCATGAAAACTTGATCTTACCCATTTCTCTTGGAACTATGCCATTAATGTGCAGCCTGTATAGGTGTACACAAACAATAGCACTTATGAAACAGGAACCAAGATGAGTAGATCTCCAAGTCAATCTAAGAAGGCAAACTATTTTTTCTGGTTACACTGCAGTTGTTAAACCTTTTCATCTTTGCAATCTACTGTACTGCTTCTATACAAACCTGCAGTTATTTCCTATGAGTGAAATATATAGACAGGAGGAAGCACCTCTTTGCATATCTACTGCTTTGAATCATGCTGGCACTTGGCCTGAGTCACCTTTTATCACTGTGATTTCAAAATTGGCAAATCTGAAATATCTCAGCATTAAAGACAAGCATTAAAAGCTCTGTCATTGTCGTTGAAATGGAATGGGCATTATTCTTTTCCTTCAGAATTACAGAAGCACCTTTACTCTCCTGTTCTAGTTGAATTTGAGAGAAAAGTCAGTGAAGATCAAGAAGAAACTGGAATTAAAATAATTTTATAACTTCAAAGAGCCATTGGCCCTGTAAAGATTCTGCTCCGAGTTACTACCAAGAGGAAGATCCATAATGTATAATAAAAGCATCAGATCTCCCACACTGAAACATCTCCAATCTTCTCCATATCTGATGTTTTCTGAAAAATGAAAAGTAAGCATGAGTATGTTGAAATTTTTAGGATGTGAGCCTCCTTTTCCTGAAGCCAATCAAGCAGCTCCCAAAATATGGAAGAAACCTTTTTGCCTTTTCAAGGAATTAAGAATTTCATTTAGTTCAGCACTATTACATTTACCTAGTCGATGAGAATGAAATTGATGATGGATACTTGATCTCCAAAGGTAGTTGTTCTTCAAACCGCAGTTGTTTTCAAAAAGGATGGGACTAGATGATATCTTGAATAACTCCTTGAAAGGAAGGGAAATCAAGACAAAAAGGGTAAGGTAAGTAGACTGTTTTCTAGATAGATTCATATGCCCACTCAGGCCAAAAGTGGTTAAAATAGCATGTGACACAAAATACATCAAAGACGAGACAGTGGAGGCCCATGCTTTTTCTGGCAGGCCCTAGATGGAACCAAAGTAGTAAAACTTTAGAGGGGGTTAGATATATGAAGTGTATATTTGTCTTCTAAACTTTGAAAAACAATTGCTTTTCTCATTGAAAAGGATTTCCCCTTAGGTTGTCGTGAGATTATTTTTAAAAACAAAGGAGAGAGAACTAAGTCAAATTATGGAGTCTTGCCTTTAGTGGGTGCCATAGGATGACACAGTGTTTGCAGGCCTGTGCTTTTCCTTACACACAGGCATTCTTTGGACCATTCCCCTTCATAGCACTATGGCTTCTCTGCAGCTGCGGAAGACCAAGTTCTGAAAAACTTTTCATTGGGGGAAAGTTGAGATTGTTTTAAGATTTGAGTTTGGTTGGTTCATTAATTTTGGTTGTGAAACTAATCAGTCCCTATTGATAGCTATGCATAATAACAGAATTTATAGTATAACTTTTGTTCTTGAATTCTGACTATACAGGCACATCAATTTTGTGATTCAAACACCCAGGTAAAGATCTAGTCTTGGCTCTGTACTCCCCAGTGTCCTAAACATTTTAATAACAAGTGACAAATGACATGGCCAGCAGAAAAGGTTTATGGACCACAAGGCAGTACAATATCTACAGCAAATATAGTGTATTATGGTTTCCTTCCCTAAATCCAGGAATAAATAGGACATTAAAAATTACAACAACTCTTTTTCTCTTACTGTACTTCCTTCAGTGTCCTGTAAAGCTGTAGATGGGCCTCTTTGGTTATAGTTTGACAAGATGATTTGTACTTTTAAGTTTGTAGCTACTAGGTGTGTAAAACAGGTAGGTAATTTCTAGTAATCCAATTGTTCTAATTGACAACAAACATAATCTTTATAACTGATACTTTGATTTTTTTAAACATTACCTCCTACTTGAGTAGCCTGGAACTAAACCTGGTGTCTGTTTTGTATTTCCAGTTATTGACTGTTAAGCAGTACCGACTTGCTGATTAATCAGTAAGATAAGGACATTCATGAATAGATCCATAAATCACTCCCTCCTGTATCAGTCAAACACAGTGGTATGCAGGGAAAGCTGGGACAGGCAGTGCTGAAACAGAAATCTCTTCAAGGACGAAACAGTAGAGGTATTGTGACACAGAAAAGATATAGAAACATGCATGATATAAAAACCTACTTTGGGCAAAGATACATAAGAATTTTCTGGGTATGCTCAGCTGCTCTTCCAGTTCTCTTCAGGTCTCAGTTGATTAGCTGTCCATTAAAGCAAAGTAAACTCAGGGTGTGCTTCCATTAGCATGTGTTGCTGAAATGAGCAACTCTTGAATCAAACAGCTGACTTCAGCATATACTTGGAAGTAGTATTTAAGTTCTTACTGAGCTTTATGTTTAAAAAAAAATGTCCACAACAAGAAGATTTAGGGAATTCTTTCTCAGCTGAATCTTGTTCAAACTACCTTTTTTTTTTTTTCCCAAAAACTTGATCATAAAGTAGACATAAGTAAATTTGATAGGCATTTGACAGTGCTGTTTGGATATTCCTCTGTACTAAGAAGATACATTTGCTACCATAGTTTCCTGCACTAGAAAGAAGACTCAATTGCAGAAGGAAATTAGAAGCTGACATAAAGGTCAGAGAGTAGGTGAACAAGGGAAGGGAACTTCTGAAATTACACAGCTATTGCAATTAAGATCTGATAGTCCTTCTTCTATGGGTCATAGGATCTGTGACAGTTTTGATAAATGTTTTAACTTTCATAACAGATCTATCAAAGGTAGAAATGGCAGAGGAAAAAGTTCTCTTTACAAAATCACTTACAAGAAAAGAGTCAAAAAGTTCCTTCAGTTTCTATAACCTCAGTGAATCTGGGTAATTCAACTGCCACTCTCAGGCTCAAAGTTCTTATTCTAGCAACACTTCAAATATTTGCCAAACTACTAATTAAATCTATATATATACTGTCACATTTGACATAAGATTTAAACTGTTGGATTCCAGCATGAGTAACCCTTGATTTAGGATGCAAAATCATGAAAGAATACATCACATTAGATTTCATCTAGGACACATTTAATGAGGATTGAAACATATTGAAATTCTAAGCATACTTCATATTCAAAATCCCCATATTTCATTAGTGTGCTTTGTAAAACACTCTCTGCATTCAAAACAAAGAACTGGTTTTGCTCTATTTGGAAGTGGGTAAAGTCACATCAAAAGAGAGTACTGCTATGATGATAAACAAGGCAGTGAGAACAAAAAGCCTAAACAATAAAAAGAGTTAAAAAGAACAGTAATCTTACACTATTAAGGTGATCATAACTCTCTGTATTAACCCTCTTAATTTGCATTCATATTATTACTAAAAGGAACTAGTTGCTGGATCATATTAGGAATTATGGTTTTCCATTATTACAAAGCTCCCAACTGAAACAGAACTCTGGAGTTCTTTCTGAATGACAGAAAGAAGTGGAGGTGGAAAAAAAAGGATTACAGTTAAAGAAGTCCTTCATTTACCTTGTAGCTGAACAGAATAATCTTTGCTTTTTTATAAGAGCAGTACTCACTACTGCAGGATTGTTGTGTGGAAAATCACCTTCTTAAAGCATTAGCCAAAACTACAACACATAAATCTAGGTCTGGATCATGTACAAATCTCTTATCCAATAAAAGGTAAAACAGTAAAACCTGCCAAGCCCAGATAAAGCATGGAGAGTATTTTAAGAACAACAACTAAGGAGAAGATCCTGACTACAGTGACAGAGAGGGCACACCAAGTGGTTGCAGTGGTAGATTCACAGTCTAGAGTAGAAAATCTTGTTTTTTTCTTAGGCATCAGAAAGCAGAGTCTGAAGAAAAGTAATAAAATGAAGCCCAAAAGTCTTTAAAAAACAGCAAAAATGAAAGGTAATGGCTGCTTGAATAAGTAGGTAAGATACCTGAACAGAGAAACAAAGTACAATCAGTCAACACCCCCCCAAGAAAAACCCTACAGAAAAGGAGATATTTGATCTATAAGAGCATAAACTTGCAGGAGGAGCACAACTGAAAAGCTTTGCTGTCTTCAAGCAAAACTGTTTCAGGTAAATAAAAATTTGGGACAAGAGTAGGGTCAATTGTCTGACTATACCAATCGATTCTATTTTCTATACATCTCCTGTGGCTGACACCAGATCAGAATTCATGAAGCAGCACCCAATAAATAATGTGTGATGTTAGGAATATTACCACCATTCTTAACCTACTTTTTTTCATACAGTTCTCTACTAATGCATTTACACATGTACTATAAGAAGAAATAATGAAGAAGTAGTCCTGTAGCTTTAAAAGACTATCATCCTAAGTGATTATTTATAAAAGTAATTTGGTGTAAATTTTTTTAGAAAAAAAAATTGGGTATTTGGGTTAGTCATTATTTCCTTCCATTTTTTCGCCTGTCTTTACGCGATACAAGGCATAATCAGAACACTTAATTTGTACTCATCTATATGATCTATCTATCCTTTTTCTTACACAGGGTATCTGTCATAGATGTATACAGTGATACATAAGAAAAATGGTTTTTACATTAAAAGCACATGAGATGTATAAAAACATCTTTCCTTTGACTTGTAAGCCTTAATAAGACCCACAATTAATACACAACAGAATAATGTCTCTTAAAATTTAGTCATTATTTTCAATTATTAATTAGTAATTATTTCTTATTTTAAGTAAAAACACACTAGATGCTTAATTTTAAAAGCAAAACAACAACAAAAAGCAAACAAACAAAACCCGTGTCTCTAAGATGTACTACGTACAGCAACACTTCTCAAACAAGGTTTGTCTGTACTGTGTTGCATCATTGCTCATGCCTTAGTGCTTATATTCTGTGATTCAGTGGGACTGGAATAAGATCACTGTCTTTCCACTTGGATATTGTATATGCACCTTCCCTTTTTCTTACGTTCTGGTAGTCTCTGAACTTGACACTGTCTTTTGACTTGGCCCCTCTGTGTACCATGCTGACCTTCTCATAGGGAAACATCAATATTTCATGCAGAAATTATGGACAATCCACGTGAACAATCTAGATACACTGACTTTTCCAAGGAGTCTTGAGATTGATCATTTAAATTATGGAATCTGTTTCAAATATGTATGATCCTCCATGGAAGAGTGATTGAGACTTTTCTGTGTGTTGGTTTATTAAGAGTACTCCCCTCTGAAGCAGTCTCCGAGCTGATTAAGGCCACTTGCTCTAATTTCTTGAAGCAAAGCCTAACAACTGCATTTTCCTCATCCTTCCACAGAAGTCAGCAGAAGGCAGAGAGAGTGAGTGCTCTTCTACACAAGCAGTTGTCATCTTAAATACCAGTGCACGGAAGAGGTAAAAAGCACTTTACAGCTCATTCAGAAGTTCAGCTGTCAAGTCTGTGGAGACTCTTCCTGCTTATTGTACCTTCTTGGTGTTTTTCTTCTTTGGCAGGTAGCACACAGTATTTAAAAGCCTCCTCTCTCTCTCTCTCTCTCTCTCTCTCTCTCTCACACACACCATCAACCTAGCATGTCAGTCCCCAGAGTCCTTTCTCCTCAGGAAGATGGCAACAGCTTGCTAAAGCCCTTAGTCCACCTCAGGGAAGGGGTGATTAAACATACCTAGTGCGTGATAAAGCCAGGGGCAGGAGGAGGGCACCTTCTGTCAGTGGAACCTGCAGAGTATTCCAATAAGAGTTCAAATTGAGGAGTAGCACAAGAAACAAACGCTCTTATATCACTGAGACAGAGATTGTAACAGCTGCAAACACCTCAGAGAAGGAGGCACAGCAGAGGTGATATTTGGTATAAAAGTTAAATTGATGTCTTGGGGACAGATGAGAAATAGACCAAAGGCGTTCTTGACCCATAACCTTGGATAAAAACAAAAAATCAGGGCAGAATAATTCTTCACAGGACTGCCCCTCACTCCTCAACACACGTGCACACCTGCAGAGGGATCTGAGTTATGCAATGAAAAGTTAGAGGGGAGTTTCAGAACCAAATTAGCAGGGTACCCCACACTCCTGCTATAGACAGATATATTCACTGTAATGGGAATGTGGAGGCATGACAGAAAGTGCCACAAAGGCGCAGTCGAAATTAACATAAAAAGAATAGGTCCAATTTTCTATAGGAGTCAGATATTTTTCCCTCAGTGTTAGAAAAAACTAGTTAATTTCTGCACAAAGTCCTAATCCTTCATTTTACAATTTATCTTGACCGTGGCAGCTCAGCCACCAACTTGTCAAGAAGATATTAAACACAGCATCATTTCTACACCAGAAGATTACAGGGTTTCACTAGGCACCAAGTATTTTCTGCAGTTCCCTGGCATCTGAATCAACATCATGTAACCTGTGATTAAAAGCATAGCTTCTCGTTTTAGATTGATCCTTCTCTAAGACTTAAGTCTGAAAAGAAGTTCTTAAGTAATATGCAATCAGAAGAAATAAGCATTTAAATAAAAAGCAATTTGGCCTTAATGGGTTAGTATTCAGAGTCACACACAGACTGTACACAGTGGACTTTTCCACCTCATCACTTCCTTCTTCCTCCAGCTCTTACATGTACTCAACTTTAACTCTGAGGTGTGACAATCTTGTTTCAATCCTTAAAGCTCCAGTACTGTGCAGATAAAAATGGCTAAACAGTGTTGATTACTTTGCTGGCCCAGGATCAGAGACTCACTTCTCATCCCAGCTTGAGTACAGACTAGGACATTTTTTAAGCTCTGTTACTTCAATTAAGATTTATAGATATAAGTGACAATAAGAATAGGATGGAGGGGACAAAAGTACTTAGACTACTCTGGGAGCTTGTTAACCAAGCTCTAAATATACCCAGACTCACATAAAAGCCTTTAATTTACTGATTAAATGAATTCTCATATATGGTGCTAAATTCTATTTCAACAAAACTGCTCTATGGTCCAGAGAGAAAACACTGGAAATGCTTTATGCTCTCTGCATTCTGCAGAAGTGGGAAACCAGCTGAGGTCTGTGCAAAGCACTTAGCCTTACCAGGAATCAAGCTTCTTTTTCTGTGATATTGGCTGTCCTTCAGTCTCAGATGGGAGTGGTATATATTTTCCTCAGAAATTTGAAATTTTAATCAATAGAAAACATAGGCTTAATCGTGACCATGGTGCAGTAACAATAAAATTTTCCACAAGTAATACAAGAGATAACTTCTAAATTGACTGAACAAACTCAGAAAATAAAAAGCAATGTGAAACAACAATTTATTTTTCTTTGGTTAAAACTAATATCATTGTGCACCGAAGTGTTCACAATGGCAGAACATAGCAGAACAGACAGGTGCAGTTGAGAAAACTGTAATATTTGATTAATACTGCAATTCCAAATGAATGAAACAGTAAAAATTATTAAATTACTTTCAGTGGATCAGGAGCCAGGAAAAATAAAGTACAACCACAGTTTTATGAATACTGGCAGGAATCCATAATTTGTACATTTCTAACTATTCATGGATGTGACAAACCTGTGATGAGGCCTACCCCCAATCAATGTTACAAAGTTTATTCTGCATTAAAAAGCCCCACCCAAAACACATCCAAATGAAAAGAAGGAGCATAAGGAGACTTATACACATTCTTAGGAATAACTTCTACCGTGCCATGAAAACATGAAAGCAGGCCAAGATACTGCGGTCAGTGAGTTAACTTTACACAGAGAAAAGGGAGGAAAAAATCACGTGGGTGAAAGTGCAAGAAGTGTGAGCACTACAACTATGTTCTGCAATAGAAGGGAAGTAAAAGAGTAATGATGTTACAGGTCTAACTGTGCCTTGGACCCATTCACTTCGTCTTGAGCACACCCATCAGGTTACAGCCATAGCTTCTGTTCCTCCCTTGCCTGACAACATAGTCCTGCTGCATTTGTCAACATGTTAAGATCTGGCCAGCAAGATAATACGTATGCCATTTTTTAGATCTCTTTCTATGGGAACATGTAAGGTCACCTAAGCCAAAGTTCAGCTGCCATTAAAAGACAGTGTTTTTTCAATGGTCAAAAGGATCCTTAAATTCTGGATGCTGGCTTAATGTGAAGCACCTTTAAAGGACACTTTGTATGAAAACTCAGCCTAATGACAATTTCGGTAAAATCAGCTGACTTCCATATTTGGGTTGAGTCCAACAGACACTCGTTGTTCCTGTACTTCTTTTTCAGTTTTAATTTGCTCATAACCCATTCTCTTACTTCTTGCTTCAATCAGCATTTTTAGTCACTAGGATCCCTTCACTCTGAGGTTTCATGTAGAAATACTGAAGTCAGGAAAGGCTGTTCCAAATCAATACCTCTGCTGTTGTTTTCTAGAGCCTTGATATGCATTTCCTCGTGATTTTCAATTGTGACACTTGTCAGCCAAGCAGATAACCCAGAGGGAACAAGATACATAAACACGACCCTTTTTACTTTCCCTGTCGAGGTCAGAAAGTACCGACAGCAATACACCAAACCTGCAGTCAGCAGGGCAAAGTGTAGGTTTCTGCACACTCTAAAGAAAATAAGCATTTAAACTAGCAACTGTTAAACATATCAAAATTGTCTTTTAACAACTGTTTTAACAGTGTTGTTAAAACAAATCCACCTACTTGCATTTGCTTGGGGAGCGAGATGTTACTTTGTCAAGCTTAACAAAAATCAGCATTTTCTCAGCTGGGGCTCTTAAAAGGAAGCATTAAATGGAGTTTGGCATGTAGAGTATTATGAAAAGTGGTGCTCTTTGCAATCCCATTTAGCACACATTAGTTGTTAGGGATGCCACTGGGATTATACTGACTTCTAGAAATGTTTCAGTAGGAACTATATGATTGTTTGCAGCAGAGTTATTGCAGGAAAAATTCCATTACTGAAGAAACCACACAAAACAAAAATGAAAAAAAACCCAAAACCAAAAATCCCCAAGAAAATAACCAAACCCAAAGTTATTCACAACAACAAAAAAAAAAATGTGCAAAGAAATATCAAAATCTAGAAAAATTTCCAAGCAAATAAATACCTGAGAAAATACCACTCTGACATTTACTGACATCCAAATGCCCTAAGTTATATGGACGAAACTAAAGTCCTCCATACTCCCTTAGCAAATCATGGCCATCTGTTATCCCTCTGGAGTTACTGCGTCTGTAAACAGATAAAATACTCAATATTCAAAGAAAGAGCAAATAACCTATGTGAATTTTGCATTTCTTGGTGAAGAAAATTAGCTTTTGAGACAACTGGCTACAGACAACTGCATTACAGTAGGAGTGAGCAAGACTGCAAAAAAGCTTTTGAAGAAATAAAAGATCAGCCCAAATACCAAAATCTGAAATGGTATAACCCAGAAAAAAAAGGCTAGTCTTAAACAGGACACATCATAGGCAGGGGTGGAACAGTGCCATTAGAGTGGCTGCTAGCATCTACTATCACGCTAGATATAGAATTAAAATTATTAATTGGAGTTAAAATCTGTAGAAACTGGAAAAAGACCTAGTATCAGTGCCATTTAGGATACAGATTTAACCAGAAACTTATGGCTGAATTAAAAAAAATAATTTTTAAAAAAAAATCAAATTCCTGAGAATAGGATGAACTCCCTCCCTCCTCTGTTTAGAGGTTCCAAAGAGCATGAAATAGATGTTATTATACAGACAGCAATATGGGGCAGGAACCAGTACCAATGAAGAAGAAACATTTATTTATTAGTTATTATTTCTCATACATGACTCAAGCTTTTGGTTTATCTAGCTCAGCATTCTATAGCTAAGAGACAGTAACATCAGACATTGAGGGAGGAAAATTTAAAAAAAGTCTTTGCAACCAGATATGAGATTATCCATGCAAGTCTCAGCCTACTCCCCAATAACTAAGAACAAGTTTAGACTAGCTACCAGCTACATGGTCTCAATGGTTGACAATTAGCACTGAAAGCAGCAGAAATCTAAATATGAATCAAAGCCTTCTGTCTTCCCTCTGCTACATCCAAATACTCTCTTTTCTTTTTAAACAGCACATAATGAATACAATAATAAAAGGCTTGGCTAAATAGGCTATACATTTGGGTTTTTTCCTTGAACTGATATTTTTAATTTAGGGTCCTGCAAGAAACACTAAGAGTAGGTCACAGATCAAAGAATCTCCAAGTAAACACAAAGCTATGAAGAATATAAATTATTTATTTTTATGATTGCCTAAGTTTCAGCTCTGCAAGAAACTGAAAATGTCACAGGATCTTCTACATGAATCTACATGAATCATGTCAAGGGCCATCCTTGCAAATATTTACCCATTTCAACCACAACCTACATGCAACAAAGTATAGTTTCTCTCTTCTTAACCATAAAAATGCCACAAGAAGCATCATAGCCTTGACATCATTCTGGTTACATGATTAACTCTTACAAGCACATTATAATGGAATACTTATATACAGTTTACATCACACAAAGATAGGCAGCAGAAGATCAGTTAAGATTATTTATGGAATCTATTCCATCTCTTGTCAGTCTGACATTCTCTCCAATAATCTATTCAGTCTCAATTCAATTTTAACTGAAATTAGATCTAAACACCAAACATCCACCTTTTGTAAGCCTATTTTTAGATTTTGACTGAACAGGTAATTACAGCCTTAAGTGAAATTTACAGGTTTTGAATTTTATCATGAAGCCATGGCAAAGCAATCTTGGAGGGTGGGAGTAGTGGGGGGAGGAGGCAGGAGGGGGAGTGTGCTGAGTGTTTGCTTATTTGCTGGTTTGGGGTTTTTTTAGGAATACAGTGTCTGTGAAAATATAAGACAAATACTTCTATATCATTTAGACTTTAATTTTGAGGATAAATTTCTAGAGATGTCCGTCCTACCTGCCCTTCTTCATTTTTCCCTGTCAAAATGACAGAAGCCCAGCTTTTATAAATAGGTAGAAGGGATGGACACTGAATTGTTGGACAATTTTTCTGTAACACAAAATGTGAAGTTTGCTTGCTTTCCTTAATAACCTAAGAGAGAAACTGCAATTCACCAAGAAGCTGAAAAGATACTGGTTGATCAACAGACTTTTATCTGATGTTGCAAAACCTCTTTCAAAGGCTTTTAAAGTTGGTAAAGAAGGATAAAACAGAGTGAGGACAGAGGAAGTAATTAACAAGAGGAGAGAAATTTAAATAGACTTGACACTGCTTGAAGCAAGTATGAATGCATTGGCCAGGATGGGTCTATTAGGACAGATTTATTCTAATAAGGGTTAAAAATGGGAGAGAGAGGAGAGAGGGAGCCTGAGAAGAAAGCTCAGCACTGACATGAAAAATCTGCTATGGAGAGAAAGAAATTGAAGGTTTAGGTTTACAGTGAAACTCTGATTTATGAGCATGAGCAGTCGTGGACAAGCTCCATCATCAAGTCCTTAGTCCCAAGGAAGCACAGTATGTCCCAGGACCATTTAGTAAATCATACTCACTTGACACATAACAAAGAAAAGAAAGACAAAATTATTTAATAAAACATGTGTCATCCACCTCCCAATTACTTTATTTTATAATCTCCTCTAGAGCAGGCAACCAGGCTCTGTCCTGTTACACTGACCATCTACAATCTCTAAATATTCATAGAGTTTTGTACAGAGAACCAATTCACACTTGTGATACATGTCAGGCTTTGTAAATATGTCCTTCAGCTGTATAAGATTCTTGCCTCAAAAGGGAGGGAGAATTAAAATGAAATAGTGAAGGAATGAATGAATACATTAAGATCATGGGAAGTTAAAGGTTCCACAGGACTGCTGAAAAGTAGTTCTGCTGAAAAATTTTCCTTCCTTGTGTTCGTATTGCCTGTATGCTGCTTTCAAAATGGATTATACTGGCAGTGTAAGGAGATGCACATACTGAGGGTAGGCAGGAAGCATATGCCAAGACAGTGCCTATTTCAGGCTCTAGATGCTAGAGATGCTATTGGAAATTAAAAAAAAAAAATTCCAGAAGCTTCAGTCCAAATACTACCTGTGCCACAGACAATGCACTACAACAGATGTGTCTTGTACTGATTATACCTCAGTTTCCCCATCAACTAATTAAAAACAAAACCAAATAACCTCTTACCAACCTTGCAAAATAGGAAAAGTATCCACTAATATTTCCAGGGCAAACAGATTCTACAAGGACACAGGCTTATCTTCAGATGCATTTTCTTTAGGTAGTGACTATTAGGTTTATTGATTTTAGTGCAGTGATTTTAGTGATTTTTAGGCTTATTCTTTAAGGCTACCTCTGGCTTTTATTGTGATACCAATTCAAAGCCAATAGAGCTAAGGGAGGTAAATTAAAGTGAGGGTTTTTTTGACCCTAAATCAATATGGCTGTTTGCTTTCAGGCAATGGAGTGACACTGGTGTACCGCTTGTGTTGCTCTTACTAGAAAAAAAAGAGTCTTTTTAGAAGGCTTATTTAGTTTCCTCTAAATCTCTAGTACATTGATGGCAATATATATTTTCCACAGAACTATTGAAAATCAACACTGAACAACCTGTGGATTTCTCTCAGCCAGGTAAATACACCTGAACTGCTAACCACTCTGTCTACTTCAAGATTTTAACATAAACAAATGTTAGGTGAAACTAGGGGGGGAAAAAACCGTCTTTTTAACAAATGTAGATATATCTTTAGTGGGTCTAAATCTAGGGCAGTAAGCTTTTGTAACAGGTGAAAGCCAGGGAAAAAGTTCAGCTTGAACATTCAAAGAAACAGCAGGACAAGGAACCTTCTTTTACTTCTAAACTGAGCACATTTTTTGAGAAATAACAGACATGGAAACTTTAAAGCCCTTCTAGTTTCTTTTCAGAGCACAGCCAGACTTTGAAGTCTCCTCCAGAGAACCTAAACACAGAAAATATGATGCAGCCTGGGGTTGCAAACCACCCTGCTTTGACACTGGGGGATCATTCTGTGACCGTCGCAGCAAGCCTCTTGCTGGCACAGCTCTGCTTTTAATAAGGGTTATTTCAGGCAGCCCCACAACAGTAACAGAGAATTCCACATCCATTTGCAGCTCCATCCTGAGCAGAAGAAGAAAACCTGACTGATTCTCCAAGCCCTATGGACCTTCATTTTGGCCATTCCACTTCCTCACAGAATCCCGCTTTGCAGGGGAAGAAACAGGTGTGTAGGAAAAAAGTGGAGAAAAGTACAGAGAAACACCCTCCTCGCAAACCTCAAAGACCTTCCCCAAATCCTACTAACTCCTCTTCATCAACTTCCATGCTAGCTATTATTAAACATTTTGACTTATCAATAGAGTCATAAAATGGTTTGTGTTGGAAGGGACCTTAAAGATCATCTAGTCCCAACCTTTCTGCCATGAGCTTTGCTGATCCCTGGCATCCTGCTGTTATCTCCTGTTTCCTGTGCAGAGCTCCTGTGGTCATCCAGGTGTTCTTCCCCATGCCTAGACCCTGCATCGACCTGGAGTGCTGATGAGACCTTCCTGCTTTTCCTCCCTCAGCCTCAGCACCCCACTCCCCAGCTGCCCTTGGGATGGCAAATCTGAGTGTTACTAACCCTACTCAAAAGCTTTGTGCTGACTCTGGCCTCATCCTTTCTAGATTTCTCCTTTAAAAATTAAATGACTATATGTATTTCTTTAAGTCTCTTTAGGCCAAAGAACAGCTGAAGAAGGTAATGCATTTTTAATGAGGAGTAGAAAACTGACAAACAATCTAAAAATAAAGCTGCAACAGATATTTTACTTTTTGCCTCACTGTAACACTAACATGGTTGCTTTTATATCTAGGTATGCACTGATACACTAAGCAGAAAAAATTAATCTCTTGGAGAAAAGAATATTAAAAATTAGATTAATTAAATTATTGCAGGCTTACAAATGGAATTCATCCAAGTATCCTCAAAGAGCTGGCTGATGTAATTGTAAAACCTCTCTCAGTGATTTTTGAACAGTCTTGGGAATCCAAAGAGGTCCCAGCTGACTGGAAGCTGACAAACATGATCCTGATTTTCAAGAAGAGCAAGAAAGAGGACACCAGAAACTACAGGCCTGTTAGTCTCACTTCAGTACCTGGTGAAGGTATGAGGAAGATTATTCTGGGAAGTATCGAAAAACATCTGAAAGACAGCACTGTCATAAGTGATGGCTTTGTGAGAGGAAAGTCCTGCTTATCAAACTTGATTTCCTTCTATGACAAGGTAACACACCCAGCTGATCAAGGGAAGCCAGTTGATGTAATCTTTTTGGACTTCAGTAAAGCTTTTGATACTGTCTCTCACAGGATCCTTCTGGACAAAATGTCCAGCCCACAGGTGGATAAACACATCCTGTAATGGGTGAGCAACTACCTAATGGGTCAAGCACAGAGGGTAATAGTGAATGAAATGACATAAATTACTTGGGTGCAAGACTGGAAGGGATAATAAGCAAGTTTGCAGATGACAGTAATTTGACTCCCTCAAAGGCAGGGAGGTCCTGCAGGGAGACCTTGACAAATGATTGGACTGGGTAATCACCAACCACGTGGAGTTCAACAGGGGGAAGTGCCGGATTCTGCGCTTGGATGGGGCAATCTCAGATGTTCATACACACCAGGGAATGAGATGCTGGAAAGCAGTACCATGGAAAGGGACCCCTATGTCCTGGCTGATGGCAAGTTGAACATGAGTCAGCAGTGCCCTGGCAGCCAGAAGGGCCAGTCATGTTCAGGGGGCATCAAGCACAGCATTGTGAGCCAGTCAAGGGAGGGGATTGTCCCACTCTGCTCTGCACGGGTGTGACCTCACCTTGAATATTGTGCGCAGTTTTGGGCACTACAATATAAGAAAGATATTAAGCTGTTAGAGAGTGTCCAAAGGAGGCCATTGAAGATGCTGAAGGGCCTTGAGGGGAAGCCATGTGAGGAGCAGTTGGGGGCACTTGACCTGTTGAGCCTGGAGGAGAGGAGACCAAGGGGAGACCTCATTGCAGTCTACAACTTCCTGATGGGAGAATGAAGAGCGACAGGCACTGATCTCTTCTCTATGGTGACCAGTGACGGGGAAACCAAGGGAATGGCCTGAAGTTATGTCAGGGGAGGTTTAGGTTGGATATTAGAAGAAGGTTCTTCCCCCAGAGAGTGGCTGGGTACTGGAACAGGCTCCCCAGGGAAGCATTTGGATGATACTCTGAGGCACATGGCATGACTCTTGGGCATGGGCCTGTGCAGGACTAAGGGATGGACTTGATTCTTGTGGGTCCCTTCAGCATATTCTGAGACTGTGATTCATATGAAAGGAAGAGAAGATAAAGATACAGAGAAACTTTCATTTTGAATATGGAAGAGTAAAAGCAGTTCCTGGACTGTAGTTGTCCTGGAGCCAGTTCTTTCCATTTTTGTGGATTATTATAACCTTATGGACTTCAGTAGAAACCACATCTGCTAGAATCAACTGCAAATTTAGTCCCTGACTTCTGTGCTGAGCCAGATTCCCTTCACTATTGTGTCATTATAATTGTTAACTTTATTGAAAACACATTTTTTCAGCCAGGCATACTAGTAGTCCTACTATAGTTATTTTTCCACCATGAGAAAAATATTTCTGTTTGTTCCCTCAGGTCTGTTTTCAAAGCTATTTTGTTTCATTGCTTTTTTTCCCCAGTTATCTAGCTAGAACATGAGGTTCCAAGTGGAGCTCCACTTCACAAATGCATGGTGAGTCTGTGTTTATTTCCAAGGGTTTTGGAACAGAACTTAAGTCCTTTGTCCAGCTCTTACATTTACCTGTCAGCAATCACCTGCTCACCTTTGACTATGTTGAAACAACCATGTTCAAGTATAAAGCTGCATCTTATTTAAAATACAGAAAGAAACAATACATGAGAGAAACACAAGTTACCAGGCTGCTTGCCTGTCCTCCTGGACCAAGCAGAGTGCACTCCCATTAACTTTGACTTGATACACAAATGGAGCCAACGGGGAGTTTGTGTTTGAACCTAAAGCTGATCACGAATAGACCTGCCACACAATACAGCCCCACAGTTATGCTTCTGCTGCAAGGGAGCTCAGCCTAGTTGTGAGACAGTGCAGGACTTTGATGGAGACACATATGGGGACCACTGATACTAATTTCTTGTTTTCCTTATGGACTAAGTCAGGCTTGGCCATTCACTCCTGTAGAAGACAGATTTGCTATTCACTATAAACAAATATTTACAAAGAACGAAACATTTCCTTTTAACTTACCCCACCTTCTCCCTGTGGGGCCCATCCACTGATAGGTTCCCCATGCAGAGCACAGGCACCAGCAGTGAATGGTTACGTTCTCACTGATTAACTGGATTTGCAATAGAGGAGGAGTTAAGATGAACGGCTGCTTTCCTGCCACCATCATTCAATCATCTGGAAATCTAATTTGTATCTTATTTGGCAGGCAAGCAGCCATCTGCTCCAAGGATATGCTCCAAGGGCAGCTGCCAAATACGGAACAGGCTTTCTGCCATGGGGAAAACTAATTGCCTTTATTGGACTAATACAGGTTGAAAGCTAATGATATAGGATGTTTCTCCACAAAAGAAATAAAAGTATGTGTTTTTTTAAAATATGGTTAAGACTTCCATTAACTTCTGTAAGACCTAAGCCTATCAAATGAGCAACGTCCACTCACATAGGTTTATGACTCAGAGTTCCATGGGCCGGAGAAGCAAACAAGAAAGTCGTCAGTCCCATAGGACTATTTCTGCTCTATAAAAGATATTGTGTGTGCACAGATGCACCCTGCTTAATCTGTAGCCATAATGCCAATGGAAACAGATTAGCTGCACACAGACCAAGCAGCTTGAAAACATCACATCCCATGAGAGAAGAAATCCAACAGTGTTTAACCAGTCTTCTCCTGCATTGTGGCTGGCCTTAAGAGTGCTTTTCAGGCAGAAAGCTGGCAAGAAAAGGGCAGAGGGCCTGGATACACTGGCTGTGAGGCTTGGTCTGATTCCTTCACATCAATAAGCTCTTGGCTATCTGACATGCATTTGTACCAGAATTCATCTGTCAAAGGAGGGAATTAGAGCTGAAGTCACCTAGTCGATTAAATCCTTCCGTCCTTGTGCTGGTTTTAGCTGGGATAGAGTTAATTTTTTTCATAGTAGCTGATATGGGGCTATGTTTTAGATTTGTGCTGAAAACAAGATTGATAACACAGAGATGTTTTCATTACTGCTGAAAAGTGTTCACACAAGAGTCAAGGGATTTTCTGCTTCTCAACCCACCCCAACCAGTAAGCTGCGGGTGCACAAGGAGCTTGAAGGGGGCACAGCCAGGACAGCTAATCCCAACACACTAAAGGGTTATTCCAGACCATATAGCATCATGCTCAGCATATAAAGCTGAGGGAAGAAGGAGGAGGGGACATTCAGAGTGATGGATCTTGTCTTCTCAAGTATATGTTATATGTGATGAAGCCCTGCTTTTCTGGAGATGCCCTGCCACTGGGAAGTAGTGAATTAATTTCTTGTTTTGCTTTTCTTGTGTGCATGGCTTTTGCTTCACCTAATAGACTATCATCCCACTTATTTTCTCACTTCTACTCTTCTGATTCTCTCCCCCATTCCACAGTGGACAGCGAGTGGCTGTGTGAGAGACGGCTTAGTTGCCATCTGTGATTAAACCACTGCAAGCACACTCAATATAGCATCTTGGTCTGTACAGCACCTGATAGCAATAACATGCCCAGCTCTCAGGGTGTGGAGAACTAACACAAGTAAAGGATTCCTTAGCTTTACTTCATCTCATAATCCCTTTTCCTATTCTTCATTTTGACATGTCTATATAGTATCCCAAGTCCTTTAAGTGGCCAGTATTTGTGTATCTGGCTATGAGGTATCATGGTTGCTTAGACAGTTAAGCCCCACACAGCCACTCACTCACTCCCCACAAGAAGGACAGGGCAGAGAATCTGAAGGTCAAAAATGAAATTTTTGGGTTGAGATAAAGACATCTTAATACATGAAGCAAAGATGCACATGCAAGTAAAGCAAAAGAAAGAAATTTGTTCACTGATGGGCAGATATCTAAGTACCTTCCCAGAAAGCAAAGCCTTGGCACGTGTAACAAAAATCTGGGGGAAAAAATATAAATATTCATCTTTCCTCCTCATTTCTTTGAGATTTTTTTGCTAAGCATTATGTCATATGGTCTGGAATATCCCTCTGGTCAGCTAAGGCGACTGTCACGACAGTGTTCTCTCCCAGCGTCTTGTGCACTCCCAGTCTACTCACTGCCAGAACAGCCTGAGAAACAGAGAAGGACTTGATGCTGTCTACATCCTATTCAGCAATAGCTAAATATGCATCCTGCTCATGGCCATATCAAGCATACAAAGATGTACTGAAGGGTTCACTTTGCTGACTACATTGCAGTAGTCATCATTGTCACTTGGTGTTTATTTGAGTATCCGCCTCCTGCAGAAGGAGTATTTTTGCACAGAGAAGATCAAGGTAGCATAGGAATGTCACATGTAATGTACCAGTGGCACAAAGTAGCTGATATTAAAGGGAAACATGAAACCAGTGAAGATGGAAAGGCTATAAAGGTCTAAGAAATCTTAAGGATGTCAGATGGCTGTTTATAACAATAAGTCTTGGAAATGGGCATCGAAGATGATGGGCTCTCCTCTTATGTTGAAGATTTTTCCCAATGGCAATGACACCAGAACCTCATGGAGGACAGTTTTATTTTAACAACAAGGCACTGACAGAAAAGGGCATGCACTCCAGCAAACACAGAACAGAGAATCTAGGAAAAGACCAGAAACTGTGAAAGAAGGAATGAAACAGCAGCTTCAAAGCTGACAAGAAAGCAGGGAATGGCACTCTACAGGTGACTGTTTTTTCCATACACATATTTGGCAGGAAACTTACATCCACATCTACAGATATTTATTTTCAACTAATTTCTTCCATTACAATGATCTTTCCCTTATATGTATTTGTTATTATTAGGTTAATTTCATCTCAAGGTCCTTTAGTGGAGGACGACGTTGCAACTACAACATAAAACAATTACTTTCTTAAATAACTTCCCAATGTTTCAAGCCGCATGGCAAAAAATCATGAGCACAAGCAAGACTTCCTCAAATGATTGCTTACTTTAATTTAGGGTTCTTATTTGTAGCCTGCATATCTCTTTTTCAGGATATCGTACTTTCAACCGTTATGTCAAATAGTTTGCATAAAATTAAAAAAAAAAAAGGAAATATACAAGATAATTACACATTTACATGACTCAAATAAGATGTCAAGATCATTGCCAAAATATTGTCAAAAAGTAACACTAAAATGTATGTATCATTGTTCATGATACATAGATACAATCAAAAAACCAAAACTTTGGATTTGCATTCCTCTCTTCTTGGTATTTTCTTTCTACCATTCATCTTCATAGTTTTTTATTCCACTATTTCTAGATTTTAGCCTACAAATTAATTAATTGTGTTGCACATGTATTCTGTTTAACAAAGGACTAAAAAGATGCCAAGGTAATAATAATAAGGTAATAATAAGCATTTTATACGCACTCATGTTCTGGTCCTTTGGCAGAGGCTTAAGTGTGGGTGGCACTTGTTATTCTTGTTTTTCCTTGTTGTACTACGTGTATTCAAACCCTAAAACCTCAGGGCACTCGCTCTCTTTGCCATGGCTTTGCAAGACTCAATGGATGGTTCTTGAAAAACTCAGTGTAAGATCAGGGATCAAATTATAAATCCCTTTGAGTAACAATCTGGAAGTGTCTGTGAAATGCCATATGTCTCTGTAGCACTCACGATAAAAATAAAACCACTGCTTAGAGAAGGAAAGGAAAGTATCAGCTATGTCTTTAAAGCAGCTGATATCTCAGTCTCAAAAAAGGTTAAGTAAGGATACAGGTTAAAAAAAAAAAAAAAAAAAAGAAAGAAAACAACAGTAAATGTCACAGTGATATTTCCTGGAAGAGTCATGTAAATGTTATTTATTGTGCCAGATATATTTCCAAAATAGATGTCTTCAACAATCTATTTTACTCAGCCACATCAAAACAAAACAGTTGCAGTTTCAGCCTTCTAGGCAGTATTACAATTCACAGGTCTCTGCAAGGCCAGTTCATCCCAGCCCGAGAAGAGAATTCAGCTTGTTTCTCTGTGCTTCAGCCTTCTCTTGGCTATTCAGCATGCCTCGTCTATTGCAAAGCATGGCTGTTTGGGGCACTAAGAACTAGCCCTTTTATGGGACATCCTAACCTACATCTATCCTAGGCACAGACCTCATTAAAATGTTTGTCAACCTGGACTCTCCAATCAGAAGCACTTCTGTTTATTCTGCCTTTTCCTTTGGTATTTCAATCTCTGTTTTGCTTGTAGGCAAGCTCTGGAGAGTTTGGGATTTAGATTGAGGCCCAAAAGCTTTGGCACTGTATTGGGTTTATATGGCAAAGTTTTGGTAACAGGGGAGCTACAGTGGATTCAGTGAGAAGCTGCCAGAAGCTTCCCCTATGTATGATAGAACCAATGCCAGCTGGCTCCAAAAGGGACTTGCTGTTGTCCAGGGCTGACCCCATCAACAAAGTGATAACACCTCTGGGATAGCATAGTTAAGGGGGAAAAGTTATTGTGTGGAAACAAATCGCAGTTGGAGGGGAAGGGAAGTTGAGGGAGAGAGAGTGGGAGAGGGAGAGGAGCCCATGGTGAGGACCATGGTGAGGCAGGCCGTGACCCTGCAGCTCATGGAGGACCACAGTGGAGCAGAGATCCACCTCTAGCCTGTGGAGGACTCCGCACTAAAGCAGGTGGATGTCAAAGGAAGCTGTGACCTCATGGGAAGCCTGCACCAGAGTGGGCTTCTGGCAGGACTTCTTAACCTCTGGAGAAAGGAGGAAGGAGGCAGAGACAATGTGTGATGAACTGACAGTAACCCCCATTCCCTGTCACCCTGCACAGCTGGTTGGGAGAAGGTAGAGAATCGGAAATATAATTAAGCCTAGGAAGAAGGGAGGGGTGGCGGTAAGGCATTTTTGGGATTTGGTTTTACTTCTTATTATCCTATTCTGATTTGACTTGTAATAAATCAAATAAATGCCACGAGTAAGATCCATTCTGCCCATGATGGTAATCAGTGAGTGATCTCTCCCTGCCCTTATATTGACCCATGAGCCTTTCATTATATTTTTCCTGCCCTGCCTGGGAAGCATGGGTGTGATTGAGTGGCTTTGGTGGGCACTCCAGCCAGAGTCAACCCATCACAGGCATCAAGTGTAAAAATTTGTCAAAACGTCAAACTTCAAATAAATGTCATTTATTTATCTGACAAAGATGCGACAGACAACTACCAGATTATTTGCTTTGCAAGTGGTTCCTTTTAGCCCCTATCACTTATCCAATTATATATTTAAATTGTGTAGATCGCAGGAAAGAGATTTGCACGATTTGAACATTTTTACGGGGCCCTGAGGGTGAGGATGAGGCCTTGAGTGACAAAGCAGGCTGAAAAAGTTTTTTTAAAAAACCCTATTTCTTCAGAGAAATTTTCTGAGGGAACATTTTGAAAGGTACACAGATCCACAACTTCTGTTCAGTAAAGCCTAGACAAAAAAATCTGAGCCAAGCTGATACAAAACAAAAAGACTTTGATTTTTTTCAAATAGAATCAGCTATTCAGTTTTCAGTGAGTTCAACATTAATTTACATTTTTTTGAACATACTGCCTCAGTTGCGGATGACATTAGCTATCTTAGGGTCCTGTTTCTCGTCTGCTACCCAGAAATTTTGCACAACATCTCCTATTCCCCTTCCCCCATGAGCAAGCACAAGATAAAAGGGAGATGCCACAGTTACAGGACACCTCCCGGGAGCTGAGGTCTAACTACTGAGACCAAACTCTGGAGCTGAGAGAGCTTGATCAGCTGCATACCAAACCCTTGATATTTTAATTTACATTTCAAGTTGGGCCAAGAGTTAAAAAATAAAAATAAAACACTAGAACTATTCTCTCACCAAGAGTGAGAGTTAATCAAAGTTAATTTACAAATAGTTCTGTTTAATAGTAATGATGAAGCTATGGGATCTCATTTGGGAGAACATGTTACTGCCACGTATACCATTAATACATTAATACATTACAGCCTCTAAACTTCTAACGGTAGCCTTCTTGTCTGAAATCCAGTTGCTACATACATCTACAACCCATTAAGCTTTGAAATTAAAATCAGACAGCACCACCAATAATAAGAAGTTCATTTGCCCAGAGCTAAGAAGCTTCAAGATTTGTTGCATTTGCAAGAGCCTGAGCTGAACTGTGTACCACTCAATAATCTTTTAATCTGAATAAAGGTCCTCATGGCCAGTGTCAGCACGCAGGCAGGCACTCTTACAGCACCAGAGAGCGCCACTGCACAGGGAACCCGTGGGTTTTTCTTTACCACATTAACAGAACTACTTTGATCTATGAGGTTGAAAAGCAGCAGAGAAGCTGTTGTGCCAAGTCTGTTGTCCTCATAGGGGTGGCCTCCGTCGCATATTCTCAAAGATTAGTTTCTTGTTGCCTGTCCCCGCCCCTCCCCTTTTTTTTTTACTACAATAGCAACCCACACACAGTACAAGGAAGTCCCAATACAGCAAGGCATACAACTGTATCTTATTAACTGTATGCAGCACTGGGTGCAAAGTCTCCTTCAATCTAATTAGACTGTTTTTCAATCTTTGCACTGAGAATGCCTCCTCTCTGTTTTGATATTACTCTCTTCAGCTTTGCTCAAGCCTGTTACTTTACACTACAATTTCTAAAACATGAAATATATCCTGAATTTAGCTCTAGGCAAAGATTAATGGCTCCAGAAACTCAGCTCCTCTGTTTAGAGTCTGAATACACAACTACATAACACCCACACATAAGGCTTCTCACATGTGTATTGGTGCTCCTGTTGGAAAGGGTAAAAGGAGAGGAGAAGGGGGTAAAAGGAGAGGAGAAGGGGGTAAAAGGATAGGAGAAGGGAACAAAAGTTTTTTCTGCAAGCATTTCAGTCCTTTAACACAGGGTGTTGGACTTCAGATTTAAGGATTTCAAGAAGGTTTTTGCAGCATAGGCTACACTGTAGCTTTGGCTAGGCTTAAGACATCCAACCATTTTACAGACACACTGAGCTGCCATCACAGGGTAATATAGATTATGCTTAAAGGTGTAGGTATGCATGTTACTAAGAAATAGTGTACATTCATTGATTGAAAATGTTGTCAGAAACAGCTGATTTCAGTTCAATCAGACAGGCACTGACTGCTGCACAACACTGGCCATACTGCAATATCAAAGAAAATTTCCCTCCCGCCTCAAACTTGACTAATTCCCTCCAGCTCTCTCTTTCATTTTATTAATCAACAATTTCCATTTCTTCAGTGCTCATAAGCCTTATTTAGTTTAATGATCCTGCACATAACATGCATGGTTACAAGCTGAATATGTGATTTTTAGAAGAGTGAGAAGTGGCAACAGAATCTCTCTGAACATCTCTTCTATCTTGACCTCCAAGTTAGCTGCATGTTTCACATTAAGAAATATGCTAGCACAAGGAAAGATGTGTCTCCAAATGTCTCAGAGCTTATTCTTCACAATCACTGATCTGGCATGTTGTAAGGGAGGACTTAGAGATGTCCTTGCACTGTCGCTCAGGTGGTTTGTCACCACAAGCAAGCGAACTTAGAAGAGGTCTTCTAATATTTGAGTATTCTGGAATTTTCACGAGCTAGGCACAGCATGAGGATGCAAAGTAAATACAGTCAAAGATTCAAATCAGTGATCTGCACTAAGCATTGTACTTTTCCTTCATGCAAAAGAAAATGTTGCAAATATTTTTCAAGAAACACTTGTTTTCCAGGAACATAGAGGTATTTATCATCAATTAAGAGAGAGAATAATATCAAGAACAGTGTACTTTTGAGTCTGTAACTACAACAAAGAGAGGGCTCCATAGATACCTTTGGGAAAGACAAAAGATGGCCTTGCCTTTGCATCCCACCTTCAAGATGAAAATGTTTGGGTGATCTTATAAAGCAGACAGTGAAACTCTTTAGATGTGCTGCTGACTAGTTTCAAAAAACTGAGATTTGAATAACAAATTTGCTTGGGCTGAAGAAGTTACCCTCTGTATATCACAGGCTAGGATCAAGATCTGCAGTACTGCAAAGAGAAGCTGAGTAGATATGGATTTACAACCCTGATCAACTCCATCTTTCATGAGAGGCCCCACTGAAGAAAGATTAAGCTCCACTGAAGAAGGATTTTCTATTGCATAGGATCTCTCCTGTCAAGAAAAAGATGGGCTAAAAGAATATCAGAACAGTCCAATTCATTCCAACTTTCAGGAACTAGATCACGTGAAAGCATTAAATGCTTTTGTGAAATCAGTGCACACACCGTTGAGATGCTGATGCTCCTCACTGCACTGTTCCTGAATCGGACTGGCCATGAATATTGCCAGGGGATCCACAGCTAGGCAGTTATCCTCAGGAGTTTTTAGGCAGAACTATGACTAGGGCATGCAGGCAACAGAGTATGATCTGAGGTAGCTGTTTCACAGGATGAGGTAAGAGAAAAATGTCTGTGTCTACCACGAAGTAAAATTATCCTTTGTCAACAAAGTTCATGCTTCCAGTCCCCTTAAAACATTAGGAACTCCCATTGCTACAAGGATGCAAGTGAATAAAAAAGAAGAATAGGTAACAGCAATTCACTTGCAAAAGTAATAGCTTCACGTGGCTTCCCACACAGTTGGTGTTATACTGAAGCTATTTCAGAACTTCATTTTCTTAATTAGTTAATAAAGGATCATTAAGAACCATGATAAATGGTTTCAGCTCAGTCAAATCAATGACAGCAATTAAATATGGATAACAGATAATTAAATTAATTAAGAAAAACATTCCATTTACCTAGCAAGACTCAGGCTATGTTCTGCAAGAAACGTTCTACCTAAGGTTTGCAAATTGCCTGCTACTGAAGGCAGATCTGATCTCCTGAAGAAGAATTTGGGAGTATTTGCTTAAGTACAGGACCGACTCAGCCTTCCAGTTCCACTTCAACCAGAACTGCGTCAGTTTCTATGATGTTCATGTTTCTGAATATCAGAAGCATCACTGTGAGGTCGGATGTTTATTGGAGAAAATGTTAATTTTCATATTATTTGTATGCAGTCGATCTTGGTATGTGAGTCTGAGAAAGAATAACTGCTCTGAATGAGGCAGTAAGACACCTTTAAGACCATGTCCTTCATTTTTCCTTGACAATACTTTCAAGGCTCAAACCTTATTCCTCTTGACGTTGATGATGACAATTAATGTAACAGTTTCTCTAGCAGCTTAGAGCAATCTTGTTAATGAGTCTGACAGTGCCAAGGCTTGACAGTGCCTGACCACCACAAGAAACTATCCAGAACCCTGAACTAATACATAGTTTTACTTGATGGGGTTTAATACAAATTGGACACCAGAATTTGTGGATAACATGTTACATAAATCCATTTCTTATGCCAGTTTTGAGTAAATAATCACTTGGAAGCAGACACCAAGAATTAAACAGAATAAGTATTACAAGGATTCTTGTAAATTCTTGATGAGAGGTTGAGAACCACAGTGCACCCCCCTGCACTGCCTGTCAACACAAACCCCAAAACCTTTTGGAAAGATCTGACAGTAGGCATTACTTTTTATTTGAAATATTCATTAGAATTACTGAACCTCCAAGTCAAGGGTTGACTAAGAGTCAAATGCTTTTCAGAATATGGGAAGCAGATACTTGATATGATATTTGATGTGCTTATACTGACCAACTAGTACAGATTTATTTTCTAGTAAAGAATTCTGCTCATTTATGAAAGAGGTACACATCATAACTTCTCTATCTTGAATGCAGCTGTAACATGCTAAATTATACCTTTATCAGCATTCAATCCAATGTGACAAAAATTTTTATTTAGTCAGCTTACATGGAAATCTCAAAAGAATAAAACCAAAACACATACACACCCTATAGTGCAAGACATGATAATGGCAATTTACTAGGCAAACTACTTTTCTTTTAACACTATAGCTGCTTCCAATGGAAGTCACTGGATTGTGAAGTTCATGCCATTGTACCTACTTTCTGACTACCTTCATTCAATAAAGATATTTAAGATTTCCCTGAATAGCTAAGGAAAATTTGCTTGAAGGTCTGCACAGACACTTTAGTTACATATAGTTTTATTACAAGTAGAGTTGAGACAAATTTATTTCAAAATTACCTGAGCTTTCCTTTTGCCTATAATCATCAGAATCCAACTACTTGGCTTGCAGCACCTTTTCTCCTTGAGCTGATTTATTTTGGAAATTTTTAGTCACAATGTTTCATCCATTTCTGAAACCACCAGTGGAACAGCTGTTTGGTTCCAAGATGAGATTTGAATGCAAATTGCTGCTTTCCTGTATCACTGAAAAGAGCCTTCAAGACACATGAAGTTATTTTTCTATTGCACTGAGCACTGATAAGGCCTCATTAGGAATATTTCATTTGGGGGAAGACACTTAAAGAATAATAAAATTCTGTCAAAGAACATGCAGGTGAGAGAAAACTAAAACACATCACCTACAAAAGGCAGATTAGAGAGATAAGCACCATACAGCCTTAAAAGGCTGAGGGAGACCAAAAATCTTCAAATATGTTAAAGGCTGCTACCAAAAAAAGAACCCCAAACCTGACCAAAAATCCTAACAATACTATGATCTAAATGTCAGGTTAAGGCTGTCTTGTCCTATCCATTACTGTAAGACAAATATTTGAGATAAAACACTTGGCAATTTTTTTTTCTTTTCTTTTTCATAAACACTGCAATAACATGCTTAAGATGCTTGCTTGGAGGATTTGTCACCCAGAATTTTAAGAACAAGATAGACAAACATATCTAAGACTCATATAGGTATAGACAAATCCACCACATGATACAAGACAACCATTTTGTTTTCCTCCAACTCTATGATTATTTGTCTGTCTATAGAACTAGATTCCAGCTACATTTCTACATAGTCAGTGCTTCTGCAAGTTATCTGTTTACTGGCGACAAACACACAAAAATATTAATCACCTCTGACAAAGCATCATTTCAGTGAAAGTCTTTGCATAACAGAAATAGTAGTTGAATTTTGTTTCCAAGGACAGTTCTAAACCATAAAATCACAGAATTGTTTGGGTTGGAAGGGACAGCCAGAGGTCTTCCTTTTATCTCTTATTTTCCTTAAGTTTAAAATCTTTACCCCTTGTGCTATCACAACAGACCCTGCCAAAAACTTTGTCCCCATCTTTCTTGTAGGCTCCCTTTAGGTAATGGAAGGATGCAATAAGGTGTCCCCAGAGCCTTCTTTTCTCCAGGCTAAACAACTCCAACTCTCTCAGCCTGTCTTCACATGAGAAGTGCTTCAGCTTTGGATCACCTTTGTGGCCCTCCTCTGTACTCACTCTAACAGGTGCACCTCCTTCTTATGTTGGAGATCCCAGAGCTACATGCAGTACTCCAGGCAGAGTCTCACAAGAGCAGAGCAGAAGGGCAGAATCCCCTTCCTCGACCTGCTGGCCACTCTTCTTTAGATGTAGCCTAGGATACAATTGACTTTGTGAGCTGCAGGTGCACATCACCAGGTCATATCCAGCTTTTCATCCACCAGCACCCTAAAATCCCTCCTGACAGGGCTGCTCCAAATCCCTTCAACTCCCAACCTGTATTGATACTAGGGGTTGCCCCAACCCAGGTGCAGCACCTTGCACTTGACCTTGTTGAACTTCATGAGGTTCCCATGGTCCCACTTCTCTATTTCTCAAATTTGTCCAGGTCCCTCTGGATGGCATCCCACCCCTCAGGTGTGTCAAGCACTCAGATGCAAATCTGCGGAGGGTGCACTTGATCCCACCATCTATGTCACTGATGAAGATATTAAATAGTACTAGTGCCAAAACAGACCCAAATATATATATATATATATATATGTATACACACACACTTTTTTTGCTTGCTGTAGCAACGTTTCTTTCCTATCCTCCTAATTCATCACTTTATTAGGTAGTTGCTGTGCATTGGCTGGTGCAACCATCCTGGGAAACACTGTTATGGAGAAATGCAATTAGGGACTACATTGTGAAGGATAACACACAGATGCATTAAGGTTGTGCAGCCATGCTTCATGCTGGAAATATTCATGACAGGCTTGACCATGCAACCTTAGCAATATTAATTAACCAGGTTGCATGTTTCAGCTACTGTTACCATGCAGGCAGTTTATTGTTCCTGTGATTCTCTGACTGATTTGAAAAATCCTAATTCTGGTGGAAGAGAAAGAAATTCATTTGTTTACCAACTCCAGGATTATTTGGTTGAAGAGTAATCTGTCCTCTCTTGTAGTCTGTTCTTTACTGAGGATACCCAAAAAATCGTCTTGGCATAGTTTTCTCTTAGATTGGCACCCTATAGTAGTTAAAAACCAGGGAATGATACATTTAGTTCTCTATTGGATTGCTGCCTCCAGACAAAGCAAGACTGATCTGCAAGTACTCAAGTCCCTATCGTTGTAGAATTTGGGATGAGGTGGGGGTTACAGGCAACAAAAACAAAAACAGACAATTATCTCTTTAATCAATAATTTATTTGCCATTCATTAAGAGCAAGAATCAGTGTCTTCTAAAGGTCGGATCAGCCACTGTGCCTGTCTCCCAGTTCACAGCTTGCAGACCCTGTCAGCACACACAGGGCAGTGATTCCCTCTAGTTATAATAAAATAGAGAGGAGATGCCACTAGTTAGGGAGCCATCACACAGTTTCAAAAGCACCCATGAATGTAAACTATGGAACTTAGGGATGACCGTCTTCACCTAAGCATGATCATACAGGACTTTTTCTTCTGAGTATTTCACTGGCTCCAACCACCAGAATGATCTAAAGTTTTCCAACATGCAACACAAGTGTTTAAGTTATAAGCAAACAGCAAACAACAGACTTCCAGCCAGCAGAGAGAAATCAGGCACATGGCAGTCATGCATATTTTATATGCTTTCTAGATCAAAATGGACACAAACTTTAATTGAAACTGCTTTCACCCCTTAAGGAAGAGCAAAACCAAACACACCTTTTTCAAATCCTACTGTGGCAACAAACAGGCTTGCATTTCCTTTATTCCAGTAGAGGGCAAGAGCTACACAAGGGAGAGTATTTGAGAAGACAATTAAATCTGAATAAAGGGAAAGGTAAAAGAAAAACTAGCTAGACTCTTGTCACCTCAATGACACTTCTAATAGCATCAAAAAGAATTTTTTGCAGGTTTCTTTCGGTTCTAACCATAACATGCAATAGAAATATAGCTTCTGTTTATGCCTTTAAAAAAAATCTAATAACATCACAGCGGTTCATACATGGCTTTGATGATACATAATACCCATCTCCTCACGCTGCATGCACTCATTTAGTCCTTTAAATTTACAGTGAACAGTTTGGAAAGATGATCTGAACTGACAGCGATTCCATCACACAAATTGACAATGCTGTACTTCAGTGTGTAACACATATACCTCTAAAAGCATATACAGAAGAAAGACACACAGGTTCCTTTAATTTAATGCTTGAACAGCATCTGTTTACTGGACAAATACACAGAAACATTGGGACTGCATGATTATCAGGGCACGTGGCCGTGTGTAGCTGTATAGGACGTAGTAAAGCGCTGATTTGAGCTCTTGAGTATTGTTAGATTATCCATATGGCACTTTCATAGAAATATCTGTATGGTCTAATTAATAACAATAATGATCACACTACTCTTTGATACCCTTCTTCTCAATACATAATGTTATACTGAAATACAGTCATTTTGTCATATTGTCTTTGGTTTTGTCTGAAAAAGTCAAGCACCTAGATGCCTCTTAAAAGAACAACAAAAAGTCAAAATCTTTTAGGGGTAACATTAGGTCCCAGTCTGGCAGTTTATATTTGGTAGCATATCTCAGAAATAAAACAAAACAAAAAGGATCTGAATCTATACAGTGCATGAGTTAAGTTTCAAATTTATCTTACCATAGTATTTAAATATGGCAGTGATATTTTTATATCAATAATTACCATAATATGAATGAAATTAAGGAAAATAGAATGTGATATGAACTCAGAAAAAAACACTGCAAGAGTAGAAAGATATGCTGAAATCTTCCATCCCTTGATTCCTTTAAAATTAAGTTGGACAAGCGCTGAGAACCTATTGTGGGGAGGCCAGAGGAATCCTGTAAGAGACCATGCGAATGGACTGACGTGATATGTCTACACCAATCATTTTTGTCTTTAACAGAGGTAATTCTGTGGTTATAAGCATATTGTTGGTACAGCAATTAACATATAAATATTCAGCTCTGACATTTCTTATCAGCTAAGTATAAATTTCTGCCAGGCTGCCTCCCTGCAACATTTGGCAAATGAAGACATTTTGATCAGTAGGTATTTTATTGCACACTGGAGTTCAGTGGGTGTGATCACTGAAAATGACAGATGAACAATCAACAGTTTGGGGAAATAATAGGAACAGTAACATGTTTACGCACAGAGGTGATGGCATACAAATATTTTCAAGCAGTTTTTCATAACTACACAAATCACAAGGACTGATAAGCCCAGGGGACAACACTCTCAGCAACAGGATTGAAGAGGCAGTTAGCTTCCTAATCCCACAGGCATCTTGCTACTCCAGGAAGCTGAGTTTCTAGAGTACCAAATAAGCATTCTTCTGCTGAGAGAGTTTTAGGCTGCCTGTAATGCAACCCAATGCAGACTTGAACTAGCTCATTGGGCAGTATAACTGCAGTTATAACAGCAAGAACTGCAAAAGTAACATAAGAAGCTGAATAAATCCTTAGGGAAATGGTCCAGGGTGGCTGCAGCTGATTTAACACCAAGCATAAACATATTTGTATAAGCCTAGCTTTTGAGATGCACTTATAAACTAAGAACCTCAGTCTAAGCTGATTTTCAGAGTGCCACATCAACTAGAGGAAGCTGTCAGTGGGCAAGAGATACCTCATAACTTCAAAAAAAAAAAGTCCACAGATAAAAATTCTGATTATGCCAGCAATTTGTTATGCCACCTTTGAGTAATTTTGGGGGTTTCTATACTTGGGGATCTTCTAGATAAAAAATTGGGTTTAGAGGTTAATTTTGCCCAGTGAAATTTTGCCCACTCTGCAACTGAAAAGTGGATTTTCACTGCTAAGTGCAACTTTTGAAATTTACTGGCAGGAAAAAATAAACTTGCATAAATATTGCTATAGACCTTTACAGTTCAGAAAGACACAGAAGCTTTGAGGACAGAATCACATATAAAACCACCCAGAACACAGCAGACTGTTAAGCCATGGACATCAGATAATGCAACTAACTGGTGCTGTGGACTCATCATAAATTTAGCAGGAGACAAATGCACTTCCTATTGACCCTTGCTAAATCTTTAAACAAACATCTTTGCAATGTCTTCCAACCCCTTCAGAGAAACTAATTCCTTTTACTCTTGCACCCATTAAAATGAGTATGACCAAAGGCAAAATGTGTTCAACAAGACCAAAGAAATAACAGTGCACAAGATAGACAAGCCTGGAGTATGTTCCCAGAAGTCTTAGCCAATCTACAGGTTTGGCATGAACAGTCTTGGTTTATATGAACAGCCTAAAATTTAATAAAAAGCAAGTAGCAACATTTTTATTTAAATCTCAGCTTTCTAAATATCCAAACAAAAAAATAGCTCCAAAGACCACTTAAAAGTTTCTCCCCATTTGCCCTTATTAAACTAAGAAAGAAACCAAAAAGTAAAACAATTGAGATGCATTAAGACATTAGGATATGAAATCGCCAAAAATGTCTTTACACATATTAGAGAATAGTGCAGAGAGGACTCCCACAGCTGTATTTTACTTGATGTGAGCCTAAATAGATAGATATAGGTGATGTATAGGTTAGATGTAGGTGTCTAACAAGCTGTGACCAGATTCAACAGTCATTCAAGTCAAAGGAGTGAGGGCTTTTCTTTAATTCCAGTAAAACTAGTCTCAGCTGTCACTAGAGAAAAGCCTATAAGCAGAGCTGATTTGAGTATTTTTAGCAACATAAGTATCACTAGAGGAGGAGGAGATAAGGCCAGGTTGATTTGCTTACACAGAATCACACAGAATCACAGAATATGCTGAGTTGGAAGGGACCCACAAGGATCCCTGAGTCCAACTCCTGGCCCTTCACAGGACCATCCCCAAGAGTTACACCATGTGCCTGAGAGTATCGTGTCCAAATGCTTCTTGAACTCTGTCAGGCTTGGTGCTGTGACCATTTCCCCAGGGAGCCTGTTCCAGTGCCCAACCACCCTCCGGGTGAAGAATTTTTTCCTAATATCCTACCTAAACCTTCCCTGACACAACTTCAGGCCATTTCCTCAGGTTCTGTCACAGATCACCACAGAGAAGAGATCAGTGCCTGCCCCTCTTTGTTCTCTCATGAGGAAGTTGTAGACTGCAATGAGGTCTCCTCTCAGTCCCCTCTTCTCCAGGCTCAACAGACTGAGTGCCCTCTGCCACTCCTCACACAGCTTCCCCTAAAGGCCCTTCCCCATCTTCATTGCCCTCTTTTGGACCCTCCCTAATAGCTTAATATCTTTCTTATTTTGCAGTACCAGGTGGGATGAAGAGCAAAGTGAGACACTTGAAATGAGCAACTTTTTTTCTATTGATTTTTCATTACCTTTTTTTTTCCTCAGCCAAGAGTTGCTATCAGCCTACATATCCCAACAGCTCTCCTGGCAGCAGACAGTGGTTGCCAGGTCTAACGCTGGCATAAAGCCAAGTAGGCAGCCACACTCCATTTTGCCTATGTGTAAAATTAGGGCTAAGTATAAGCAGAAGAAAAATATAGACAGTACTGCTTTGTTAAGGAAATAAGAAAGGAGGTGAGAGAACAAATAAAGGAGAGTGAGATAAAAATAGACTTGAAAGCCCAAGCTTTGCCTTTTGGAGTAATTAAGCAGCAAGAGTCAGGTTCACTCTCAGGCCCCATGGAAAACAATATTTAAACTCCAGCTGAGCCTAAACAGAGTGAGGATTTCTGATTCTTTCACGATTTCTTATGTGCGCTTTTTTCATACAAAATATAAACTTCTCCTTAACCAAGGTAGAAACAGTTATCTTCAAAGACAAGGCTATGAATTCCAGGTCAGACAAATGCAACATGACAAAGGAAATGCCTGTTCACCAGGACTGACATATCAGGTCTGCCCTAAGAGAAATTCAGTGGCTTAGTGCCTTCCTGTAATGCAAAGCAGCATCAAGACAGCCAGTTAAAACAGGATTACGCATCACAGCAGCTGTGCAAAACAGCCACACCACATTAGCAAATTCTTAGCATCTAAAAGAGAGAAAAGAATTCAGAGATAGCACTCCTTCTACTTCAGTAACATCACCCTACGAGTGCCTGTCCCAGGAAACAGAACACCTCAAGGCACTCAAAGGACTGAGAGAAAAGGAACTTTGATTAAAAGAATATACTGACAGACACAGTAGCTATCTGCAAAATGCGTAAATAGTAAAGAAAAAACATACTTCAAATACTGCCCAGTACTTCGCAAAGTTACAGCTGCTATGTGATCAGATCCTTAACTTTGTCATGCTAACAGAGCTCAGGATTACTCACCTCTCAAACTGAAGGAGGCAGAGGAATGCAATGAGGTAAGCATGAGCAGCAGGTGTAAACAGTGAGCTCCCCATCAGACATGGATAGAGAAGGCAGGGTCTCATTTTCCCTTGGTTTATGGATAGCTGGTTACCTGCTGAGAGAGGGCACTTTACTCTTTGCACCTAAAGGTTGAATATAACCCTCCTCGTGCCCCACTCCAGCTTCATTGTGCACCTTCTCCCTGTCTCCATGAGAGCTGTGCTATGTATTCACTTTCCTGATATTGATCTGAGAGTATTTATGCATTTGTGTTTCCAGAGTCCCTAGAGATTTTCTTGCAATTTAAATATATATTGGTTTTGCTTTTAATGATTTTTTGTGAGATACATGTTTACTTCTGCAGCCTTGTTCCATATTATATTGCTCCACTTTCTAACCTATATTTTGAAAGAAGGTATGAGATGGTTTTCACTTGCCCTATGCAAATTGCACATTCCAACTTGAGTTGAAAACAGGAAAGCAGTGCCATGAGGTCAGCATTCTTACAGAGCACTATAAAGATGACATATAAAACAAATTCAAAGGAAAATAATGGAGCTGATGGTTATTCTCAGCAAGAGAATGTTAAACAAGCTGAGCAAACATAGCAAAATAAAACTGAGAACACAACCAGGACTTGGTTTAGATCCTCAAGTACCACAAGGACTGCACAAACATTTTGGAGGCTTCATTAAGTGTTGGCCACTCAAATAATTGCTATGAAAGGGAGTAGAGACACAGATTTTATGGACCAGATCTCCGTAAGTTTACATGGCTTTCAGAGTTGCCACACTTGCAGGTTTGTCTCATGTGAATATAGCCAAGGTCAGTGGGTTCAAAGGATGGTACACAGCACCTCTGCATGGTGACTGACCTGATCCTTTTCTGGATGAAGCTGCAGCAGAGCTGAGATTGAGACGTACATTCATATTTACCACTCCAGACAAACATTTATATCTCTGCAGAGAGGCTATAAAATTTACTGGAGCAGGATAATTGTTTTACACAAACTGTGCAGAAGCAGTTGACCATCTCGGTGTAGCACCTCGGAAGAGGAAATTTGACTGTTGTACACCTCAGCCTGGCATTTGTTGCTGTCCTGTGGGTGATTTGGGAGGGGTCTGCCACAGAGGGCACTAGAATGAGCAGCTCCCAGGTTCCTCACTAGGAGAAATTTGTAAGACCTTCCATGGTAGGAGTACAACCAGTTTTTGCATCTTCCCCAGCCCTTCCCGACAGTGTCAAGGTAGAACAGCACACAGTTTCATCTCCCTGGTTTTGAAAGTGTCCAGCTACCCTTCCAGAGCAGAAAATGTCCATCTACAGAGCCTGCAGGAACTCAGCAGGACCTGTACAGTGCTGGAGAGCATTGTGAGCCATGCCAGCTCTCCGGCAGCTGCTTGTCACAAGTGGGAGAAATCACTGAGCCTCTAGGACAGCCACTGCTGCTGATTCAAGCCACACGATTCCTCCCCTACTGTGTGTCAGGTTTTGTGAGACCCAACTGAGTCCTGAACTCAGCATCAGATGGAAGCCCTTGCCTTTTATCATACTTTGATTCTGTGAGCAGCAGCTGTTCTTATTTCCTAACTTACTTAGTAAGGTTACACATTTCTTGCCCGTTTGAGGGAAAGGCTCTGGTCTCCCATCACTGCTGACCTCTGTGGACTGCAGCTCTGCAGGTGAGGTTTTGCTGAGCAGGGAATCATTTTGCATCTTTTCAGCACAGCTCTCAGGTTTCTGAAAAAATGTATGCCTAAAAGCATAATTCACTTCCGTATCTCTCAGCTAAGATTTATGAATAAAACAGTGTTATGAACCTATGACTTGATTTCACCTGTGACTCATGCCAAAAGCCCATCAAGTGGAGTGGCCCAATTAGCAGGTACCTGTGCAGTTTCCTGTGGCTCACATTTAAAGGCATCTTTTAGACACTTTTGAAAAGTACAGTCTTCTTGCAATAACATCAAAGCAGCATCTTACTTTAAGGGTGAAACACAGCAGTTTTTCTTTTGAAGTTGCTTTTCTGTCCTTGAAACATAGTATCTTCTGCCTCCTCTATGCCATGTCATAGGTTCCTCATTAATGTGGATATTGTTCTAGTGGTGAATCAACTCCAAGAGCCTCATGCAACTGCACAAAAAAAGCAAGAACAACCATTTGTGTTGGAAAGACCTCGAGTTTAAATATATGTTTTCAAGCAGTGTCCCCTCAGAGTCAGTGGGCAAAGCAGACAAGCTTATCCTGATGCACAATTTACAGCATCCACGTCACATTACTGCTGCATTCAGAGCAGAAGGTTCTCAAGGACACTGTGGTGTGTACACAATATCCATGGTGTGATACAAAGCAAAAACTCCTTTCACAGGTTATTAAAATTCTCATCATTCAGGCATTTTTTTCACATGTAGTATATTTACTAATTTATGGAGATAAAATAGATTTGTATAAATTATAGAGATTTTTTTATTTAAGTCTTTCAGGATTTGATTATTCTCTTCCTGCAAAAAAAACTGAGAAATCCAACTTTGAGCAGGTCCAATGGGCAGCACTGGAGAAGTAAACTGTGCTTCCAAAACAGCAAGTAGGCTACAGTACTGCCATGCATGTCTCCAAGCTCTTGTTCTCCAACATTCACAAGACCCGCACTGGAGATGGTATTCACTGTTCAGGTGAGCCAGCTGCTAAATTAGAATCAAAAAGCTGTCTCCAAAAAAAGTCCTTTCTCAGCATCTGTAGGGGCTACACTCTCACTTGCTGCTCTTCCCTTTCAGACAAATCCAGAAATCTCCATCCAGTCTTTAATCCTTAACTGCACATCTAGAGCTGAATAGCTTGGGGCTGTGTATTGGGACTGGCTGAGCTGGAGTTCATTTCCCTCCAGTAGCCTCACAGTGCTGTGCTTTGCATTGGCAGCTATGAGGGTGTTGATAACACACCAGTGTTTTGGCTACTGCTGAGCACAGCATCAGCACTGTAACATTCCTCCCTCAGTCAAGGGCAAGATCCTGGGAGGGGACACAAGTAGGTTAGCTGAGCCAAACTAACCAAAGGGATATTCCATACTATGTCATGTCAGCTCAGATATAAAAGCTAAGGAAAGAAGCAGGAAGGGGGGCATTTGTTATTTCCAGGGGCTGCCTGCTGAGAAACCGTCATGCATACTGAAGTCCTGCTTCTCAGGAAAGTGGCCGAAAATTGCTGCTGATGGGAAATAGAAAATAGACCTTGTTAACTTTTGCTCTGCTTTTGCAAACACAAGCTTTTGCTTTGCTTTTGCCTTAATAATCTGCCTTATCCCAACCCAAGAGTCATTTTCCATCTTATTCTCTCTCCCCTGTATGGTTGGGAAGGGAAGTGATAGAGCGGCAGGGTGGATATGTGGCATCCAGCCAAGGTCAACCCACTACAGGATGACAAAACTCCCCAAAACCCCTTGACTAGCTATTGTAGCTCATCACTGCTCACTATTTGAAATTTCACATCTCCTCAAGATGGCAATAACATTTGGACATTTTTAGTGTCATGATTCATTGTTAAGACAACCTCATTTCATGTCAGATAGATCTTTTTATTACAAATAGTTTCTGAATCCCTCATTTTACTTTGATGTGAAGAGCCAGGGACATGCCCATAAATTATGCTAAAGCCACTATCTGCAACAAATTCTCAGATTTATCAGCCGTCATAACTTTCATCAGCCTCAACCTCTTTGCTTTGTGAATCAGGATATGACCATTACACACTGGAGCCCGTAAGGCGAAGCTTTAGGTTAGTTGGCTCAAGTGCACAGGACAGGCTGTATAATGCTCCTGAGAAGCAAAGCAATCCCAGGCAGAATTTCCTGCAGCCACAGTCAGCTTTCTTAGTTACTTCTGCAAGCTAGTATTTTGCAGTGCAGATGTACTGGCAGATCCAAGTAAAAATGCTTCCATGTACTGGGCCCAGGCTTTGTTAGCTGCTGACTTCTCTGTTCATGCTCTTTTTCCACATAAAAACCAGCACTGCTCCTGGCTGGATGCTCCTCAGCTCTTATGTCAACTTCCCTCCTCTTCATCTGTTACTTCTCTGCATGCTGCCGAGAGGTTTGATTACAGTGAGCCTCTCTCTTTGCAGGTGGCATTACTACAGTAAGTTGGCTATATGTAGAAAGTCATGTCTCCACATGTTAACATCTCCATCCTTAGCACTGTAACTCAGATAAGAGTTATGTTTTCTCACACAATGAATGGGAAGAGGCATGAGCTGAAATCTGTAACATAGGAAATGTAGATTTAGTTTCATAACATGCAACTGCCCGTCCTTTGTCACCATGGACAAGAAAATTCTTTAGTAATCTGTCCATACTTTTCTGGTTAGTCTTTCATATACCACCACAACTCAATTCCTTCTTATTTTGAACCTCTATGTGAAGATCTGGGACATTTAGAGACATGCAGTTATAAATACAGTCCTCCCATCTTGACCTGAGCCAAACTCCCTTGAAGGGCAACCACTAAGCAGAACTGATGGCTCTCATCAGTCACACACACCCATTAGAGCAGAGCTGTGCAGGGCAGGCTGCTTTGCACTGGCCTCCTGTACCCCTGCTAAACATCATCATGGCTAACAGACATATTTGTAAGGAAAATCTTTTCAATATTTAAAGTCACAGCAGTAATGGCTCCTGACCATGGAAGTAAATATCTTTCATGCTCTGTAATAGCCCTGTTTTTACTAGCTACTCTGAGCTTTGAATTACTTATGTACAATCCAAAATAATTTAAGTAATGTACAGTTAAAAATAAACTGCTTAAATAAGTCTGGGATAGTAACAAAAAAAAAAATCCACATAAACATAATTACTTTTGTTTCATGCATTAACACCCAGCAGAGTCACAATGTTAAAGCCAGGTATGAATCTTTTGATAGATATTATTCTTTAAGGATTGTATTCTGTATTTATATTTATCAATCTTGAAAAATAAGACATCATTATAAGGTAATTTCCTGTGTACCCAAAAAAACTCATATTGTAGAAAAATTGTTAATTGATCTTTCTTTATGACTTTGCTTCCCCCTTTCAGTCATCCCCAGAACTCCCCTGGAGGGAAATAACACTTAGGTTCTGTCCTTTTAACTTGCCTGACTTATATAACTCTAATGATATTTAAGTGTCTTTGGCTGCACTTTCTTATCCTCTCTTCTTTACTCTCAAACTCTCAAGGCAGATGAAGTAAGAGTTGGCAGCATCTTGCTTATTACAGCATTGCCTACGCTGCTCTTGAGTCATGCCACCATGGATGCAGCTGGCTGAGCAGCTCTCCAGTATTTCCAATAATTCCAGTTTTCCTTTGGGAATATGTTTCTGACTAAGTCTCCTTCGCAAATAAAGGAAAAGAGCTTCTCTTTGGAGTCATACTATTCTCCCAGGAGCAAGGGCTGGAAGAAAGCAGAGAGGAACAGCACATCAGGCCAGTTCTGTCTCGAGCTTGACCTCTCCGATTGAACGAGCATACGGACATATCCTGTGAGCCTTTCATCTGCACCATCTATGCCAGATATAGAAAATAGGCATCACTCTGCTGAACAAGGCCAGAGAAGAGAAAAATTACAACTAATCCTGGTAAAAAATAACAGGGCTGAAGAGGCACAGAAGAGGACAGATTTGGATCTGGGGACGGAATTTATAATTTAGGGATGGTCAGATGCAGATTTGAAGAGTTCTTGTAGACAGGATGAAAAGAATCTCAGTAAATACAAGAGATCTCTCACTAAGGGTGAAGTGTGGGGTGGCCACCAGAAATTATGTCTTTTAAGGATGGACATATATTTCAATATTCACCATCATCAGCTGATATTTGATCTTCCTTTCTATTCAGCTTTGCTTTCTTTTCCTATTTGGCATACCATCTCTTAACATTTTTTTCACATTTTCTCTCTGTGCACAAAGAAAATTGAAGCATGGGAAACAGCAGTAACTGTCTTTCTTCACTGCTCCTCTAATAGTTCATATGGGGAAGGAAAAAGTAGAAATCAGTTCTTTCTATCAGTCCCAATGTTCTGCTGGTAGTCACACATCCCCACAATTTCTGCTCTGTCTTTCTAAAAAGGGACTGGAGTCCTCACTGCACACACAGGCAGAAGATGTGGATGATGATCCTTGCCTCACAAGCCCTTGTGATCATTTCTGAAGTGATGGTTTCAAAATGAGCATGTGCACCACTACTGATTTTTAAGCTTTTTAAAGTGCCATCATCATCCTCAAAAGTGCCTAAAAAGCTCTTTTAATCCATGCTATTTTCTTTTCCTTTTGTCTGTGACAGCCATATGCCACCTCCTGCACTGATGCCAGGCACAGTGTTGTTGAGAGTTTCTGCTGTCACCATGATAAAGCACAGCTCTCTCTCCATGATGAAAATCCAAGTAAACTACATCGAGGAATGCTGGAACTATCGAACTTTTTGCTTTACACAGAATAGGTAGGTGCAAGAAATGCAAGCTTGCAGCAGTTCTTATCCAATACCATTAAAACAGAAAAGCTGTCAGAATCAGTTACTTTCCCATGTGATCCCATATCACCAGTCACAGTGTATACCCCATCTGTGTTCTTAATAGACCCTCCTCCTTTCCTTTTAAATGTGGCTTTCCCAAGAAACATTTTGCCAAAAGCATACAATGTCATTTTTGTTAAACCAAAAGTAAAAATTCACAATTCCATTGTTTTCAGACAACTAATAAATATGCTACTTTCTAACAGAAAGTGACAGTCTTTCATGTAAAAACTAATAAATGTAAAGACTAATATATTCCTTTTATGGGTCATGATATTATCTTCTGAAAATTTGTGAGGATTGGACTATTTTTTGTGATTATTTTTAACCAATAAAATACTTTGAAAGGCAAATCCATCTCTCTCAGAAGCTTAACAGGAGGAAGATCCTCCTGTAAATATTCACATTATTACCTTTTTGGCCACTGTGAATTTATTATTTGGTTTAGAATAGATCCCTGTTGCTATATAGGAGATTATTCTCTTTTTCCATTTTAGAACAAAGAAATCTGACACCAATTTAAAGTTGGTGAAATAACAGCAGAATAATCACGCAATCAACCCCATATACTAGGGTGTGACCTTAAACTCACAACCAAAACCATCACAGTGTGAGTCACAGTGTGTGCTAGAGGAGGGAGTGCATCTTGACACGCAGAAAACAGGTTCCAAAGCATGTATCTACATCACCTGACTTACTTATGCAGACTGTAAATCTCCCTACATGCCCACCAGCAGTCATGATCTGCTGATCATCTTTTCCAGTAGTGAAAAAATGCAGCCCTTTGGTTTAATGATCTTTGTACTGCTGTATGTTCCTAGGTCAAGGTGAAACCCTTGCATTACGAAAAATATTGTTTTGTCTGGTTTGTTGGTTTGTTTTTTAAATATGGTGCCCTTAAGAGATAGCAATTACATCCTTGCACATCCTTGGTCATCCCTGGATCACTCACCCTGTAATCTCCCCAGCTCTTATTTTAAAATAGAAGCATTTTCTCCATTCCTGTCTACCAAATGAAATCCCTTTTTGTAACAGCAACTGGCAAGATGCTGCCTGGGTACAGGCACTACCAATCCCTGTAAATACATGAGCAATTTTGATGTCCAGAAGCATAACTAGTCTAGGCAGAGCTTCCAATAGTATCCTGAATATAAATATCAACCTTTCTCCCACCTCAGACTTCTTCACACCATCTATCAGGAATTAATACAAGCCATCTTCATGCCTTTCAAGCAATCCTTAAGCCTCCAGCACTCCACTTGGCTTTACCACTGTGCAGCTTCCTCAGTGAAGCACACTGCTAGCACTGTCGTGTCTGACTCCACACCAATTTCATTTTCTATCACAGCCAACTTAGCTCAGAGAGAATGGTTTCTGGCCAAAGAGAACATTATAATGACAGAAAGACAGGAAAGGAGGTGGAATCTCTGTTGAGTCCAGAGACTGTTGAGTACAGTTTTGGCAAAAATGTACTTTCACCTCCTAAAACAAAAAAGAAAGCTATAGTCTGAAACTATACGGACCCAGTAGTATATGCCTTCAAGTTTAGTCTCATTATTTGTAAAAAAAAAAAAAAAGAAATCAATCTAGTTATTATTTCAGGAACTGGCTAAATTCCACCATGCCCCACTACAATACCCTTCCATTTTAATTTAAAAACATGTTTCTCCTTCATCCAATCTCCATTTTTTAAGCAGCTGCAGTGGAACATGGCAGAAATGGATGCCCACTCTTAAGGACAGAGAGTGAAGAAAACCTTTAAACCCCTGTGGTGTTAATGTTACCATAAAGTTGGAAGATACAGATACATTTTTAACAACTTCTGTTTTGTAATTAGGGAGAAGCATTTTTTTTATTTTCTTTTATGTCATTTTCAGAGCAGTATTGTAATAAATATCTTCCTCTGTCACTTTTGTTCCTGGAACTGCAGCATCACACAAGCCCAGCAGGACAAAGTGTTCTTGTGAAAAACTGATTTATTCTCTCGTCTCTGACAATCTAAGATGGAAGGATTAAGTGATGATCCTCTGATTTTCCTTTTCCCTTGCCTCCATGCATAGACTTTGCTCTTGCTAGCTTGCTGACCAGTCTTCAAATATATTGCTTGAATGGCCCCATTCCATTAGGGAACTGACATCTCTCACTTCAGAGTGTTATTAATATCAGTCCTTGAAAGCATTTAACCAATGACAATCTAACATTAGCTCACAATGGGATTTAAAGACATTACAGTTCATTAATTTATGGTTTAATGCTGGCTTCTTCAAATCTGTTGTCCTTTCTCATTATAAATCCCCAAAAACTCAAGCTATAAAGTCCACAGTATCCTGCATAAAATGCTGCATAAGTGTTTCATTTGTTTGTTTATTGGTATGATTGAAACATACAAACCCTGTTCCTGTTTTGCAAGTCAGTTGTAAAAGAATAACTTCTGGTTATCGGCAGATACTATTTTTGCTTCACTTTTACAATTTTGACCATTTTTCTTCCTGCACAGTCAATTTACATATTCTATTTTCCTCTCCTATAAAATCTCAGTAAAATATGAGAATCGTAGCATGTATGAATCAAGCTGACTTGAATAAATAGAATAATATTATTTAAACCTTTTGAGAGGCTATTCTGAGAAGGAGGATAGGTTAGCAGTTACAACTGATTTAAGAAATGCAGACAGAATGGTGTTCATTTCTGCCCTAACCCTAGTTCCTTGCAAAATTAGATCAATGTAATTGAGTTTTAATTGCTCAAAGAAAACATAAGGACCAAAGATATGTCAAAATATCTTTCTTGGAAATTGGAATAAATTATTTAATGTCTTCATTTCATGATCTGTACTTTAAAGTGCACTTACTGGCAAGCAGGAAAGCAGTTGTGCACCAAAGGTCCCAGGAGCCTCAGTGGACAAACTGTTTGACAGTGTGCATTGCCAGCAAAGAAAGCCAACAGCACTCTAGGCCGTGTCAGCAGCAGCACAGATCAAGGGAAGTGATGATCTGCCTCTGCTATGTACGTGTTGGACCACATCCACAGTACTGTGTCCAGTTTTGGTTTGCCAGGAAAGATGATGAGCAAGTTCAGCAGAAGGACACCAAGATGGCTGGGGGCTGCTTGTGCTGTGAGAAAAAGCTGAGGGAGCTGTGCTTGCTCAGCTGGAGAAGCAGTGACTTCAGGAGACATAGCAGCAGCCTGTCTGCACCCATAGGAGGTTATGGGAAGGACAGACAGGCTCGTTATAGTGTTGCATGCTGGGATGATGGCAGGCATAGGCTGGAACAAGAGAAGTTCAGACTGAATATTAGGAAAAACCTTTCTCCATGAGGGCAAACACCCAAACAGGCTGCTGCTGCCTCCATTCTTTGAGGTTTTCAAGGCTCAGCTGAGTGGCCCAGTCCAACACCACAACTGATCCTGACTGTAGAAGGAGGTTAGACTGGAGATCTCCTATGCTTCCTTCCTATCCAGATTGCCCTGTCATACTATAAACCTAACTGATTTCTGTTCCCAATTCCTTTTATGTACATGCTACTGATAAGGCTCTGAGGAAACAAGGCTTGACACTACAAATAAATTTATCTAGTAAAGCAGTAAGATACTGCAGTGTTCCAAGATCAGAAAAAGGATGGATCTATCCTTGACTACAAAATATCCTTTTTCTCCTAATTTCTTCATTAAGTTTTGTGTATAATTGCTCTATTAAAGTTTCAGGTATCAGAACTCTCTCCTTTTTTCAGTTTTACAGTGTTTGAATTCTGGAGTTAAAATCCTTATAAAAGGCAACAAGGAATGTCAGAGATTATTTTATGATGTAACTATAACACCATGATATAAGTCTGTTAATATAAGCATTAGCAATGACAGTCATAGAATCAGAGACAGAACCTGATCCCTGAATTAAGATGCTTACTTGAACATAGCCAAGAAATTTTAGCCTGGTATTAAAGCATAAAAAAAAGTCTAAAAAAAAAGAAAATCAATGCTATTATATAGATATATATATATACAAAACATATTTTGCATTTTAGCAAGCCTCTAAATTGATGTAACTCACTCCTGCCAAAACTAAATAACGATAATATTTTGACTGGAGGAATGAGTTTATTCAGCAAGATTTAGATGCGAAAAAAATATTAGTGCTGACATGGAACATTTGTGTAAATCTGTCCCATTCATAAGGTGTCAACTCTGCTCAAACCTTAAGTTGCTCCACAAGGGATCAATGACATGCACTGTTTAATGGGAATAGTTTTTTCTAATAAAAAGAAGCAGAATGTATGTGTGGGCAGCTTGGGGCAATCTCTTATGTCTTCCAGTACCTTAACAAGAATGGACTCTAACACAGTTTTCATTGCCTTTATGACTGTTTTCTTGCTGTTTATTGTCTCCTGTTCTGATTGAAATACTCAGGTGTGATGAATAATTTATGGTATTACACATTTACTCTTCCAGAAAATGCAGACCATCACTGCATCTATATCAGTGATAAAAGGGGTAAGCAGGTACACTAAAAAGAGATATATAGCAAATGCTGAGAGAGCTTCACCAAAATCACCATCCATTCATCCGTCATAACTGTCTTGTACTGCTCATCAAAGACCACTAATGCTTTAAGAGCCAAAGAGCTATTCAGATCCATCACTGTGGATGTTGTGACAAAGCCAAACTGCTCTGAAGTCTATGAAAGGTGAGGGTGTAAAAACGGAACTTTTTTTTTTGTTTTCTTTTCCTTTTTTTAAGTAAAGGTCTGTCTGTCCAGAGAAGCCTGGGAAGAGACTACAATAAGGTACTAAGCGTATGAGGCTATGTTCGCTAGCCCCCTGACAGCTATACATTTCTTTGTGAATGCCTCTGAGGTATGTTTTCTATGAAAAAGAGATGACTGAAGAAGAAGAGGAAGAAAAAAAAAGTGTTCTGTGTTGGCTAGATTATACAGGATGCTCAAAGGCAGACAGACAGGAAAACTATGGAAACTCAGTCATGGAGACTCAGTTAGGCCTGTAGTGATCCACCCACCATTGCTAGGCTTCTCGGAGGCTTGATGAGACAACTAAGGTATTCTGTAGGCTACAATAATAAGACAACACATCATCATACGTTGTTACTTTCATAAGTGCTTTCCCTTTTATCCATCTAGGAACCATTTTAATTGATGCTTCACAATCTCTCCTGGGTTTTTAACATCCTCAGTTGTTTGGTGCAAGCCAAGGTCCAGACACATTTTTCACAATACTTTTCTATAGGCTTCGTGTTAGACTGCCCACCTTATGTATGAGAGTGACATTGAAAGTTCTCAGCAAGCTGAGAGCCTAATAAACTTCTTTAATATCCCAAGGAGGAAGTTCATTTTTATGTCAAAATTAGGCTAAGTTAAGCTATGCCAGTCACTTAGTATGATGCAGGTCATGATGACAGACCACCATTTGTACTCAGTGATGCAGCAGTGAAACTGCAGTTGACTTTTCCTGCTCCTATGAATAATATTTTTTCTGTATCACACCAAATTCCAAAAATTTCTGAATGCCTCGCCTAGCCCAAGTCTGTCACAACAGTTACTGATTCAGTTTATGAGTTTTAGATTTTTATGCATATGCAACCTCAGTATGCATCTCTTATCAAACACTAGAAGACTAGTGCATTTTTTAGAGAGAAGTATTTTTTTTATTTGCAACTAATTACTGATTAAATAGCAGATAGGAAAATGGTTCAGTAAATTGATAATTTTTAATCAGATACAGGCTTTAGAAATATAGATTATTCAAACTTAGTTGACGTTTACATTGAAAATAAAATGCAAGATTTGTCACATGTCCAGATCACAAAAGGTTCATCACTCAAAAAAAAAAGGTTTTTATTTGCAGTATTGTTCAGTAAATAATCTATCAATTGCTCCCCATAAAAGCTGTAACTAGGATATTAAAGGTTATTTTATCTTGCTGACTCAGATCTAATCAGTTTTGTACTGACTCAGCCATTACTACCAATCTAATTTTGCACACACGCTACAACAAAAAAGAAATACTTTGTTATTAGTTTTTAAAAATGTCAAAGGATTAATACTTTGCATTATTATAGTACCTTGTTTTCAAGAACTTAGTGTTGGCAAGGACAAATATATTAATGCTCATATTGTCTTTGTGAATTAGATATCATGCAAGGAGAAGTGCTAAGTAAAACTCATGGGCTTTTTGAAGGTTATTTAAGGCAGAGTAAGAACAGCACTCACACATTCTGATTTGCCCACCCTGTGCTTTTCCTACCAGGTCATCCTGACTGAAATTTTGTTATCACTGCTTCTGTGCAGTCTGGAAAACATTCAACACAGAAATTCTCCGCTTCACAGAGAAACAGGCACTGGGATGTTCCAGTAAAAAAGTCTACACGGTCTCGCCATCTACTACATCCTCCCTGCTACAAAAGCAGCAAGGTCTACAACCTTTCTGTTGCCTTCCCAGTTAAGAAGTTCAGATTGTCCCTGTTCTCAATGCAGTGAATTACTGACCAGGTGTTCCCTAATATGCCATACATAAATTGGATGAATAATTAAATGAAAAAAAATGTAGTCACTCATTTATAATGTTATTCAAGTGACTAGAGTATCAAAAGTAAAAAAAAAAATATTCTGAGGAGAAAGTCAACAGCAAGTAAAGGGAGTATGAAGAGGATTTAGGACTTGAATGTTTTTCCATCTGGGGATTCCTACACAAGCTACACTGGCATAAATGCTTTTAGATCAATTTTTTTAAACAAATCCACATGCAAGATGCAATAGAGTTGAAGTTATTAATTATTTTCCAACCTTATTATCATGACAATATCTTGCTATCAAGACACTAGTTCAGGTTTTTTCATCTCTCCTGGGATAGAACATTAAACTTGAAATGCCCAATACCATTTTCAGGATTACTACACTTCTGAAGCATTTCTGCAAGAGGAAATGTGAACAATCCCAGGAAAACTGGGTACCACAGAAAAACCCAGAACTTCATGATCAGGTGCAGATGAAAATCTTGAAGTTGGTGCCTTAAGGAATACACATGAGAAAGTTCACTCTAAAAACAGTTCTTACTGATTTTTATGCTGCATTTATACATCTGGAGAAATACATAATATAATAGCAAAGGACATTTACTATTATTAAAATCTCCCTTAAATTAAACTGTAGAAAACCCAAAAAAGATACTTCCTTCATGCAAAAAAATAAAGCAATAAAATCTGCAAGATCTTCTGTTTCCACAGAAAAAAGTTCACACAAAGCAGATAAAGGATAAAAAGATACAGGGAACAGAAAAGATGAAGGGCAAAGGAAAGGGACTGACTGAAAGGCAGCAAAAGAAGAAGAAGAAAAAAAAGGGGAAGTAGTTTGAGAAAAGAACCTCAAAGAATAGTAACTTTTGGAATGAATCTTATCCACAGATAATCTGTCCCAGAAGAAGCTGCTGTGAAGCAGCTCAGTGAGGATGCCCAGTGAATGGCTGGGAGCTACACTAATTTTAGGGAGCAGGGGGGCAATAGGAGCAAAGAGAATAAGTCAAATTTTGATCCTCAAGTGCAGGCCTGAGTCAAGATTTTAACAACCTTTTGAGTTCCAAATAGAATATTTCAAAACTTTCTGCTAGAAGCAAGTACTAATCTGTAGAGCTCCCTAGATTTTTTGATTAAAATTGAGCTACAACTATTATCATTCCATTTTCCTCTTATGAGTTAGAATAACAATTATGAACCCTTAGGTTGAATATGGTTTATTCAACTGCTATTTTCTATGAGGATATCAATTTCATAAACACATAGGAAACATAAGACTACTTTCAAGAACAAATTACCAATTTGTAAGTATAAGAATTAACTAAAATATGAAAACATAAATGTAAAAATAAAAATAATCATTTAATATTTCTGGAACTTTGGATGATTGTTAGCCTTTTTTTTAGGATGTGGAAAGATTCCGTCTGACTGTCCCTTCTGATTGCTCACTTTTTAATAATAATTATTCTATAAATTTTAAGTATGGAATTCCCATCCTTTCTGTGGTAATGAATAATGAACTCTGATGATTGCACTAGCAATCATCAGAGTAGCACGAGATATTCTGGACTACCTTGTGCAAGTGCAGAAGCTTGCTAAGTGATGATTTGTTAGGGCTGAGGTTCAGATTAAACTTAACTGCAACTGCACATATAAAGACTAATGAATTGTTACAAAACAGATTAAAATGTGTTAGGATAATATAAACAGTAAATTTCATTGGATTGAAATTTGGGAGTATTTAACGAAAAATATATGACTTGTTTACATTTATGTTGCTTGCAGTGATAATTCCTAATTTAAACCTTTGCCCCTGAGTCTTCCGTTTGTTACCCCTTCTTTCCATTTCAGAAGATGACAGTGTTATTCCACTGATGCATCTGACCCACTCTCTTATAGCTCTACACACTAGCCACATTCAAAGTCTCTGTCCCTACCTGTGAGGTGCTCAACAACTGTGCTGGATGTACCAGAGAAAACCCAGGGCCAACAGCCCACACACACGCAAAGACCTCACCACATTTCACCAGCGCAGAAGTCAGAGGGTTTTGAGAAATCACTGTGAGACCACTGAATAGAATAGAAAGAATAGAAAACTTACTTATCACAGAACTACCATTTTCTGCTCAAACTTCCAGGCACAGATCTGCAGCTTTCCTTCTCTCAGGAAAACATGTACATTTAAAGAAACATGCCAGCTTTCCCCCAACATGCCCTATGAGAATAGAAACAAATCCCAGGCATGATTTCTACCTCCTCCAGAAAGGATTAGAGAAAAGCATTTGTATCTGACAGTATGGTTTCCTAGATTAGCATGAAGCAATATTAACTTTGACTGGAGTACTAACATTGTGCCTGGAGCAGGTTACCAACCCTGTGACTCTTAGCTCTGGTCAAGGAAACATGCATGGAATGATTCACTGTGCTTTCAGGAAGTCACTGAGCAGCAAAAAAAATCTCAACAAAATTAACTCAGTGTGTAAGTCTTACACTAACTGGACATTTAAGACTAAATTCACCCTCATTAACAGTTTTCCTACTTTGATTAAAGGAGTATCTGGTGTTAGCTGCACATAAGCTGCAATCAAAAAACATTTTAGGTTTAGTCAATTATGTGATAATATAGAGAATTTTTCACAGTTAAGTGATCTATTCATAAAAATCTTAAACATAACAAAGCCTGACTTAATTTATCTTCATGGAAGGCTATAGCTTTAAATTCAACCTTTAGTCAGAGGATATAAAAATGTCCTACAAGAGCAGATGGGAATTATTATACATTTGAAGAAGCTAAGATGTGGGATCTGTAATCACTGTTTTTCAGCATCATGTTTCAAGTCAGTGGAAAAGCAGAAACTAAATGATGGTGCCCTGACATTTAGGATCCTTACATCAGCTATTGTATTATAGTACTTTTCTGTTCCCTGTGTGCTCTGCAACCTACAACAGAATAAGGCAGTCACCTTGCTGGGGTCCAACAGGTCACCACGACTCAACAGAACCACACTGTGTGTATTTACCCTTATTCTGATCTCAATATGAGGAAATCTAATTCACTTTGGGATTCTTTCATTGCTGACTAACTAAATTAAATTTGATTTATGATTGTCATGGGCTAAGGACAAACTCATAAAAAGTACTGAAGCCAGGCAATGTGCAGTAGCTTGGTATACTAAAGTAACTTGGTTAGTCTGGTAAGCCCTTCTTTTGATGAGGTAAATCTCATTTTGCTCAACACCTCAAAAACTTTACTAAACTACTGCCATTATATACATTGACTGACTACTGTCTTATCTATAAGTGATCACTGATCTGCTGTCTTTCCAATAAATAAAATGCATTCGTAATGTACATATTACATGTACATAGTGTATCTACAAAAATAATGTATAATGTGCCCATCATCACATCATTGAAATTGGCAGCCCCAGATTTTTCATGCCCCTGAATCTTGCAGCCTTACCAAACAAGGAGATATTGCTTTAGAGGGCAAAAATCAAGGGGGTTTACAACAAAAATATTTGAATCTTTATGTAGCAGAGAAGGTATGAAAGTAGATTTTTAGCTCTTCCCCTCCTGCCTCCCTAATTCACTCAATTTTGCCTTCTGGAACCTGTTTTACTTTCTGTACTAAAGAATATCAAGAGCTATTTTCTAACTGGTCCATTTCAATCTGTAATAAAAAATGTCTATTACCCATAAAGTCAGACTGTAGAGGACTCTCCAGGGAAAATCCTGTTTCTTGAGCTACAGACTGGACAAGAAACTACAAAACACATTACAGTGGTTAAAGAAGACAGACTGAACAGGATCACAGAATATTCTGAGTTGGAAGGGACCCACATGAATCATCGAGTCCATCTCTCAAGTGAATGGCCCCTATGGGGTTCAAACCCACAACTTTGCTGTTATTAGCACCATGCTCTAACCAACTGAACTACTCTCAGGGCTAAAGATCTTTCTGTCCTCGTATTTATGACAGGATGAGTTGGATTCTTTCAGTTACATGACACTCTATATGAGCAAACACAAACAGATGTCGAAAGAAAACACGTTTTTGTTTGTGCAATAACAGCAGATGGAGGATTGTCACAGAGCCTGCAAGGTAGGGCATTCATTTAATATAGATTCATACTTGCTGATCATGTTCATGCTTACTTCATATCACCTCATCTGGTGTTTCTCTACCCTATTTTTTGGCTTGGAATCATAAAGAGTGAATATTTTCATGTGCTAATCTTCTAGAGACAAGCCACAGACAGAATAGTTTCCTACCACTTTAAATAATGGATACCACACTGTCTGGAGTTTCCAACAGTCACAGTTTCTATTTATTGGAAAACCTTTAACTCACAGTGAGGAGAATCATTATCTGATACTCTACAAGTGAAGTGTTTGATGAGAAGAACATGATTAATTAGAAAGTATTCTGTACAGCTCAGCTCTTGGTGAGAGGCCCATAGTCAAAGAGGCAATAAGGATGTGCACTAAAGCAATTTTGTGATTAACATATACACAATTCTGGCCACTGTTGCATGCAAAGCAAAGTGTTGAGGATAAGTGGACAAAAAAATGAACAAAATTTTTTATTCCCATAGTTTTTCAAATAAAACCTGAACCAAGCAGGAATAAAGCTGAAATAACCTTTTGCCTTCAGCTTATGAGAAAAGTAGGTCCAAAACCTAGTAAGTAATACATTTCCTTTTCTTAAGTCCAAAACTACTGACAATACTTATTCATTCCCTCATAGCCTAGAATAGGTCATGTAGTCAGATTTCAAAAGAAGTTTTATATTTAGTTGCAAGAAAAACTGGGTTAGGCATGACAAACAGGCATTGATTAGTATCAGCCTGCCAAAAAGATTCTGCAAAACTCTTCTTGCCAAATGACAAACCCCACCCCCTATCTTCTCACTGTGATAGTTTGATAATTTTTCTGTTACCTGTTTTCTCTGTTCGTTTTCATCAGTTAATTAAGGTGCAGTTTGTCTTGCTGTTTTCCAGGCAGCCTAACCAAGAACCATGGCAGAGCACTGATTCCATTCACCTGATGGGGACAGCTGAAAGATCCCCGGAATGTAAATGTTACTGGTATGCTCATCTAAAGCCTTCTTTAAAATAAAGCAGGTAAAGCACTGAGCCCCAAAAGTTTTTAATTCTTTTGATCCATTGAACTCCCGTGTTCCTCATCACACCTAAAACACTTGCTACAGTATTGCAGCAAAAGAAGTAAAATATGTGATCACTAAGCTTATCAAAATATCTGAAGGTATGAAAGTTCAGCTAGGCTATTAATTTTTACACTTTTGCAGTTAATAGCATACACTTTAATCCTTCTTCCCTGGCAGATAAGCTACCTTAGGATCTAAGAATATCCACAAAAGTAGCATGCTGTGAAGTACTGTCCTGCAAGTTTGTACCTTAACTAACATCACAGTAACTTTTCTGCATGCCATATTCTGAGAAGAGGAACTCTAGGTATTTTTGTTACAGGTGCTTTCACTCTGGAATTAGTAGGTCTATGTCTACAGAAAAAAGTATCTTGAAAATCACTTGAGACAGATCCTCCATTGCTGCAATCCTGATACAACCATTCGCACTGGCAGAAAGTGGGTATAAAATACTACAGAACTTTTCAGCCACTTTGTCTTCATTTTGCACAGATGTAAATGACTGAAAAGGTGCAGAACTGTGGAGAATCTGGCAATTTATAAATATTTATTAGAAAAGAATTACACTGCCCCTTTGTGGTGCTAAGCTTTATCATTCCCACTTTATAAATGGTGCTGCAGTCACAGAACAAGGTTAATTTACTAGTTCACAATAGCACCAGACAATAACAGCTCCAGGAATAGAGTACAGAGCTACTTGTTAATCCTGTGAGCCCCATAGCTGCCCTTGTTTTTGTGTTTGCCTTTCTTACTGTGTCTGTACCCCCACCCCAAAGTAGCTAAAATGATATCATATTGCCGTCTCCTTACCTGGGGAAAATATGTGAAGATTCTCTGAGGCAAAAAGCTGTCAGTGTCACAGCACAACACAATCAGTCAGGGATGGTTTCCCTTGGGACAAGAGGCATAACAACCAAGCAGCTGAAAGGGATTTTTGACAAAAGGTTAGTTTAAAAATAAATAATCTATACTTAATTGTAATATTTCCATTGGCTCTCCAACACTAAAAGGCTTAAGAACAAACCCTGCACAAACCCTACTGATTGAGATATATTATAAATTGTAGACAAAACTCAAAGAATTCAAAGGGTTGATGGTGCACCAAGAAACCTTGACATTTTGATGAATCTTGAAGTTTTGTAACTGGCAATGCCAAGCAAGCTCTTCTGTGCTCTGGCCAGAAGTACTGAAAGTGAGGAAAATAAATAAAAGTAAAAGCAGCTTCTCAGGAAAAAAGGTGTGCTCTTAGTGTTTGACAATACCTGTCACATTGAGATATCAATAAAAGGGACACGGAAAATTAATGGCTTATTATTTAAGAATAAAACTACTCAATTATTCTTTAATCTAATCCAAAAACCAAATCACAATCCTATTTTAGAGATGATTTGTATAATTTTTTAATTCATTTTAGTAGACTGAAAATGACCCAACTAGAATTCCATCATCGGAAGTCCCCATAAATTTGAAAAGCACAAGTACAGGGCATGGGTGGTTCCAGATTTTCTTTGACAAAGCTCATAGTGACACTTCTGTATTACAAAATATCTGTTGCAAAAACCTGGTAGTTCAGATGAAAGGACACCACAATTCACCAACAGGTACAGGAGTTATTCCAATACTTCTGGAATAATCAAGAAGACGCTTCTGAATGCAATTTATTGCTGAAGAGAACTGTTTTCTGATAACTGCAAAATGGTCACAATTCAATGATTTAAGGACCTCTCAAAATATCCAGCTGTCCATACCTAGCATGAACTGCTAAAGAAGCCAAGAAAGGAATGAGTAGCTGAAGCTTTCTCATCTCTACAGATTGCAATCAAAGCATCAGCATGGTGGTCTACAAGTATTTCCCTATTCCTACCGCACACAGAAAAGATGACTAACTTTAACACTACACAGTAGTGAAGTAGTGAGGTGAAGGGGAAAAATCAAATATGAAGAAACAGGATTTTGTATCCTACCAGCAATTATCTAAAAGAAAACTCTGCCAGAATTTTTCAGAAAATGATGAAGTGACAGACCTGATCCTTCATTTGCTTCACCAAACCACTACAAGTCTAAGATTAAATAAATTAAGACCAAACTGTTTCTCTTGCTATACAACTGTTTCAGATCCCCTTAGATTTGAGTGATAATCTATACTCAGTATGAAGAAAATCTGAAGCAAATTGAGGTGGAGCAAAACTGGGCCCTGCCATTCAGCCAGCTTTCTATCCATATCAGAGGCTGGTGACCAGCAAGGCAAAGTTGAGTTTGAGACCAGTAAGTAGTGGTGTACTCCAGCAATCAATACTGGGTCCAAAACTATTTGACATCTTCATTAATGATCTGGATGATGGAGTAGAGTGTACTCTTAGCAAGTTTGCTGATGACACAAAACTGGAAGAAGGGGCTGATAAGCCAGATGGTTGTGCTGCCATTCAGAGGGACCCCAATAGACTGGAGAGATGGGCTGATATGAACCTGAAGTTCAATAATTAGGTGTGCCAAATTCTGCACATTGGGAGGAACAATCCCAGGCACCAGTATATGCTGGGGGCACCCAGCCGGAAAACAGCTTTACAGAAAGGACCTGGGGTATCCTGGTGGACACCAAGATGAATACGAGTCAGCAATAGGCACTTGCAGAAAAAGCAGTTAATAGTATCTTTGGCCGCACTAGACAAAGTACTGCCAGCAGTTTGAGGGAGGTAGCCACACCTGGAGTTCTGTGTCCAATTGTGGGCTTGGCAGTACAAGAAAGATGTGCGTACTGGAGAGTGAATCCAACAAAGGGCCACAAAGATGAATAAGGAACAGGGGCATCTCTCCTGGGAGGACCAGCTGAAACATATGGGGCTGTTTAGCTCAGAGAAGATAAGGTTTGAGGGTGAGGTGGGATGGTGGTGTAGATTTACTAATCTATATAAATACCTCAAGGGAGGATGAAAAGAAGATGGAAATAGGCTCTTTTCAGCAGTGCCCAGTGACAGGATAGGAGGGAATGGGCACAAACTGAAACACAGGAGATTCCGCCTGAATGTACTTTTTTCCTGTGAAGGTGACTGTGCCCTAGAGAGGCTGTTGGAGTCACCGACCTTGGAGATATTAAAAAGTCTTCTGGAACTGTTCCTAAACAACTGGCTCAAGGTGGCCCTGCTTGAGTAGGGCGCTTGATCAGATGATTTCAGAGGACACTTAAAATGTCAACCATTCCATGATTCCATTAAATATCAAAATGTAAGTCCTAATATTACTACTACTGCTATCATAATTTCTCAGCAGCCCTATGACCATAAAGTATTACACATAGTGTAAAAAGATAACAACTAGTGAAAAGCCATCACTTGACTCTTCAGGGACATAAATTAAAAATATGCAACAGTGGCTTAATTAATCGGCATGTTACTTCCTGTATTTGAAGGGAATATGGTGCAGTGTAGGGATGTTTCAAATACTGGTGACTTGTAACAGTCTCTCTGATGGTGCTCCACTTCCTGGGGATAGCTGGAACTTGGCAGATAAACAACAACCCAACTTTTATACAAACAGAAACCCCCACTGCTCTATCTTCAGTTTGGAACAGCCCTGCTTCCCAGCCAGCCACAAAACTAGGACATACTGAGCTTTAGTATTCTATGCTGCATTCATCTTAAACCAAATTTCTGCTGTAACAAAAGGCATAATGTAGTTCTGTCTGATACCACTGAAAAACCCTTCTCTTGACTTCAGCTAGCAATGAACAGGTACTAAATTTCTGAAAGTGACATCTGGAAGACAAGAAAAGTAGTAAAATTTGGGGGACTCTTGGTTCTACAGTTATGCATGTGTTTTAAACTACTCAGTTTTATCTGTCTAAACAAATAAGCAGATGGACTACATTGAAGTTTGTATTTTATCCCTGGCTTTATTTATCTGTATTCCCAGACAAGCCATTAGAAGAAATGTTTGGTTGCTTCGTGACAACATTCAAAAGCTAAATGTCAGTTGAAGTATCAAAATTTCTTTGTTGATCACTTTGGCAGTTTTAGAACATGACAGAAAAAGGCAAATGATCCCCAGCATTGCTTTTATTTGTATAATTCCTGTAATGACTCAATAACATTCATCTGAAAAGGAGTAGGGGACACATTAAAATTTCGACTAGACAGTTCATAAAATAAGCAGAAACTGCAGTAGGAAAGATTTGGTTAACACTTAGGGTGTTAAAAAAACACACTTCCCCAGCTTTTGTCCCAGGCATTCAGCATTCTTTTCATACAGGAGACTGAATACTGGATCTGCTATCTACCTTATTCAGCTCTCACCTTAAGCAAACTCTGTGACACATCTCCTGGGTCTTTATTTGCTTCTTGTACCTGACAGTGTAAAAGGACAGCAATGTTATTCTGTGAAAGATCTTTTATGCAAAATTTATCTCAAAGCATTGCTCAGACTTAAATTAAACATTCCATTACAATATAAAAGAATGTTATGCTGCCAATTTAATTTGAAAAGTGGTCAGAAAAACTGTATGAGGAACCTGCTTTACTGTGTCTCACTACCTGTATTAAAAGTGCTCTGTTTACCAATAAAAGTGCACATCATTCCCTGATAACACTAGTCCTGCTAAATGCATCTGAAAATCATCTTGATAAATGCACTGAACTATCTTTTCATATACATTAAACACACCTACACTACCAGATGATAGCACAGAAGTCATGGGGATCTGGCATGGCTCTTTACACATCTGCTAGATCGGATCCTCTGCTAAAGAGGGGGAAGAGAAAAAAAATAGAAATGCTACTTTGATTAAAAGTAAAGATCATGGTCTGAGTACTGTTAGCTGCAAAAGTTGTGCTGTACAGGAAGAAGGCAGAGTCTGAAAAGTAAAGTAGCACTTTGTTTTAGAGGAAATCTGTGTCAGTTCTCTACCCGACAGAGACACCAAATTGATACATTGGTACTTTGCCATTTGCCTTTTACTTAGAACTTGTGACCGTATTCCACGGTACCTGAAAATTACTTCCCAGCTATCTTAACCCTAATACCAGTCATAACTCTGTTAATGACTCCTACTTATCACCATTTACTCATCATTAAAAGATTAACACTTACTTCATGATGTCAATTATCTTTTATTTTTTATTTCACATTTCCTCTAACACTTGAGAGGAGCCTTTTTTAAATGTCTGCAAAATCTTCCCTAATTTTTTTTTTATTTTTTATTACATCACAGAAACCTTCACTTGAATTTAGCTACTAATTCTTACATAACCTATTACATCCTTTTCATCTCCTGAACTTCTCTCCTGTCAACACCAGTCTTTTTTCTTGTACTTAGAATGGCCCTTGTAAAATGTTTCTGTCCTCCTTATCCCCTTCAGTAATATGCTGACAAACATCAAAAAGAAAATGAGAAACTGCAGGTAGTGTAGGAAGCAACTTCTCTAACACTTTCAAATATGGCAAAAAACCCACAGATGCTAAAAAAAAAAAAATAAGTGAAACTTATAAACTGCATGTAACACAATTTCATATAGGAGAGTTAAATAAAAAACATCATCGCTACATGTACATTGCAACAACAAAACAGAACGTGGTTTGTTTAATCATACTGTTTTGTGCTGTGAGGTTCAATTTTGATACTTCCTTCGTGGAAAATGTGGCAAGACTTTCCAGCATTTCATTTTGCAAGCTCCCTTTTGCAAATGCTTTTGAGAGTGTTTGATCCTGGATTGAACCAAAGGTTAATGATACTTTACCGCAGACTGCATGTGTCTCCAAGCTGTTGACCGTCACTGACATTTTGACTTAGACAAACTCATTCATAACTGCGCTGCATCTGTTGCAATTAGTGTTCCTGCACAAACAAGATGCAACATTTGAAAATAAAAATGGTAGTATTTTAAACTCTGCAAGAAGAGTGCAAATGACGAGAGAAGAGTCAGTTTATATCAGAAAGCAGTATTATGTCCTGTGTTGTAGAAGATACTACATGAATACCAGCGACTAAAATTTTGAGGGCAATACTTTTCTGTGTAAAGCTGCATCAGCACATTCACAGAGCTGTAATACACAGTCTGGGCTGCCACCTTTACAAATGCTATGAACTCCCACCATTGGTTTCAGGATTGCCCAGTCTGACAGCATTTCCTGTGTTACTTATGGACACACAGCCTCTAGGATAATTATTCATTTAATGCAGTTCTTTCTCTTCCTTTAATAAAGGTATTAAAAACAAACATTGGCTGCAGATCCACTGCAGATGAAAAAAAGGCAGAACTTGTCTTCATCCAGAAACAGAAACAACCAGATGGCGACCTCAGTATTAATGGTTCATAGCAGGCAAAATTCCCACTGGCACAAAGGGGTCTTTGACATTGTAAAGAGCACATGGTACTTCGTAAAGGCCATGCTGAGCACCACAGCAGTGTCCTTCCCACTGCGCTTATGAGACATGCATCAGCATCAGCGTTTCCTCTAAGCACCTTTCCCCAAAGGAAAACTCACCTAGACAGTGGTCTGGATGTAACAGCCTTGTGTTTCCCAGCTTGTAATCCCATTTCTTACTTTCTTGCTTCAGTGTGTGAATGCAGGAATGTCTCCTTTTCTTCGCACAAATAACTCAAACTTAGAGCCCCAACAAATGCTAAGCAGCGAGAACAATCTATGGTTGTAGCTGAAAAATATACTTTACAGCAGGTTTTGACACAAAAGCAAACTGAGAACTGTGGATTCAACAGTACAGTCTAATACTATGATTGCATTGAGAAATAAAGAAAAAAATGAGAAAAAATGCTACACAAACAATGTTTGTAGCAATACACTTCTGGAAATGTTGTTGAGGAATACATTCAGTGCCATTAGCAGCATTTTTTTCTCCTGAAAAATGAACTTCACAATTCTACTTGCTGTTAATGAAAATAGACACTTTTGAACAGAATGTGCATTTTTAATATTGAATTATTAACTACAGGACCTCCTTACCTACCTACTCACATGTCAAGGAAAGGAATAGTAATGCTATCCTCCCATTTCTTCGTTTTAAAGTTTTGAATTACACATTCTCAATACTAAAATATTATGAGCCTCTTGTCCTGCCTCTTCTAAATGTCATAGTATCATTCATGCAATGTCAAATTAGTTATGTCTTTCTGAATTTAACTGCTGGTGCTGGTGTTGCACAGTATGGTGACTAAACTTTGTAAGAGACTGTAAAAGAAAGAAAGGGAATATTACTTCATTCAAAACTAATTTCACTGAGTCACTGTCCTTCTCTCATGGATTTGACTAATTTACTCTATTACATTCATTCTTTCATATCCATGTATTCAGAAGCCCTGAGTAGTCTGGCCATAATGAACAAGGTCAGTAGTTGTCAAGACCTCATAATGTTTTCCAAGACCTTCTTATACTGGAGATTATGGTCTAAGGTTTGGACGTGCCTTTTATACCCTTGTCTTAATGATTGTCAACTTTAGGAATGAAAATCACTGTGAAGCACTATCTTTTCATATTGTCCTACTGTCTGAATCACACCGATGATTTACTCACTGTGTTTTGTCTCCTTATCTGTTTTATAGTTCTAATTCTTTATCTTCCTGCCATGTTTTCCTTAGATGAGAAGTCCAACAAGAATATACTTAAAGATGAGGCAGAGACTTTTTTTGAAAGATCCTATGCAGAGGACAACAAAGACACAAGGGCTAATTGCACGTTACTACAGCTCAGGAGTAGCACATGACTTGGAGGAAGTCAGGACTAGAAGGAACTTCCCACTGCACTTGGGAGTGCACTTCCCACCGATTTGGCAGTAATTGGAAATGACAGTCTTTATGCTGATGTGATTTCCAAGCACTAGGGCCAGATGTGCTGGACACTTGCAGCTCTGAGACCACCTACCACTGAAACAGTAGATGTATCACTGGCTGAACACGGCAAGGGCATCTACTTGATAAGATGCACTTCCTGCATAACAGGTGTCTATATCACATTCCCTAAAGCCCTAAATAGTGTCATGATCTAAAAATTTACCATTAATTTTTCTTGCAGATTGTCTCACTTATGTGGGATTATGCAAGTCTGTGAATGTTATGAGTGGGTGTGAAAAAAACCAGATCTGACCAGCAAGAACTGGAATGAACTGAGAAAAAAATCCATCTAAATGCCAATATTAATACTTCTCTAGTCCCATATATGGTGAAAAATCAGCCCTTAAGACACTAGACTCCATTTCCTCTCACAATCCACGCATCCTAGCAGATTTTGTGAGGAACAGGAAGAACCTTGCTGCCCACGATCAGTCAAAGTCAACTATTTTACTTAGGTCTCTTCCTACTTTCACCACAAAGAACAGAACTACACATTTCAAAACAGCTGAGTCATCAAAATTTTTACAGATACATAAGCAGAAGAGTAGCTAAGAAAAATACAGAGGCCAGAAAAGGAAAAAAATACACATTCCTGTAAGAGTCATTGAACCAGACACAGTGTTGGTGCAGAAGGAAGCACTCTGATATAAGAAGCTGCAAAACAAAGGTTTCACTTGCAGGAAGTTATTGTCAGTTCTATTATCACACCAAAACCAACAGAAAGCCACACCAAAGATCAGCTGAGGATGTCCTTTATAGACAGGAACTATAAAAAACAATAGATGCCCAGAAATGATTAATTTGTAGGACGGCAGTAATGGTTAGAGGTTTGATATAGACTTTGTTCTATAGAAAGATGATGTAAGAAGACAAAAGGTTTTTAAACTGAAGAAAGGACAGATGATATAAAAAACTTGAGTAGTCCAGCTTTTAAGTTGTAAAAAATTCCAAGTGACCACATCAGAAGAATGAAAATAAAACAGTTTTCAAAAAAAAAGTCTCCTCTGATCTCAGGGATGTTCATCTGGTTACCTCTGGGTCCTGCTGATTGCTCCTCTGAGCAGTCTCTGTCACAAGGAGCTGCAGCCTCCCAGGCTGCACTGACTGTTGTCCTGCCAGACCTGGAACCTTCTCCCCAAAGCAACATCCATCCCCTGCTGTCCTTTCCAAGGGCTCTCCTTTTCCAGCTACTTCGTGTAGGGACACGGCATGCAACTGAGAACACGCACACCAAACAAATACCATCTGTCACATTTGGGAATTTAATTTGTGTATTCATTGACCTGAGACAAGTTTTGTGGGCAAGAACTGAACTACATGTAATCTCTGGTTGAGCTGGGAGGAGCAGACATAAATTTGCTTTCTCTAAGCCACTTTCTTCAGATCTCCTAGTAAATACAAGAACACATTTTCTCCAGACCTTATATTCTGCAATAGGGTGAATTATTTTTGGCTGAAGCAAGCCATGTAGGTTTAAATGGTAGCACTTGGGGCCAGATCTCCCCATCCATCCCCTTTTACATAGATGAAGTTATACCACAATTACACTAAAAATATCAGTGTTCTCTGCACTGATCAGGTGATGGAGACTATGCTGTAATGATCAGGTATTGGGCACATATCCCATGCTGCACTAATGGTGTCCCAATATCATGGCTTAACAGTCAGTCTTGTCATATAGCCAGCTCTGCACCCATCACCTGAACTGCAGGTTGTGTGATGGCTGTTATGTCACCCATCAGTTTTGTGATGGGGATGGGAGGAGTAGAGAGAGAAAGGTCACTGAGGAATGAGGTGACAAGCAACACACTACCAGCACAACATATTCTGCCTAGAGACTACTGATTCTTGTCTTCTGAGGGGCCCCTGAGGAGACTGGTGGGAGTAAGATAGATTAATTGTTCTAGTATGACAAATTTGGCCTGCATAATGGAAGCTTCTCACATTGCCCTCCAGTGAGAACAAATGTGCTCTAATTCAGTTCGAATTCCCTGTACTGTATTCAGTCACAACTGGTCCCCATCAAGTAAGGAATTCAGCTGAGGCAGAAAAGTGAGAAAAGAACACAACTGCACCAAATCACAGAAAATCCTGAAAAGAAAGTAAAAAAAAAAAATCCTTCAGAATCAGGAGTCAAAATCATAGCCCTGGGCAAAAAGAAAAAAAAAACAAAAGTGTTATGAATTTCCTATGCCTAAGGAGCGAATGATGCTAACTCTTCCGGGGAGTTTGGATAAAGAAGCCAGTTCTTTTTTGGAAGTTGTAGCTAGGGGCACAGCTAACTAGTTCTTAAATGAGAGGACCAAACCATTGTCATGTTCTATTCCAGCCTGTCTGTAGACGGAATTGCCCTCTCTGGTACAGGACCATACCAAGTTTTCTTAGTGTAGAAGTGAAACACAAAGGGATGACAACTTCTATTATCTGCCTGATTTCCGCATATGAGATGTCTTTAGCAAACAACCTGGGTATTTTCACCTCAATCAAAGCTTTTTCGATGGCTGGAGGCATTGGAAACTTCTTCCACTCTTAAAAAAAAAAAAAAAAAAAAGAGGTAGCAGTAGGAAAATAAAACAGGTAGATGACAAGAATCATGCAGGAAAACTCCACAGAGAGGATCACATCAAAATAGAACTTCAGTAGAGAAGCAAGGCCCTTCAAAAATATTGGTGAAGTAATGGTTCCAGCAAAAGGTCTGCAAGTCCAGAGTACTGAGGAAATTGCTGACAATGTTGATTTTCATGCTTTAAAATAAAGACATGGAAATATGCCAATAATCTAGATGCAAAGAGGAACTGCACCTTGAATTGAGAAAGAATCTATCTTTGTTTCCTCCTAGAGACTCTACAGAGACAGCTGTCCGTGACACTAACTTCATTCCAATTACAATTTTTATTTTGCCAATTGATGACTTGTGCAGGAGAACAGAGGTTATAAGTCTCCTCAGGTCATTCTATAGAAAATAGTCAGCAAGTTATCACATCTGTAAGTCAGAGGAAAAAATTAGGTCCAGACCTATAACCAATGGATATAGAGGTAAATTTTTCATATTTGTCATTCTCAGTATTTTAAAATGCAATAAAACACTTTGAGGAGTCTCATAAACTATGCAACACAGATATTTTATCAGCTCTCCTCAAATATTTCTATTTAAAAGTCTGTTCATCATTATCACCTGATAATCACCACAAAAATTAGACAGAGACCTGGATAGCTAAAGCCATTCCTGCTCCAATAACAATCCTATAAACTCAGAAGGAGGAGACAGACACGAGCTGCTAGTTTGTCAAAATATTTCTAGTGCCAGCTACCAGAGAGAAAGCTTCTTCCTCAAACAAAGGTTTTACCATGACAGCCAGATGCTGATACAGAGACAGCTTGCACCTTGCAGCAGGACTAAGATGGCTGATATTGACAGTTGGACAAAGAGTACAAGAGGTATTTCTTTACTATGGATTGCAACCAGTTACGATGAGTCAATAACTAGGAGAGAAGTAGAAGGAGGTGTTTCACTAGTGTACCTCTTCAAATGAGCATAACTTTATTAATTAAGAACTCAGAAAATTAGTAAGAAATATATCAAGTTTGATCACAATTTTTTTGTGTTGATTATTTAAGTAATTGCAATCCTGTGTAATAATCTTTCTGACAACTAACTAGCTGTGAATGAGGAGCCACAATACTGTACAGCAAACCAAGTGCCTCTTCTTTGAGATATCCATAATTTATCGTATTATTGTAAGGTGACAAATGTGACAGATATATCAATATTACAACCAGAAGTGGTATGAATGTCCCAACATCCAAGACTGCTTTTCCCTTGTTACACTTCATATTGATCAGGAACCCAAGGAAAGTCCAAGACATTGTACTTCTGGTAATGAAAAACAACTACAGACTCGTTCAGCAATCTCTTAAAATTCCAGCAAAGTGTCAGCACAGAAATCAGGCAGGTGGCTTGGCTATCCAGCTCTCATCATTCTGCCCTCTGGCATATGTCAGTGCTCTGAGAGAATTTTGTATTATGCTTTAATAAAGTCATTCAAGAAATATTGAATGTGTAAGTAATTTTTCACTGAAGGACATTCCTGTGGCAGTCCTTAGAAATGGAGTAATTTTTTACTTGAATATTTTTAAAAATAATATCTGGCTTCAACAATCCAAGAATAATATTTTGTCATCACTCAGACTCATGTTATTAGATCCCTTTGGTCTTTAGAGGACAGTAAACAACATATACAGTTTCATTTATTAATTTAAATGAACCGACTCTTCTAAGTTATTATGCCTATGTTCATTCATCTACAATTTCCAACGTATTAATGAACAAGAAGCAGAGTTGAATTATATATGAAAAGGAGCTACCTCCCTCAATTGAAACTCCAAAAAATATATTCAAGATAATGTTATTTTTTTTTATTTCCACAGCTGCTTCTTTATTAAACTGTTTTATCACCATCCCAAAACCGCAAAATGACACTGAGACAGAGGAGATAGGAAGAGGACTATGTCCCTAACAGCTCCGTATGGGTATGTTTGCTATTTTTAGCCCAGCTTTGGACTTCCTCAAGTCTAACATAACATCTATTTTTGTCTTTTTTGTATATCATTAACTGGGACCCATTAGAAGAATTCTAATGGTCTCGTTTAGCAATGTTCCACTCCCATGATTTTTCTTATTAGAATCATTGCCTTCTGCAGTATTATTGGTGTGATTCTAATTAGCTTGCAATTAAAGAACCTATAGTTTATTTTCTAAAAAAAAAAAAAAAAGAAAAAAAAAGAAAGAAAGTAAAAATGGATTTTATAAAGATTGATAAAGTCACAGCATAAAATCTCACTCTCTGTTCATTTTCAAAATAAAAATGTGGAGAAAGAAGAAATGTGAAGTCACAGAAACTGGCAATCCAAGTGACTACAGCACACAAAAATTAAACACCAGTTAAAAAGCTCTGAAAAAATCCAGTGTTTCAAAAAGGTCATCTATTTTGTTTCTGCTAGTGCATGGGCAGTTTGCCTGACTTCTGTAGTAGAAAAAAAGTAGGTCATATTTTACACTGTGAGAACTATCTGATGAAAGAAATAACCATTTAGCACATTTGCCAAGAAGAAACACCATAAGGAAACATTTCCATGCTCTATTTCATATACTTTTCTGCAATTATATTTTCTTTAACAGGTGCACTGCAGGACAGAAGTGTTCTGTCAATTCACTGTAGATTAAAATCAATAAATCAAGCCCACACAAAAATCTCTTCTGTTTGCTTTGTAGACTGTAAGGAACTATATAGCTACATCTGAGTCTTTGCTGCCTCTCAACAATGTTTTGTTCTCCTTCATAAATGAAACTGTAAACATATTTTGTGCTTACTCAACCGAAGAATGTCAGGCTGGACCAAGACTGTCAGAAAGTTTATTGTGCAGAAATGTGTAATTTTAACTTCAAAACAGCTAAATGAAAAACTACGTACCTGACCCATCCTCATGGCCCTTCAGGCCTCTGGGCAGAGATATCCTAAAATTTATGACAGTGGAAACTCCATCTTTCTTCTACATATACTTTATGATGAAATCTTTGACGAATTAGTTTATAGACAAATTTCTAGACCTTTATTCTTTTTTCCCTTTAAGGGGGGAGAGGAACTAATAATAATAGTAATTATTATTGTTATTATTGTTGTATTTAATTTCTATTATTTTATTATATATATTTTATTATATATTATAGTATAATATAATATAATATATTAAAATATGGTATAATAATTTAATATTATATTTTACTATATATCATATAATATATGATCTGAAAACTGAATCAGCTTCCATTCCTGTATACAGTAAAAAGAAGTTTCATTATTCATTCACTTTCCAATTTGTGTTTTGTCATTACTGGTAGTATTTACTCTGTCCTATCCAGTCTTGACAGTTTTGAGCCAGCATCACTTAAAAAAAAAAAATAAAATTTGAAGGATTCCAAAACCTGGAAGGATTTGTTTGGCAGTGAGAAATTTGAACTAAGTAACATTTAATCAACCACTCAGGACAACTTTGTTTCAGAAATAAGGAGAATTTAAAAACAAGAGTTACTCCAACAGTGCTCACTCTTGTAGCTGCACAAAGCACACACAATCTGGCATGTAGATGGACCTCCTTGAAGTTCATCATATGTTGTCTTGCTTTCCATTGTTCAAATTGCATTATCAGGTACAGGTTTCTCCCTGTCCACACTTCCTATTATGATGCCGAGCATGTCTGCCTCAGCTGCCATCATATTAGCTTTCCTCCTTGATTCAGGGAATACTTACCTTACCTGAACTTTCTTGAGAACCATGGCCAAATGTTCTTTTATATACAACCTGACGAGGTGTCCTGAAAACTCTGCAGAAAAAGAGCTCTGAAAAATTTACACAATCCCCTGCTTTTAGATGTCTTGAAAAATTTCCATCGATATATCTTGTAATTGTTGATTTGACATAAAATTTAACTTTAGCTATATGTATGACTTTTAAATATTAATGTTCTTCTGGTCTCACATAGAGAGTACTAAAAGCCCCAGAGAGTAACTCTGTTCAGTATGACTGGTAACAGTAGACAGGAGATGCTCTTGATCTCTGTCTGGTCAATCCATGTCCTATTGGACATGGATTCATTATGCAGCCCTGTGAACTGCATAGAGGTCTGAAAATTACACCTTCATGGGGGTGATACGGGCATTGTTTGCAAACGAGGTGTGCTGCTGCACCTTCTTAACAAATAAGGGGATGCGAAGGCTGAACACACAAGGGCGCCTGAAGGACGAAGGCTGCCTTGCCTGTGGGGACCATGAGATGGTGGAGTTCAAGATCCTGAAAGGAGAGACTGTGGAAAGAAGCAAAATCACATCCCTGGACTAACAAGCAATATACAGATGGAAACAGGGATAGGTAAACCTGTGAGGAATATAAAGACACTGGCCTGAGCATGCAGGGATAGTAGAAAAGACAAGTCCATCAGATGCTGAAGCTGGTGAAGTCTTTTACAAGTGTGCAAGTAGCAATAAATGCAACAAATAAGGAAATAAGTAGTAGAAAATAAGTTTTGGGCCCAGAACTGTTCAATGTCTTCACTAATGATCTGGATGATGGCATAGAGTGCACCCTCAGCAAGTTTGCTGATGACAAAAAACTGGGGGAAGTGGCTGATAAGCCAGAGGATTGTGCAACTATTCAGAGAGACCTGAGTAGGCCAGAGAAATGGGCCAACAGGAATCTGATGGAGTTCAATAGAGGAATTTGTCAAGCCCTACACTGGGGGATGAAAAACCCCATCACCAGTACAGATCATCCAGCTGGAAAACAGCTCTGCAGAAAATGATCTGATGTTCCTGTTGTACAGACAGTTAACCATGAGACAGCAATGTGCCCTTGAAACAAAGAATGACAGTATCCCCTGATCTGCACTAAATCTAGTTTTCCGCAGTCTCCTACATTTTAAGATATATCTGTTATTTGCTTAAAAAAACTTTCCCCAGGTAGAAGAGTTCACTACGTACATTTTCAAGAAGAGAGGTAACAGAAAAAAAATCAGAAAACAGATCAGTCAGAAGAAAAGAAAGGTAACCAGACATTACCTAATCCTTCCTTTGTTTCATATCAAGGTCCTTTCTATATCATTACATTGTGCAATTTCTAATTTTTTGAACTACATTACTGTTTTTAAAAAGTTTACATTATAAACACTGGAATGGGAAAGCTTTAGTAATAAAAAGAGAATGCCAATGACTTTCAGGACAATTAACTTGAAAAGGTCAGAAATATTCTGGCACTACTCCACTACTGTATGTACTTAAGAGAGCCTTTGTATACAATCCAGGCTGTTTGAATCAATATTGCTGCTTTCTAACTTTTCTTCAACTCACTCGCTAAACATTTCTAGTCTACTTCACAAAAAACCTGAACATTTTTGTAAAAAAAACAGAGAAGATGCATCAGTATATAAGTAATGACATTTATAGTAGCATTTATCTTTCTACACTTCATTAAATTTTCGCATTTATATTTTCTCTGATAGAAGAGGATTAATTCAGGTATGGACAAAACAAACTGGCCTCTCTTTTGCAGCTACTACAGATGCTTTACAAAGTCTGAAAACAAAGCTGTTGCAATCTAAATAACAGATGAAAGTGACATTTGCTGAGAGGACAGCAATTTATTATATTATGGATGCAAAAATCAGGGGGATTAAATGAAAAATGGGTAATATGGTAAGGCTCAATCTCAAAAATGGCACATTTACAGACATCCAAAAAAACCTAACATCAGAAAACTAAAAAGCTTTTTTTTATCATATCAATCTGATGCATGAAGCATTCCCATTCTCAAGCTTGGGGTTGAGAAAGGGTCTGTCCACAACACTGAAAAACACTTCTGGGACTGCCCTACATATGCTGACTGCAGAACTGTGTTTAATCACCATTTCTCCTCCCATCCAGTCATAAGGTGCCTAATCTTATGTATTATCTTTGATTACAAGATTCTTTGCATAGAAAAAGAAAATTATATTTATTTTTACTGAAAGGTACTTATCTGGAAAGGTTTGTCTTCATTTCACATCAGAAACAACCTTGCAAGCATCTTTGCTTCAGTTTTTGCATGTATCTTAAGTGGGATATGCAACAGAAAAATCTCTAATATTATCCTAAACAAAACAGTTGAAAAGACATCCAGAAAAAGAACGTAAATAAAAACCTGGCTTCACTCAGCATATTTCTGTTGATATTAATGAAGCCAGGATTTCACCCATTCATACATGAGAAGATATAATACCAGCACATAACAGTCCCCAGGAATATCTTGTCTGTTATATGAGATAGTATGAAATCTCATAGGCAAACTATGGAATTTTCAGGTATAAATTAAAAGTTATTTGGAATGTAACTAGACTGCTTTCATTCAACATTTATAGGTGTCTCTGATATCATCAACTGAAAGATACCAAGAAACATAGAGTATAATACTGTTTACACAGTGTATATGTTTGCTGATTACCTATGTATTGTGCATGATATTGTTATGATATATGCTAATAAAAAAAATTATTACATTTTAAACCAGTGAGGATGACCAAGGGGCAGAAAATTAAGCAGATTCTATTTTGAAAGTTCTTTCTTCAAAATCTTTGGATTGTTTTAGAATTTCAAGGAGTTTATCTATTTATAATTTATTTCTTCCACAGAAAGTAAGTGTGAGCATTCTTACCCTATCACTAGTACTCTGCTGTTGCCATTACACTGACTTGATGCATTTGAACTGTGAAAAAAGAAATTATCCTAAACTGGGTTTAAACTGAAATATACAAATCATTGCTGTATCAGCAGTAGTTTATAAAATTAACATCAGGGACCCTACCTAACAGTTTTTTATTTTTAAACATATTCAATTATTATACTCTCTAAGGCCAGTGCTCATGCCAAGCATTTTTACATAGAAATATAATCTGTACCTTTGATTTAGTTTAGAAAGTAAATATAACCTGTTTAAAATTAGTAAGGTCACGTGGTTTTTTTCTTTTTGTTGCGTTTGAGTTTTGAGATGAACAATGCAAATGGATTACTTTTCTGAAAAAAGCAGTTTCAGAAAATTAAGTCACATTGCTAGCTGGAATCGAGCACATGCAGAACCTATGGAATTTTTATAACACATAAATATATGTTGAGCTATGGAGCTACTATAGTTCATGTTTTTATTCCTCTCAAACTTCAAATCACGGATCTGTGCAGCCCTAGTAACGCTGAGCTTGTGTTCTGACCTAGATTTATAGATCCTTTTCACAGAGACTCTGAAAATAAACCTACAGAATGACACACATATCCTCCTCTCTTTCATCTGAAAGCCATACACACAGATTTACTCCATGGCACTCTAATATCCAAGACCGAGGACTATTATAGAATGTGTAAGTCAATTGTAACAAATTACATGATGATTCTCTGAGGCAGACAAGTTTATCATCAACAGCTCTATATTAATACCAGTGTATTAATAAACAAGATAGAATAAAACTCCAAAACAATAGGCCCTTGTTATTGCTGAGAATAAAGCAAATTCCAATATAATTTATATGACTAAAATTACACTTTAGGATTTGTGCAAATTCTTAGGTCACAAGTGCACAATACTTTCTTTGCTTCTGCAGCCTCTCTCTTCCAGTTTCTTTCCTATACAGCTTAGTGGTGGTTCAGTTCACCAAGCTGCAGAGACAGCAGAACAGACCCAAATAAAATAGCCAGAGCTGCGTGTCAGCATGTGCAAGGGCTAGTTGCACGCTTCTCCTTGACTAGTCATACACATTTCTTGCTTTACATCACTAACTGTATCAGGAAGTGGGTTTATTTAATTTACCTCCTTGAAATAGTAACCATGGCATACCTTCTATATATTTCAGAATAAATGTGAAAAACACACTGTCCCCAGAAAGGGAGAAAGGTGGGCATTCATCACTGGCATCTCTGCAGTTCGTGATTTTGTTTCTTACCAAAGTGCACTCCATATGATTACCCAATCAGGGTTGGGACAGCATGCATTTTTTCATAACTTGCTGTTACTTACATTCTGCATTATTAACAACATTTAAAAAAAAAAAAAAGTATCCTCTCAAACACTTTTAGGGCCATATTTCCTTCAAAGTTCACAACAGAGACTGAGGGCTGAACAAGACAATGTGGTAATATAGTTTCAGGTAATTGTCATAAATGCTTTATCATTCACATTCTGAGCTGCATAACAGAAAGAAAATTAACTTATGCATCAAGTGTTTAACCTTCACAGTATCTGTGTCAAAATTAGAGGTAAATGAAAATTTGCCCTACTTAGTGCAAACAATGAATTACACCAAGCCTCTCCATATGTGTGTTTTCTTTCCTTAGATTCCATCAAATGTTTCACCAGTATCTTTCATGACTAGTATGTCCAATATGATCAAGTAAGTTAATATGGGAATCCTGAATGGTTTTGTCCACTGTATTGCTTGCATTCTCTGTTTCATAAACACTAATACCAACAACTCAACTTGAAGATTGAAGTGTCAGATATCATCACACACTGGTCCCACCCAGTTACTACACTTACCCTCTGAGGATTCTCCAGCCTTAGCAGTCATGGTTTCAGTCTTCTATGTTTTGTAGCTGGGGGTTAATAGAAAAAATACTATTCTCCTGCAAGTATTACACTGAAAACATTTTAAAATAAAAAGCACAAAAGTATTACCATATATATAGTTGTTTTTATTTTTCTGTAAATTTCCAAATGCACACACTTATTATGTATACTCACTAAATTTAAGATCCTGATATTTTATCTAACTTGAAAAACTTTATAATAACTTACTCTATTATCACATCCCATTTTCTTTAAGAGCTGTTTCTTTGATCTTTCCAGTACTTCCTTTTCTTGCATCCAATCTTTACTATAAAATCAGCAGGTTTCCCTTAGCCCACCTATCTCTTCCTACATTTTCAGACTACTTTGTGAAAATGTTCTGCACCATTCCAAAACTGAAAATGTAGCTAATAAGTTATACAGAATGATATCTCCACCAGCTCAGGTCACCACATCCCATGGCTATTTTCCTTTAGGATAGGAGTAAGCTTTCCGGATGAACAGAGGTTATTTTTCCTAGAAAAACATATTACACTTGTTTTTCCTCATGCTGCCTCTTTCTTTGTAACGGAAATTTTAAACAAGGAGTCACATTTCATTAGCGTTATTGCTCCTTCTTTACTTTACGTTGAATGCAGTACAAAAAAATAAAACCTTACAGAAAAAGCTCCAAATCAGGTTGTAATCTTTTCCTATATGTAAAAATCTCATGTATTGCATGATGCACAACTCCTAGAAAGAAATCATGTGAACATGTAATTAGCAACTCTATGAAAACACAGAGATTCAAAGGAAAAGAAAAATTCATTAAGGTATCCATGTCTGAGAACATGATTTCAGAATCAGAATAACGTTTGCAATTGAACAAATGTCTTCATAATAGAGTGGGAAATGGCATAATGTGGCACACAGTGTGACTGGCAGAACAGAAGGAAGTACATAGATGTTTTTTTTTCCCCTCCTCCTTTACCTTTAAAATCAATATATTGTTGGGTCAGGTGATCAATCATCAATCAATGACATTTTGTTTTCAGCATCATTCCTGTCTGCTGTTGGTGTTCCTACAGGACCTGAATGTTTCAAATACACACTGTTTTTTCACAGCAGCAGCATGGACTTGTAGTCTTTATATTCAGTCATTTTGCCAGCCTACAAAAATCTCTTTCTGAAATGCAAATGAAGTCAGGGAAGTGGTAACTTGTAAATTTTATAATTCAATGAGAATTTAGAAATATTTACAAAAGGTCTGTCTCCTGCGGCAGGTCTTTGACCTTGGTAAACTTTAAAGGTTGGTGAAACCAGTAAGGTATTAAAGGTTTGAGGAAAAAAACCCAACATACTACAAAAATCTAACAGTGGAAAATGCTTAGCAATTTAAAGAGAGGGTTCACTATCAGCGCTCCTAATAATTATTCCACATTTCTTACTTTGTTTCTTTCATAACTAAATTAGTAGTGCAGTGTTCATTTTTACTTTCTACCTAATGAGTTCTATTCTTCTCTTGCAGCAAAAAAAATAACTGAAAGTCCTTTAGAGATCTTATCTGAGTATGTACATTTTCAACTTCTTGCATACATACTAGTCTACAGAACTAAGGCTTTTCAATGTAATATAGTAAATAAGCTTTTGGTCATTGTAACCGTCCCACACAATTATCTCTATTCTGAAACTCTGAATTTATACTTACCAATGAAGTTTATTTGATATTTCTTTGAATGAACTAAAATCCTTTCAAGGCATTGATCTATTTTTGCTGCATGTGTATATAGTTCCCCAAACCCTGAGGCCGAGCTTCTAGGTGTTCTTATAATGATAAAAAAAACTTTTAAGAGCCCATACTCAATGAACACTATGAACAAACATGGGTATCACACAAAACATTTCCTTTTCCCTTCAGTAATCTCACAAATGAAATTATCACCATTTATTAATAGGTTGATCCTCTAGTTATCCGCTGAAAATAGCAATTACTCTGACTCCTATTACAGGAAAAAAACCAAGTATATTTGAAGTTTTTCAAATTAAATCCCATGTGGCATGTTTAAACGAAAATTACTTAAACACTAAAATGCACGCTAAAGACCCCTCTATTTCGTTTTACATGATCTGTTCAAGTTTTAAGTGAAAACATACACGAAGAAGCTAGTTAGTGCTGGAATATTTACTGGGGCTAAAAAAGCGAGATGAGTGCATATGTTAATACCATTGAAGATGAAAAACTTGTGAAGCGGAAGGAAAGCAGCAACTCCATGAGTCTATGTAGGCACTCTAGCTTTAGATAATGATTCAAGAACTTAGGATTTCTGGCTCAGGGAAGCAAAAAAAAAAATATGCAACAAAAAGTGTCAGAACTGCTTAAATCTCTTCTCTCAGATACATTATGTTCAGCACACAAGGAAATTTAGGGCAATACCCTTGTGGTCAGGAGTATCAGTAAGCATTAAAAACACTGCACAACCAAAGCAAGCTCATCAGCTGCACCATTCAGCTAAACTCAGAAGCAACCTAATGTGGAACTATCTACAGTTAATCTATGATCAAGCTACACAAATTATAAAACCAATCTGGCTATATACAATTTCTTTGGTAAGCAGATGCAGTTCCATGACCATGGATACAGATTACAATTTTTACTACCTGACTATTTTTCAGGACTATATTGGGGACTGTATTATGCAAATCTTCATCAACAATTTCTTCTAGTCTGGCTGCCGTCAAAAGGGACTTTAAAAGCAAGATAGATCTCCTAAGTGACTTTTTTTGAAACACAAGGGCTTACAACGTGCTGCTATGCTTACAGAGTAGGAAGAAGCCACCGCTAACGTTGTTCTCAACAAATGTCCTACAATGATTCAGCAACTTTTCCAGCCTATTTTTGAAAGATCTTCTAGATTGTTAAGGTCTTTCTTATACTTGCACAGACAGACCTCATTGTGTGCCTCTTGGTTAAGGAGGATACTCTTTTTACATTTAAATATCTGATAAGATTCCTTCCCCACAAGTCTTCTCCAGGATGAAAAATTCCAGCTCATTCAGCATAGCAGATTTTTGAATACCTTAATTTTATTCATGGTCACTGCATGGGGTTGTTCCTCACCAGGTGCAGGGCTTGGCACCCCTCTCTGTTAAACTCCATCAAATTCCTGTCAGCCCATTTCTCTGGCCTGTCGAGGTCCTTTTGAATAGCAGGGCTTGCCAGCCCCTCCTTTCAATTTTGTGTCACTTATAAAATTGAGGCGCACTCTTTCCCCATCAGCCAAGTCATCAATGAAGATGTTGAACTGTCCTAGGCTCTTGGATACATCATCAGTGACCAGACTCCAGCCAGACTTCATGCCGCTGATAAAAAACCTTTGAGTTCAGCATATCAGCTCATTTTCACTCCACCCCACTGTCTACTTCTCTAGTCATAGCTTACTTCATAAGTTTGTCTCAAGGATGCATTTCAGAGTCTGTCAAAAGCCTTACTAAGACCAAGACAAACAAAGTTCACAGCTTTCCTCTCTGCTGAGCCAGTCAACCTTCCAGGTTGTCTGGTTGGTTGAGCAAGACTATGTTTAGAAGTTGTTTCCCCGATTAGCAGCTCCATGACCTCCCAGAGACTGATGCAAGGCTGGGCAGTTTGTAGCTCCCAAAATCCTTGTTCTTGCCTTTCTTGAAAATAAGGATGACATTTGATTTATTCTAGCTCTTATGAATCTCCCCCAAACACAATGACAGTTCAAAACCAATTAAGAGTAACCTCACAATGACATCAGCCAATTCTATCAGCACTTGCTGAGTCAGGTGTGATCATGGACTTGCATACACACAGTTTGTTCAAATCTTCCCTAAACTAACCCTCCTTCAACAACGGTAAATCTTCCTTGTCCCTGTCTTTTCCACTGGTTTCAGAGACAGGTGAGAAATAGAAGTCTCACAGAACACATTTCCATTTTAAATTCAGGCAGGTATGACTGTTGATCCTGTCAAAGATGACTGAATATACCAGTACTCACAGTAGCTGTCTGAATTAACCTTGAATGGGGATTGTGCTAATCCTGTTTTATGTCAGATTAATCTGAATGATGAATACAATGATCAGAAACTGCAACACAGACTCTGTGAAACTTCTGGAATACGTTCACTGCAATACCATTTGAGTGGACGAGAATAAAGATGGAAAATTGATTAGCACCTTCATTGCTTCTGGTCTGAGGTTATGATCAGGAATTAAACTCTCCGTGTTTAATAGTGCAGAGAGCATTATCCTGCTCAAATTATGTTACCTCAGTGGGCTCCTCACTTAATGCTATGGAGAGGAGTATCTTTTAAGAAGAGTCTTGTCCTTGTCAGGAAAGTAATATTGCAGTGCTTTGCAGGAGAGCTGTATGGCTTAAATAAAAATTAAATAAGTATTTAAAAACTGGGGGAAAAATAAAAGGTATGACAGAAATTGAACCCTTCTGTGGCAAAGTGGAAAACAGACTTTGTCTAGGGGGGAAAAAAAAAAACCAAACCACAAAAAAACAAACAAACAAAACACCCAAAAATATCCCTTCTATAGGATTTTCTGTTCGGCAGCAAATTGTTTTTCTGAGAATTGATTATTCTTAGAATAATCTCAACATTATTCAAATAGCGAGCATCCAAACACTTAAAAACAGGGATAAGGGAGCATGCTAAAAAGATTTATCTTAAAAGGGATCCACCAACAAGGCATAACAGGTCAAAAATGACAGGTAGCAAACAAAAAGAAAACATTTTATCTATCACACCTTATCTTTGGAAGAGTCCTAGGAGAATGAAGTATAAACATAAAGATTCTACTCAATTCAAAATAAATCATTCATTAAATATCCTCAAAATCTCCCTTAAAATTTAGTTTTTACAGAGATAGTTGTCACAAGTAAACAGACGTGAGAAACTTTCCATTTTTCAAAGAGCACACTGACTTAGGATTTTTTCACAGGACAGATTGTTAAGTTTATCTGCTAAGATGCTGTTTTTCTTTCAAGGACAAACAAAGCAAACAGTACCTCCCCCATGGCTATGGTAAGTTAATTAACCTATCATTTCTAGAATATAATAGCTTGTCAGCAGAAAAGGCTAAAATTGTGAACTGACTTCAATAAAGTTCCCCATTCCAGATGATAAGTTTCTTTAATTAGCATTTAAGCACTACTAGGTAGCCTTATTTGAATGGTCCAAACGGCTTTTATTAGGCTTGATAGCCATTGGGGTATAAAAGGAAAAAAATATCTTACATTAATCTTTGTCTTCAAGACATATTCTCAAAAGAGCAACTACCAAGCTCTTAAATGCAGTCAACAGTAATTTTTTTTTTCATGTGCACCTACAGTTAGGACCTCAGTGTTGTGTAGGTGTGTTTAATGTAGGGTTACACTGAATGAAAGTGTAATCAGGCTATGACAACTTTCATTTTACTATGGTTAAATTGCTGTTGTTACCCTACCTGGTGCATAAAAACTATCTGAACTATGTCTGACTGAATAATTGACTCGAGTACAGGTAGCAGACCATTGAGAAATAGTCTTTTTCTACAGTTCTACTACCCTCTAGCACTTATGGATTAAAGCACTATTCAAGCAAAACTGTATTAATTTATAATTATCCAGCAATAATGATTATGTTTTCTTTTTTGTTTGAGCATGTGTCACAAAATGTTTTCATCCTCACTGAACATTAGTCACACACCTGCTTCTCTGAGCTGTGATGCTGGGGGGAATCATTCTCCAAGAGGGGTTTAATATGTGCTGAAATGGGAATGCATATCTGTGCCTTTAATTAACAAGGTAAAATGTAATAATACAAAAATCAGCTAAGCCCTCTTGGAAGCTGAAACCTAAACATAAGTTCCCTTTCAAACTAAATGAGTTGAACCACTTAAGGCCATTAAAAAATAAGGATCAAAACCAGCTACAAGGACTTTTTAGCTGCAAGAGAGTGCACTATCAATTAATCTTCAGGATTCAGAATTCTTCCTCCTCTTTGACGTGTTTCATTTCTATAAAATCAGGATCCAAGCATGCAAGAGTGGTTTAAATGCTTTGTGCTTTTACCTGGCACATGCAATTCAGTCTAGATTTCACAATCTCATTCCTAATATATGAATGCTACCTTGAAAAAATAAACTAGCACAGTCAATAAATGATGACACAGTACGAACTCAAACATGTTTCACTGATTTTAAGGCTTGTATTACACACTGGCAGGTTGGGAGTCGAGAATTAGTCCTGCCACTAACTAAATCTAAATGATGTCAGGGCAATTGCAAACAGAGATCACCACCTGATGACAGTTTTATTCATAACACTTAAGACAATTAGAGTCATAGAATATATGCTCAAATTAGGCACATTTCCCAGCCATTACAGCCTTATCAGGGTCAACTTCTAGAGAAGTTGATAAGGGTCAACTGAAAATAAAGAAATAAAGAGAGAAAATAAAGAAATAAAGAAATAAAGAGAGAACCATAGTATGCATAAATGATAATGCAGTCGAATAAATTATACTGGAAAAATGGTAAATCAATCTGAATATGAGACAGATTGTTACAACTTCAGAGAAGAAATTAGCAAGCTGCAATAGATAGTTACAACCATACCTACAGGGACAGTTCAGCATGCATAGAGGTTACACATACCTCACGTCATAAATCAAAATTTATTTTAGACATTTTATTCACTAAAAATATTAACAGCTTTCTTCATCCATAATTAGTCTCAGTCACCAGAATGCTATGCACTTTGTGCCTAAAGATAAGTATGGTTAAGGGATTGATGCCTCTGTCTCCCTCTTGTTTCCTGAATTCCCTTTCTTCACATGAGACTGCTTAACATTCAATTTTTATTGTAGACACCTGAAAAATACATGCAAAAATCCAAGGGTCTCATTAAACATAACACTAGGTTTCAACTACCATCTCTGATACCATATTGTCTAAGTGCAGTCTCCACCAAGAGACTGCAATTCGAGCTTCACGTATGCACAAGCTATTGATATAACCATATGGAAAACAAATTTCTGGGGCTTCTTCTCTAACCACAAGAATATATGGAACAGTGCTGGACGTGAGATTTTTATAGTACAACAAAGCAAACTGCTAGCTGAGTTGCATTTAGCACATCTTCCCTAAACTTGAGTAAAGATTAAATTAATTTTGACCTTCAAGTAATTAAATTCTCAAAGTAAGACTCTCTGAGTGAAACTCTCTGAGTTTCACTAATTTGCACAGTTTAATTCTGCTGAGCCAGAGAGGGACTTCTGTAACTTCTCTCAGCGACGTGACTACATTGCAGTAATAGCTACAGCAAGTGGATGGCTGGTACTAATGGAGACAAGATTTTGCAGTAGTGCTAGAATCACTGCAATTTCTCTGAGCCAAACTTTGTATCTAGTTCAATATCATGAGACTCGCAGTTCAGGTCTCCCTGGGACCTCATGATAATATAATTTTTAATTTAATAAAAAAAGAAAACTAACATTGCTTTCAAGAAAATAATTGAGCAGGCTCCAGTTCCAGTAAGATCAAATTATAAAGCTATAGGGATCTTGGAACCAAAAGGATTGGGGCTAAATGGGAACAAAGATTCATCATTTACACTGCTATCTGCACATTCAGGGTAGTCACTGTTGTTTGTAAATACCTGTAATAAGGGAATAAATCCTAAACTGAGTGACTCAAGTTCTCCCATAAAAGCACTCAGTCTGCTCTAACAACATTCTTGCAAAATACAGTCTAAAATAACATAGATAGAATGATATACATACCCATTCTAGAACATAGATAAACAATCTTAAGTCAGTGATGGCTAAAACTGAAAAATGTCACAATGAATTTGGGAACTATAGTTAAAAGCACTGCTAATAAACATCTCTTAAACATGACTGTGAGGGAAATAACTGGCAGAGGAGTGTTCTGTTTTTCTTTTCTTAAACCCTTAAAAAGAGCTATTACAGTCCTAGAGTGCAGTGGTTGATAACTCAAACACCCACAACACCACAAACCCAAGAGTAGAATAAATATGTAAGACAACTACACACTCCTAAAGTGTCTTATTTTTTTCCTGATGTGTTGCTGTAATGTGCATTCCACTGGGGCTGGGCATGCACTCCTGCACCCAAAGTCAGAAATCGAGACCCTTCAGTTCATAAGTACACTTCAGCCATTTATGCATCGTGTAAAGGAATTCTTTATCATTATGGACTTTGTAAGCTACACAGGAATATGAAGCAAGGAGGAAAGTTGAAAAAAAAATGGAATACCTTGGGGAACAGCATGTTACCAAGGTAAATCTGTTAGACAGAGGCAATTAATTTTTCTCTTTCTTGACCTGAGTATTCAATTGTTATTTTATCCCAAACAATAAATGAATGAGGTAAGAAATCAGTCCTTTTTCAGTACTGATGGAAGGAATGACTAACTAGAAAACATACTCAGAACAATGCTTGTTCAAAATACTTCAGATAAAGATTTCAGAGAAGTCTATGTTATTTTTTTGCACTTGCCAATGAGAAAATCTGGTGAAAATTTTTGGACATGCTGGAATTACACCAGGCACTTCTGTCTTTGACCAGTCACAGCACTGCACTCCACTCATATCTAGTGTGACATTTTCTGGTGCAAACTAGAAGACTTATCAGACTCTTAAAAGAGACAAAATTTGAACAACTTTATTCAAAACCAAGTCAAGATTAAGCCATTATTACACCTGAGCACTGTATATTTATCAGTATTTTCAGAAGCTTTGGTTAGGATTTAATTGAAACTCTATAATGATGAAACACAGAGATTATGCACATGTATCTCAGGGGGTTCTGATACCAAAACTTCCAAAAGTCTGTTCTAGCTACTGCAGTCTTAAAAAACATATTTATCACAAAAAGATAGACAACACATGCATGAAGAATATTGCAAAGATAAAATTTTAGAAATTTTATTAAAGTATAAGACAAAGGATACTGCTTTTTAAAGGACAGAAGAATCTAATTGCTTTCATGAAGTAAATCCTGGGAGTGCTCCAAAGCTTACAAGGAAAACTACAGCCATTATCATCATAAGATGCAATTAAACAAACAAACACACCCCCCCTTTTATTTCCTTTTCTTTTTTAAGATATTTTTCCTGATGTTCAAATTAACCTTTTCTTGAACACAGCCTGGATAGGTCAGAAATGCATACAAAAGCAACCTTACCAGATACTGCTGAAAAACGTTACAGCGTGAAACTAACACTTTGTCACCAGTCAAAAAATTACCATTTTTTCCCAGAAAATGAGCAGATAATTTGAACTACCCTGTGAACTCTGTTTGTCTTTTTTACGAAGAAATTGCCAGTATAAAGTGCTTTACCTAACTTCATCCTCAGGCAAACATGGATTCCAAGCTTTGAAAAAGAGGCTTGTTTCCCTTCATTGCAGATAAGTAGCTAATCGATGCTACTGCTGGAAATAAGGATCACTCATCTAGGGAATTTCCTCTTGTGATTCCTGGAAAAACATTTTCTCCAGTTGCAAGCATGCTAGAGATACTTAAATTCAGCACTGACATGATAATCTGATGATGCACGCATGCATCCATTCCAGAGCACCAAAAATACTGTATACAGAAGGAAAAAGTATTTTGGAACTTGAAACACTCTTGTCTGCTTCTGTAGCATACTGCTGTTATATTGTCATAAACAAAGAGAATCTTGACATATGTCAGGAATTCTGAGATCAGCAACATAAAATTCCTCAAATACTAATAATGAGAAAACATGGGCACTGTTCCCCACGCACACTACTTCGAAAACTAAATCTTACCCAGACAAAATTTGAAGACTCCAGATCAGACACTTTTCACTGAACTCAATATGAGCATTTTTGTCCAGTAACATGTTCTTTTCTTAATTTAAGTGATCTGGATGGGATCCAACTACCCTTTGAACCTGTGTCCAGTAGTAAAATGTAGTTCACACACTTTATTATTCAGTCATTGAGTGTGTGCCATAATAAACAAGCAAGAGACTTCAAACTAAAATAAGGAAACGTTGTTAGTCATAGCCACTGTTCTTTAATAAAAACACCTCAGTTAAAATGGACAATGATTTCACAAATCATTTGCTAGCCATACGGCTATGCAGTAAACAGTGATCACTTTGTACATCCTGTGACATCAAAATGATTAATTGACATATCAGCATATTGCCTTATGCACGAACAGCTGTTCCTACACCTTCCAGATGGATATACTTGAAGTTCTATCATTCATGTTACATACCACCCACTAGTGGTTATCTGAAAACCTCAAGATGCAAAAACATTAAATAGTATAACAGAATATCAAGGCAATTTTGTATTAAGATTAAAAATGTCTCGAGATAAACTTTCATATGGTTGTTCTGAGATGCAGTCTGCACACTGAAGAGTCTGTCCAGTTTCCACAGATGCTAATTAATGCCAATTTGTCACAGATAAGCAGCAACTCAGATGAGCTGTTAAACCAACAGGAGAAAACCAGGGGAAAAACAAATTATAATCCTGTGTATTTCTACTCTGGCATTCAGAGCAATCTTCCATGCAGTTCTACTTTTAGGAACTTAATGAGCTTTGTATTTTTTATCATGTTTGTGTTAGGCCTAAATGACCTACTGGTTTTGGAAAAGTTTTACTCCTAGAAACCTTTTTGTCTATTGTTTCAGGACTAAGAAGTCTGAACAAAAACGAAATTTACTTTTTTTTTTTTCTTCTGAGAACTTAAATTCAAAAATGTGATATACAGAAGACAAAATTTGATGAAAAAATCAGATGTGATAACTTCTTTGCATTTCACTTTCTGTTTTCATTTTTTGTGCATATGCAGGGTTTTTTTGAGATCTACGTGAACAGAGTAGAAGGCCACTGTAGATAAGAAGAGACAGGGAGGCAATCAGTTGGAAAATAAAAAATTAAGTTGGCACCAGTGGTAGAGAACTTGCTGGAGAAAATATTGCATAAACGAAGAGATTAATGGACATTGTTGTGCCTTGTTCTAGCAGCACGCTTAGAAAAGTCATTTAGAATTCCCTTTCAATCAGCCAAAACTATTGCCTTGTATGTCTGCACTGCAAGATAACTTTTAAAACAAAGCAAAGCTGGATAAAAGAGACCTAGGCAAAAGAGTGACAATGTTGGCAGAAAAAACTTGTATCACTTGGAATTAGCCCTACCTAGTTCTTATGGACGCCATATGCCTACTGTCAGGAGGGGTCACCCCTCTTTCTCAGACAGCAACCAGAGACAGAAATATTTTGCAGAGCCTTAAAGCTTACTTTCAGCATCAAACTGTCATCTACAGACAACAGTAGTAAGCTACTTGCTGCAGAAGAGAAGTTAAAATCTACCTTGTAGATTTGTATGCCAGCAAAGCATATCAGACTCAAATCAGTAAAGAATGACTTTATTTCCTTTTTTTCAACCATTGTGTGTGGTTTTACTAAAAAGAAACCCCTTAAGCAAAACTTTGAAGAGGGAATAACAGCACTGCACTGAAAAACTCCAAACTGTTTTACTACAGAGATAGTATAGCAGAGCATCTTTATTAAGATGCATCTTATTAGAAAGGAACAGAATGTTCTGGAACCAATGTCCATCCAGCATGAAGTCATGACAAAATAAGGTATGTCTGTTAAATGAATCCTTAAGGGGCAGCCCAAGAAGAGAAAAATAACAAGACCTCCAGTAATCACATCGGCAGATAAACACCTTCATATCAAGCCAACCATTACCTTGCTCACATCCTCATCTTCTGGAGGTTTCTCCAGACTCTTCAACAGATTTTATCCCTTCATATGAGATATATAACTGTGTATGCATCTTATCTTGAGAGCATATTCCTACAATGTGTTTTCTTGAGAATGAAAACAGGCATCAGTAAGCTCTAGACAGTTCAGCAAAAGGTGAGAAAAGCCCATTATTCCAATGGTCCTTACACTTACTCTCCCACATTCAATTTTAAAAGCACAGAAATAAAGGATATACATTCAAGCTTACTGCCAAAATTCTCATTGACTAATATTTACCAAACCAATCAGTATGATTATGAACCTGTTCTAATTCACAATGGAATAGATTCAGCATATGCATGGTCAGTTATTAACTTCCAAGAGAAGGACTGAGAGCAAAAAAAGTACACAACATAATTTCTTAAATCACTGTGCTGTTTCAGAACCAAACATACAAATTTGCTATCAATAACATTCAGAAACATACAAACATCAGCTAATATGAATGAGTGTAATAAAGAGTAGCTCATAACACATTAGCAGCCCTAAAGAAATACATTTTGAGCAGGTAGATGCATTGTAACTATCCTTCTGTAGTATTAATAAAACATTTTTCTCTGTTGTATATAAACAAAAGACACAAGTAAGCAAACAAATCCATCAAATCTAAATCTGTTACATGAAGTTCATTAGTGCTAGCCTCTGCATAATCTCTACTGATGTAGAGGTTAAAAAAACGGTCAAGCCAGCCCAACAAGACTTTTCTATCTTTGCTGAATAATTGAATAATAGTCATAAGCAACAATCATTTGAAGAAATGCTAATGCACAATGAACTCCATCCCGCAAGTCTGAACTTATTGTGTATAACAATTTTATTCTCAAGTGAAAACAAAATTTTACAGATGTTACAAACTGGCCACAGATTTAGAATTATAAACTTGTCTCAGTTCATTCTCCAGCAATAAGCTGAAGTAGAGAAGCAAACTACTTCCACCAACTAGTTAATTGCTTTCCAGCATCTGCGTTAGACACAACGCAGGCCCAATTCCTTCCCATTTACAAAGAACAAAGTAGGATGTCCTGGTTTTTGATCTCCTTCCACTCTTCCAGAAATGTATCAACAAACATACTTGGGCTTCTTTTGTAGACAGTTGAATTGCACAGCAATCTTAACATTCAGTGGCTTCTCACAGCTGGGCTGTAATATCCTTGTGGCTCTGTTTGCAGTGCAGTAATTGAGAATACTGCAACTGTATTATAAAAAAACAACCAAACAAAACCCCACAAAAACCAAACCAAGAACAACAATAAAAAACAAAACAAAACAAAACAAACCCACCCACACACACACACAAACAAACAAAAAACCCCCCCCACAAAAAAACCCAAACAAATCATAACAAAAAACAAAGGAAAAAAACAACCAACCAAACAAAAAAAACCACTAAACTTGCCAGAGAGCAGGAACACTAAAACCAAGCTAAAATAAGGTTGAAGAGAAGAAAATTATCCATATGGTCCTGTAAAAAGACAGCATTCACTTTGTGTCTCCTGCAAACTAAGCTGCAAGCATAAGTGTATAATTCAAGCACTAGGCAAAAATGAGCAGGGAATGCCATACATCTTTCATCTAGTCAAGATACTTGTCATGCTATGAGCTGTAAACGTGATTAAATAAGAAATTTCTATGTCTTGTAAGCCCCCTAAACACTTCTCAGGCACTGAGTGTTTACTCTGAATCCTTGACTATACCAATTAAGGACAAAACAAAAAAAATGCAATTCATTAAAAAAATAATCTGCCATTAATACAATTTCCAATGTTATTATGAAAAAACAAATACAGACACTTGTTACCTCTTGGACTCTCAGTCAAGTAATGACCATTAGGCAAGGAAATTAAAATATGCAAAGAAGAAAGGTTTGACAAAGGTTCCTACAACCAAGGTAGGTCAGGATCAGATGCAAGTACGCAGCAGGGCTATGGGAAGAGTAAAAAAATTCCATAGTCTTCGGGAAACATAGATCTAGCTGATTCTATTAAAATGGTGCAACTGAAGGATGTTTTTAGGGCAGTTAGAGGAAATGGGGGAAGGTCTATGCAGGATAGTTGAGACTTTATCTCACCATGCTTCAGAAAACCTTTCATAAATACACCAAAATGAAAGCAAAATCTCAAGTCTGTATGAAGGGAGAAAATAATGCAAAACTGAATGTAAAACCAGTACATGTGTGTGCCAGTAGTTATAAAACATGTATAGTCCAGTGGAGATAGCTCCTTCCCTCAACAGCCTTTCCTAAGGCGTCAGCCTAAGAGTGTGAAGTTAATTTTGAGCAACGGCAAAGACATCTTTGTGCAAACATTGTCGTGACTTTGCTCTAGTCCAAACCTGCTTGATTTGCAGTGGCAATAGGATTCTGCTGACAAGATGAGTCAAAGGAAACAAGCACACAACACAGAGGAATTCCACTGAACAGCAAACATGGTACCAAAAGGCGTGAACACATCAGTGGATGGGATTCTTTAGTAATGCTGAAAGACTTCTGTCTTACATATTTAGATTCTGGAATAATTTTGTACACAGTGAATGCAACCAGTGATGCATTCAAACAGAACTAGCAACTTTTTTTTGCAGATCTGGGAATTTTATACTATCCTCTTATTTGTATCGTGCAGTGCCACATTTCATGCTTTTTAGACATGAACAGGATACTATGAAGTCTAACACAACCTGTATACAGTTGATATTCATACATAACTTTCTTTGCTTCAGTCTTGCTCCAGATATGCTTGCAGGTACATATAGAGGACCTTGACAAAAGTCTGTAGACTACAATAACAATTCTAGTGTCATCTTAGGGAAATGGAATTTTTGTGAGTTTAAAATGCAGTTTTACTTCAATATAAGAAAGCCACACAACCTTTTGCCCTTTGACAACCTGATCCCAAGCCACCAAAATAGGAATAAAACTGTAATATACACAGTACCAACCAACAATCAGGATATGACCAGCATGACATTGATATATGTGACTGGGAGTTGTATTAGGCAAAATCAAAAGGAAGGTAGCAAATTCTAAGTATTTCTGGCAAAGCGCAGATTGATTTCACTAGCAGAGGTCCTTAACCCAGTATTGAAATGCTTATTTGTGTTTTTTTATTAGATTCTCTCCTTCCCATCTCCCAGACTAAGCAAATTGGTTTTGCCTGCATTCCTCAGACACACTAGAGATTACATTGTGAAGATACAAACGACCAGGAAAAAACGAGCCCAATTCACTGTTTGGAAAAGGTTCCAAAAGGTAAGTGCTACTCCACTTGCATGAAAGAAAACCTCCCCTTATCAAGAATTTTTCACAAAAATGTTCTACTTATTTTCTATTATGTTCCTAGCTCAGAAGACAAGATCCTTACTTTATAATTGCATACCAAAGAAACATAAAACCTGTTATGGAGGAAACTTTTACATTGTGAACATCTCTGTAAGAAAGGTATCACCACTTCTCCTTTCTGAAAAACTGAATTAGGAGAGAAATCTTTCTGGTTTCCTTAAAATTCAATGGTTTCCTTCAAGTTTCCTTAAAATTCAGTGATAGATGGGATAAACAAAAGACTTATCTGAAGATAAACACTTAAAAATATTTTAAAAATTTTAAATAAAACATGATCCTTCATAAGCAAATCCATAACACTCAACAGTTCACATGGGCAGGATGTTGGTAGAGAAGGCTTGTAAACCCCATGCATTTTGACCACAGGCCAAATCAAGGACAGAACTCAGGTTGGTGGTAGCAGCAAACCTCAGATGATGACCCCAGGTGCACCGCTGTCACAGAAGACTAGTTAACTGAACTACTCAGAATAAATTTCTTGACTGGTAAGCAGCATGTAGAATATTCAGCTTCCAGAGACTACATTTACCTGGCAAGTAAGTTTTTACAGAGAATGTGACAGTGATAATGTAAAATAGCAAAGAACAAAAGAGTGCTGTTCATATTGTTTTTATGTACACAACATGCACACACACGAATACAAATGTTTCTTAAAGAGGAAAGTTTAATTAAACAGTAGTTAAGAGAGTATGAAAGTTCTTTGTTTTATGGATGTCTGAGAAGGTGGTTTGGTATGAGGCAAAAATTACATGACTGGACTGTTGCACAGCTACAAGGCAAACAGAAGAAACATGATGTACACTTGCTTCCCTGCAAGCATTCTGGCTAGTATCTTAATGAGTTCACAACCTTCAAAAGATTCAGCTTTCTTTCAGGTATTAAAGACAAAATTTTTATCTTCTGTTATTTCACTTTTCTGTGAGCTACAGTTAAAATCTGGGGTTCTCTCTTCCACTTACCCATGGATGTTACATGTTACCTGGACTCCACTGTAACCGAGAATAAAGTCTCAAATATTCATTTTGTTTAATGTAAAACAAATTCAGTTTTAGTGTACCAATGTCCCAGGATTTCAAGACATAATTAATCGGTAGTCTTAACTGAAAGAAATCTCTAGAAATAGATGCATCTAGCAAGCAGAGTATTGCTAGATTTCTTCCTCTGAGAAGTACTGAAGTAAAAGCATTACAGGATCATACTACCCAAGGGAATAAGATCATAGCATCTACATTAGTACATTTCTGAATTATTAACAGTAATTCTATAATTTTGTATCATTTCATGATCATTTTCTCAAAGATGATGACCTAGTTATTTCTTAGGTACTCAGAATATGTAAGGAGGCATGTGTACCTTGCCAGTACTTTGTCAGATATAGTCTGCTGAGGAATTGCCACATTGTATAGGTACATCTTCTATAACATCAGTGTTTTCAGTTCTCTCACTGCCATATCAGAAGATCTGCTCTTGCCTTTAGACTCATCCTAGATGTTGTGTTATTTATCTTCTTTAGTGGTATTTTCAATTAAGTTACCTGACTATGGAGGAATTTTCATATGTTCATTTATTTGTGAATCATACTCTAAGAAATGAGCAAGAAATTATGAGCTCTGAAGTCATAAGTAAAGAGCATAAAAAATAAAACGTTTTCAATATCTATAAATATCAAACTGATAACATAGTATTTGTGGAGAAACAATTAGATTAGTTTTCACAAAGATATAATAAATTGATTTAATTGTTGAGGAAGAAACGTGCATGAGTCTGGATTATTTTTTTTCAAATTGAAAAAGAAAGTAGCAATAACTTTACTTGTACAATTCAAAATAAAATTTTTTAAAAATTATAATTTAGCCTACCTTAACTCTGAAATTCCATGTTTGCCTAAGTTAGTGGAAAATTTATCAGAATCACTTAAGACAGGAAACTAACATGAAACCACTTCTAGTTCCAAGATACAGAAACACCAGTTAACCCTAGGCATCTTTCATCACGAAAATTCATCATCTTTAGCATTTCTTGGTCATTCTTACTCATTTGCCATTATCCTTCAATCAGTCTTCAAGTCTCATTTGGTATCTATGCTCATTTTTACTATGACGTCTATTTAATAGTACGATCAATGTATCTTTTTTTCCCCGCAGAAGTATTCAACTTAGATTTTGTTACTCTCTTTCAAGACACAAAGCAGTTTTTCAGTTAAGGATCACATTACTGGAACGGATCTATGGGATCACTCCTGCAAGTAATGTCAGAGTACCACTTTGTAATTCCTTCACATACCAATCCAGCTCCATTTCACCACTATTTCATTGGAAGCCTGCTGCTGAACTTCACACTGCCAGAGATTTCCTTTTATTTTTCAGCCTAACATTTATTAATGGTCAAGCACCTCCATTCACTATGTTAACACAGTCCTTCATCTATTCATAAATATAGCTAAATATATTTTTGCTTTGTTAGGTCAACCAGCCACACTCTTTTAATCTTTATTCACGTGGCATTTTCTCAATCCCTGAACAGTAAACATTGTCTGCACTTCCAGTAATCCAGACTGGATTGCACTAGAACCTATAAAAGGCTATTAATATTCTTCTTATTTGGAAACAATCTCTTGTTATCTTGCATATTCTGTATATATACATATATATATACACACAACTCCTGAATCTATAAATTTGTTTGTAAAATTGTTTTGTGAATTGTCTTTTCTTAATAGAGAGCTGACTAGCAAAAGATTTCAGAACACTAAGAATTACTAACAACCTCATGACATGCATAAAAATTCATCCTTGTGTATATTTTCCTCAAACCTACTATTTTTGGGGGAAATTTTTTAAAGTAGTCCAGATTGATGGGTTCTATAAATGGGATAACCTGAAGTATTTTACTTCAAAGTAACTACATTCAATGCCAAAAAGATAAGAGACCACCTATAATACCCTAAAATCTGGATTAATTTCAGAAGAGAAACATAGAAGGTAAAAAAATAGTGCTAAAGAGTAAATATAAGAAATTTAGTTGCTGAAGTCAGCCTGCTGTTACCTACTGTCCACAAAACTGAGCAGCACTGTGCCACTACACAATTATTTTACTACATAAGTGTTTTAAAATTCAATGAAATTCCAGTTACTTTTTCCCTTTTTTGTGGGTTTGGGGGGTTGTTGGGGGTTTTTTTTCAGTCAAAAGCAACGTTCAGAAATATTATCACTATTAAAGAATCTGTTCATGGCATTGTTTACAAAAGTTCCTAACAGACAGTGACTATTTTATTGTTGAATTTATCCTTTATTTTATTAATGATGAGAAGTGATCAATGAAATGCTAAAAAAAAAAAAAAAAACAAACAACAAACTTGTAAAGAAATCTACTCTGAAATCTGAATCTTGTTTGAAGCAAGTTCAGTGGTCACGGTAACACCAGATGAAAGTTGACTCTTGCCCATTGTGAAATAGGCATGGCTCTTCTAAAAAGGTCACAAACTTTTCAAATATAGGCACCATGTTTTAAATTTTGCACATACAAAATATGTTCATGTCACTCATATTACACAATGTGGCAGTGTTATAAGTCTGAACATTATTGTCAATTAATGGCAGAGAGAAGAGCCCAAAGCTCATGTAAAACTAATGACTGGGATAAATCCTGAAAAGAGACAAAAAGTATAAAACAACAGTTTTCCTGTTATATGTGGGTTTGTGTGTGCATGTGTGAGAGTGCATATAACAAAAATGTTTAAGAGTAAGTTCAGATAATAGCCCATCCATTTGTTCTCAGCTTCTTATCCAGTTTCATTGCAAAGGCTTTGATTTTAACTCCATGTTAAAATGCAAATTCAAATCCCATATAAACCATTAGTTAGTGTGTTGTTGACTGGTTTGAACCAATCAAAATGGAGAATTACTGCTGAATGTCTTCCTTTTAATCTACTTGTCAGCCTCTGGATATGTAGGATACTTGACTGTCTCAATTTTCTCCTTAACTTTATAGGATGGGTACAGGCCTGTTCTTCCTAATTTCCTATTGATGCCTTTTGAATAACCATCCCAGTGATTTCCAGCTACTCCAATTATATCTCCAGGTTCCATGGGAATTTCATCAGCAGTTCGTGGATGATGAGCATAAATAGCAATCTGGTTGTGAGCATTCTGTCCCCCAAAGTAGTAGATATCATCCAAAGAATGGAAATATGCTGAAGCATCTGGATGCAACGTCTGCATAATTTCATAGGCAACTCGACAAACCTTAGAAATAAAAACAGAAGAGAAGTCATTAACATTGTGTGTGCCTGCAATATATCACAGAAATCAGCAACCTGTGTATGGTAAGTTTCCCAGGAAGATCAAATTTTAGAATGCCCAAGTTAAAAAAGAAAAACCCTAATCAACCAACCAAAAAAACCCCACAAACAAACAAACACACACCAAAGCACCACCACCCCCAAAACTGGATATTTGCTAACAAGATGCATGAAATTTTGCTTTTTAATTAATCCTCTGGTGATCAGATTTGGTAAACAGATAAAAAAATTGGTAAATTATTAGAACCAGTCAACTCTTCAGTAAAAATTGAAAATATCTATATGAACTCTAGCAATCCTGCTTTTTAAAATGAACAATCTCTAGCCAGTCAAATGTAAAAGCAAATTAGGTTTTTTTCTACCACTACTAAAAACTCTATTTACTTCCCTTTGAACCTTTAGAACTTACATTTTCTAAATTTATCCTGCAATAATGAGGCTTTATATTTGCTTTTTTAGCAGTTCCAGAAGTCCAAGGCTTTAAAATGCTATTATAATATTAGAACAGTGATAGAATTATAACTGTTGGCAACTTACAAGGCAAGTAAACAAAACTGAATTCCAGCAAGACAATGATGTTGGTGAGAAGAAAGATGCATTTTTACTTGTCATTGTATCTCATTTTATGAAGAGAATTTTCTTCAGACTGAACACAGGTTCCCACATCAGAATTGTGTTGTATTTCTCAGAGTTGCCAGAAACACAAAAGGCTGCCACTATATTATTAAAGTTGCCACTATATTAAACAAAGCTCTTTTCAACAATTGGCTGGAAAGCTCTTCTCTGTCAGGTGTCTGACTTGGTCACTGCAAGTTTTCTGATTTCTGATCTTTATTACTGTTACTTTCCCTGATTTTGCTTAAGTTTGATAAATGTTGATAAACTAATATTACAGGGGATTTTTTCAATATGAAGCAGCGTTTGAGCTTTTTCATAATTTGTAGTCTATGTTAATACAGTAAAGCTTGATTTTACTTTTCTCCCTTTGAAGATACAGTGAATAGAACTTTGATCAGTCAAACCAGATATATTTGTATATTCCTAGCTTCTTTGAGAGACATATTTGCTTTAAAAATGTAATAGATTTCCTTTTATCCCTCTCTATCTGAACTTTAGACTAACTTATGAGAGGTAGCTTTCAGAAAATTAGGCTGAAGTTAATTATTTGAAGTACCTGTTACACATCATATTGTAGAAACTAATTTGATTACATATACATTTGTAAAAGCTTATTTATTTTATAGCTTCTGTGAATGCTTTTGATGTTTTGTTCCCTTCTCCCAGGAAGAGAACACACACACACGCACATCCCTAAAGATTTTACATTTTTTCAGTAGAAATGCTTTTTTAGCAAATGAATCCTGCATATCTGACATAAAACATTCAACATCTGCTCTCAGCAATTTTTTCCTTTGTAGCACCAAATCTGGATAACTAAACTGTAAACTGTTAAGAACAATAGGCAAAATGTCCACATGCAGAAATAGAGCTAAAGCCAGTCTCCCATTTTTTATTCATAGATCCACTTGTTTTGCAACCTGTACACTTACTTGTACAATGCAAAATACAAATATTAATAAATTCTGGGAGAAAATGAGATAAAGATAAAATACATCAGCCAATGGGAGCTATGATTTCACCTAAATGAAGACTAAAGAGAAAAGAAATGTTTTAATGTATAATCCTAATTTTGCTATTGTGTTATGATTTGTGTAACTACCATGTGACTTTTCTATACCTCTCAGTTAATGTGATGTTGCTGAAATACAGTGCCAAGATAAGTTGTTTCCCTAGACATGCCATCACTTGATGGGCCTAATTTCTTAACAATAGTATTTTAAGGAAATATCTATTCTTCTTATACCAGTGTTCATTTAGTTTTGGTAGCATAAAACAATACAGGGGAATTCCTGATTCTATTCTCATACAGTGCCATTTTCTCTTAATACCTCTGTAATGAAGTTTTGGCTCTTTCTGGCAAGAAAAGGAAACTGGAAAAAAGTCAGCAGGCAATTGATTAATGAGAAAGTCCAAGATCACAGTGGAAACAAATTAGAAAACACTCTCAACCTTACTTTCTCATCATATATTTTGGACAAAAGATGGTCTTTAACAGCCTGATTTTGCTTACCTTTAACACCAAAATAACTACCAAAGGGTTTATTTCATTGAAGAAAAGACAGAGACAGGAATTCAAATGTTAGAAATCAATGAATTAAATGTTAAACCCATAAAAGAGAAAACTTTATGAACAGTAGGAATACTTGCAATACACCTTAGAAAAACCCAATATATGAAGATTCTGTAGAGAATCACATCATTGCATGCCCAGAAAAACTGGTGTTAAATTCTTTTTGAAGAGTTTGAATTATTAAAGCACAAGAAATTGCCCAGAATAAATTAAGTAAACTATTGGACCAAATTCATAGTTCACCTACTGAGAGTAACAGTCCAATATAGATTTCCTGTACTTTAGTAGAATTTTCTGCAACTCTGGAAAATCAAATATATTATCCAATAAACATGTTGATTGTCAAATGCATGGTGATGCAGAATGAGACTAAAGCTCAAAGATATCCTGTACCACAAAGGTACCCACCCTCAAAGGGGGTTGTGCCAGACAACCTCCAGAGGTCCTGATCAAACTGCATCACCTTAACTGTGTTGATGTATTTTTCTTCTCAATATATGTATTCTTCTCTCAGTATTACTCCAAATTAACTAACAGCATATTCTGTCCAAGCCATTTGCACCTATACTTAAACTATGTTTATTCCCAGGAACTTATTTGAAACAAACATTTATCACTTTTAATACAGCTATCTAAATATACAATTAGCAGAAAATGTTACGGATTTTTCATTAAGTTTTTATCCAAGACCACATGATTCTTCCTTCACAATGTGAACTGTCTCCACACCAATGCACGTGTGCCATGTAAGACATCCAGTCCTAGGTCTTAGCTCTTTCACTGGGATATGCATTCAGTGGATATGCTTCAGCTAAATCAAACATTATTATTAAAGTGGATGGCTCCTCACAAGTTTTTCTTACTAAAGATTTTTACTTCAGAGTTTACTCATGTCTTGGTCTGAAACGGTCTATATTAATAACCTTCTAAATATGCTATAAAAGGTCTTCTTACAAGGTGTGGTAAACAGTAAATAAAGTGTATCTACAAGGATGATTGAAAGATAAGAAGCTTTTCTATACTCTTTTGTGGTTTTGCTGTCTTCTTGCTATGGTAATGTTATTAAGAATTCTGCCTGTCAAGATCAACATATCACTGTATTGACCATAAATTAGTACTAATATTATGCTTGTTACTTATTTGTAATTAGGATAGGAGGCAATTTACATTTTAGGTTGTGGGAAAAAAAAAATTTAAGTTAATTTTTATTTTGAGCTTTGTGTCCGCTTCCATCTAACAGTACAATCACATGTGATTGTATCACCTAAGAGAATATGACAAGAGCACGTCAAAAACATTCAATCTGATTTCAATCATATCTTGACATATTTGAATCAGGTGGATCAGCATATCAGTCACAAAATACTGCTTGGTGACTCTTTGCTGCGCTTTTAATCTTAAAACAGCTTCTTATAAAAGCTTTCAATGATATATGGAATTAAGGTACAATATAATGCAATAAAGAACCAAACACTAAAAATGACAATCACATGATTCAGTTTCCTACTAGACTCCAACTTCCTTCATCATATCACTCAACAAAGGAAGCTTGTAGCATATAATTATGTGCAAAAGAAGTCTCTACCGATTACAGGGGTCAGAATTCACACATTATGCTGCCACTGGATTGCTAGAAACAGAATAGACTGAAGAGAAACTAAATGTCAATGTTCTTTATTCTTTTTCATTCCCACCATCAACTAAGGCAACAGCGGACATGTTGGAATTCTAGTAGAATGAATGGATGTGTAGAAATGGATGGAAATGAGCTACATATTTCCTTCTTGCAAAAATAAGGTGTTAAACATGTTTACAATTATTTTTATCTATTTCAAATGCCTTACCAAGCTGCATAGAAATGGAGGGACACAAGCTATACATTACTTTGTGCAAAACAAGAAACTCAAACTTCTTTGATATTTTTTCTTGCTTATTTTGAATGCCTTAATTAAGGCAGTAACTTAATTAAGGAGAAGTAACCAATGCTTACAGTCCTCTAAATGTTCACACAGAATACCAAGCCTTTGATTCTTCCCTGAAATTTTCATGAGAGATTACTGAGAACAAGATAACAGAAGTATGAAGAAAACTAAGACTTAAAACTGGTACATATAATCTACATTGTATTTGCACTGCAGTTTACCTGGGACGAAAATGTACAGACCAGGAAGTCTGCCTGAGACAAAAAGTGAATATCCAGAATAACACCTCTTAGAGAGTTTTCAGTGTATCGGTTGTGAAGTCCTGCTGACCAGGATATGGAGTTATCACTGATAAATTCATAATTTGGATACCTGTGAAAATACAACACACTGTTAACAGCATAGTCTTGTTCTATTTATTTTTAATTTTTTTAAGAAGTATTATTTCTGCTGCAAGTTAAGCTCGATAATTTGTGTTGAGTCTCTGCGTTACAGGAAGGGAATTACAATTTTGCTGAACCCTGTAGAATGGTACTGCTGCCTCCAATCAAGCCCTCTATCTAGAAGAGAAAATAAATAAAAAGATGCTGTGTGTCTGATATGTAACACTGTAGGGGAAGCAAAAAAATATCAGGAAGTATATGCCACATTCCGCTAATGATGCTGATATGCTGATTTTAGATGAAATATACTCAGATCACTTAGTTTTCTCGACTAAATAGGATCTGGGATTCTAACTTAACTAGACTACATTTACTACAATACTGTCTGTTAGATACTGATTATGACACTGTGCAAAAAACTCCAGTCACCTTTAAGAGGGACATATTTAATAAATTGATCTAAATTAACAAAAATAATAAAACGTTTTCATAGTTCTTAAAGCCACATGGAGAATAAATTTCACAATTCACTGATCAAAAGGAAATTGATGTAAAGTTTCATGCCAATACACTATTCTAGTTATAAAAAAAAGTAGTACTATTTTAAGTGCTAACATTTTATTTGAAATATAAAACCTTGTTTTATATAATTTTTAAAATAAAAGATTTTATCATGTAACAAGAACAATTTAAAAATATTAAAAAGTAATGGTCTTTCTCAAAATATTTATGCCTCTGTATTGAGGAACTGCATCTGAAAGAAACTGTGAAAAGGAGAATGAATTAATTAAATTTTCAATCAGCCCCCTATCACATTTTTAAAGACATAACAAAGGTGGTAATTGCATTGATGTTACACATTAATTATATTTAAATCATGAAGTGCAACTCAAACGGCTAACCAGTCAACTACAAAATTTCAACTGCAGGGCTAATTATAAAACAAATACATACATATATATATTTTTACATATATTTATATAACAATTTTTTTTCAAATTTACAGCTTCATAGCAAATATAAATCAATGCATTGCATAAGAGAGTAAGGCAGCTAATATTAAATCTGTAAGAATTAATCCTTCTGATACTGTTTAATAAAGAAAAACAAAAATACAGACCTGCCTGTAATGCTGGAGCAACAATAAATTAAACCCACAACCAGATGTTTCAAAGTTTGAAACATCTATGATAAACATTGCTCAAAACAAGGCTTAAACTCAAAAAGTCTATAAGACAATGCAGCATGTGAATACACTCTGGACACACATCACACATGATTATGACACTCTCTTGCTAGAATTTGCCCAATTTATCCCATTTTAATGTTAAAAATATGGACAAACTCTTTTCAGAAGTGAAATGGACAAGCAGAGGCTGGCTTTTGTGACTACCAAATCAGGAAATAATCTGATTTGCTCAAGAGCAAATCAAAAATCTGTATGCAAATCTCCCACATTTGATGTAGAATGTATGGTAAATTTCATATTAATAGCAGGACAACTTTAAAGGCTGTATCTGATCATATATGTCAGGGAAAGTTCCTATTACATTAAAAACAAGACAAACAAAAAAGAAGGAGAAGGTGGAAACCATATTAATTTAGAATAACTAATAATCTCTCTTCTGAGAAATTACAGGAGCATATGAAACAATAGTTTTTTCAATAAGAATCTTCCACAATTACAATTCCCCTTCTCATCCTTTCATGTCTAACATTTTTTTGTTAAAATTTAACCACTTCTCAAAATACAACAGATGACACCATTATATTTGCAATACATTCTATTCTAGTTTCTATTGTGTTAATCATACTCATATCTTTTTAAAAAGAAAAAAAGTACAAACCAAATGGAAATATGTCCTACTCTACTCTGAAAACTAGCTGAGAAACAGAGATAAGCATCAATCTTATTTCAGTGAAAGAACTCCGAACAGAGCAACATGAAGAACATTTAACAGAAGGTGGCATTTCTAGGGACAGTGAACATGGTAAAGATATTTGCACAACTCCTGGCAAGTTCTTGGCATCAGGAATACTGCTAAAATTAATCACTTTCTTCAGACTTCAAAAATCAGAATGCACATGCTGAGTAGAGAAAAGATCTTTTCTTGAAGAATCTGATTTCTTACTAGCAAAAGATCAGCCAACTTTAAGGAATGAAGCACAAGGAAAAAAAAGTGTCATATTGGATCAGATTTTAAAAAGTCAGAATTATTTACACATCTTTTTATGCATAAATTTAAAATTTTCTTTTTCTTTCCTTTATTCTGGAAACAGTCTTTGAGATGCTTTTAAATCTAGTCTTCAATCCAGTTTGTAAAGTTGATCCAAATTCATCTAACCAACAGTTTCAGAGCCCATTTCTTCAAACCAGTGATCAAAGTTTATAATTTATCCACTCGCACATTAAAGTTTTCAAACAAGCACTTTTATGTTTTCCCAAACACACAGTGTTCATGCTTGGAAAAAGAGGTCTATTTTAAAATGTGAGTAAAATAGCAGCCATATTCAGTGTGACCAAAGAATCTTCTGATCCACTCTCCTGTCTCCAACATGGGCTGAAAGCGGAATATAAAGAAAAATACCAAGAAAAGGGCCAAGTGTATACTCCTCTCAAGCCGTATGTGGCCCACTGACTTCCTGCATCAAGTGAGGTTTAATTCTCCTTCCCATTCACTATAGTACCTTAGATTCTGTTCAGATCCAATTCCAGCCACAATGGTTGCAAAGAAGATGAAACTTCTAAAGTTCTATAGCTAGCTGATGCTTCCTTCCATTCCCTTTTCCACCTGTATTTATATTATGGTGAAAGTAATACAGTGTAAGCTTTTGGGAAGTGTTTTTTCTGTTGAAGTAGAACTTAGGCACAATCCTATTACTAGGATTCCTGAATGTGTGGAAAATGAATAATTAATAATTTGTCATATTCTTACTGACAGAATCACCCAAACCCCACATTTGGTAGGACACCTTCTAGTTTTCCTCACACATTCTCTTCTCTAAAACAGGAAAGGACCAGACAGTGAATCACAGAATCATTTAAATTGGAAAAGACCTTTAAGATCATTGAGTACAACCATAAACCCAGCACTGCCAAGTCCTCCAGTAAAACAAAAATATTCTACAAAGTGACAGTAGTGACTACCCTATTTTTACTACTGTAGTTGCAGTTGGTAGACAACTGACTGCAAGGGTAGTTCCTGAAAACATACTTCTCTTAACAGAAACAAGATGCCTATTCATGTGAATGTTGGCTAATTTTTCATTATTTAAATGCCAACACGGTTTGACAGCCAATCACTCTCATATAGACAGATATAATATCTAGTACTTTACTAATATTATTGCACCAATAATTGCAAAGAATGCAACATAAGCTACTGCAGTGTGACAGCCATTTCTATCAAAGCTTAGTAGTTCAATGTGACTTTTACTGTCAGAAGTGTAAACTAATTTGTACTTGATTTCACAAGAAGAAAAGCTTCTTTACTGCCAAAACATGACCTTAACCTGCCTTCAGATGCCCTTAAATGCCAAAATATCAAAATGCCTCCTGCCTTCTGTGAAATCACAGGAAGTTTCAAATGCCTTCCACTCAATGGCAAGCAATAGTAGGGCGCAAGTAACTTAGGAAATTATGTTTCAGTGTAAACTTTCACCTTAAAACTCAGTAGTAATGCATAAAAAATTCTCTCCTATTTACAGCTTCTATGCCTTTCATTAAGAAAACGTGCAAAATCAATGCTGTACTATTGAGCTGTATCTTACCATATTGCAGTAAGACTGTGATATGGAATGGACCTGAGCTGCAATGCTTAATATGTAATTCAGTACCGTTTTACTGAACATGTTACACTTCTACAATTAATTTTGTTGCTACTGAGAACTTGGGATGATATATTTACATAGGTAGAGCATCTCATTATTATTCACAAAGAGTGCTAAGAACTGAAAAGTACACAAAAATAAAGAAAAAATGCATAACTAAGATTGTTACAGAAACACTGAACTCTGTTATGTTACAAACTAAATAAAGTTATGTAGGACATTACAATGAATTAAATATTATTACCTCAATTTTGTATTACTCGTCTTTCCATTGTTTAGATTTGCACTTTAAATGTTATTTTATAACTGTTCCTGCTACTGTTCTTGCTGCTATACATACAAAAATGGAAGGATTAGGTTGCCATCATCTGGAGTTGTATATGTTTATTTAGTTTTTATAAAACACCATAATTTTAAATAGCAGCCCTTTATAGATATGAAAGAAAAATAGAAATAGCACAGTTGATATACACAGATTTTCCATGCTGTAGAAAATTCCCCTAACAGAAAATAACATTTTCTGCTTACCTTGTATATGCCAAAGAAAATTTGTTACACACTATGTTATCTTATATATTTTTCCAAGAATGTATACCAAGGATGAAACAGTTTAAAAGCTTGCCACTATTGAGTAACCTTGATTTTAAGAAGTATTCATTAATTAAAAGTACTAATTCACACGTAAATATAGGCCATATTAGGAGTAAATGAATGCAAACTGCAAATCCACCTTCTAGAGAGATAGAAGAGGACAAAGGGGAAAAAAAAGGACAGAGACACTGTTACAGGTCAAGAATCCCAGATATAGTTAAGGACAAATTTTAAAACTATTCAACATGTAGGGTTAAAGTCTTCTAAGTTGTCAGTATAGAAGTCTATCTGAAAATCATCAGAAGCTTTTCAACCAACTTCTAAAAATTGCTCTGGCAACTATTCACAGAAATGTATTTTTTGAACAGATGAAACTTCTTAATATATTAACCAGTTTTTACAATATTCCTGAATAGTTTATTTATAATATGTATATTTTAAAACACGTTTGGTGTGTTCATTATTTCTATTTCTACCTCCTTTTTACAGCACTGATTTGTTTTTAAATAGTCAGACGTATCTTGCTCAACTGTTCTAGATTTTTAACATTAAGTTTTGAAAAGCATACTTGAGGGAAAAAAAAAAAACTAAAAACCATATCTTAGAGGAAAATCAAAATCCCTGGAAAATTAAATGCAATCTGAACTGAAAAAAAGATGAAAAAAATTATACTAAAACTTGTGCGTGCATGATAGCCAGAAATCGAAAAGCTAACCAGAAGGAACAAGCTGTAATATAAACATAATTCATCTTACTTGGACTTTGCCTCTTGCAATAAGGAAGGGTCATCTGTAGCCAAATACACTCTCTTTTTATCAACTTGCATTCTGCGAGCGAGAAGTTCAAACCTCTCTTCAACATGTACCATGTATTCTTCAATCGGATGAAATGCTGCTTCTGTTCCTACTTTGTCTGTCCTTCGAACGTGAACACTGGGAAGAGGTAGAAATCAGGAATTAAATTTACAAATACTACACACACTTTAGCAAATGAAATTTTAACTCTAAGTTTCAAGCCTGCCCTTTTAGAATGCATACCAAATTGAATTCCTACACAAAATAAGGAAGGATTAAAAAGTCATCCACGTCCATCAAGACACACTGGCAGCATGAAGTTAGCTGTCAGTCTGTTCTTGAAAGCAATATAGCAATCGTGAAAAGAAGGCACAAGGTAAGTGAAGGAAAAGAACGAAGGACATTGAATTACAGCATATGAGGTGTTTCTTTGGTGCAGAAGGTTACCTGTTGTAGCTAGATTATGTTTGATCAATACAGCTCAAAAAGAAATTAGGAATATTTCCATCATGGATATACTAAGACATCAACTAAAATGCATGGTTTGAGTGAAGGTTGTTATAAATGCATCTTTTCAACCTTCTTGATACCTAACAAGGCTCCAAATACACCAGTGCTGAAGGGGCCTACCAATTCAATGGTCAAAAGCTGACTAACGTTTGGACAAACCTATTGTGTACTCCTCAAAAAACAAAGCTTAAGGTTTCAAGGAAAATTCTGGCAAAGGAAGCGGTAGTTGCAGACTCTAGTACAGCAACAGCAACATTTTTCGTGCTATATGACAGAAAACCTTTCTTCCACACGCTGGACTTTATTGCCCACGGGTGCTTTCCTTCCTTATCCTCATATCTCCCCATACAGACCATTTCAATTCATAGTTACCACTGAGAAACAACAACTGTGGAAAAAATCAGCAGGGAAGCAAAAAGCACACATCATGTTCCTACGTAGCCAGTGATAAAATTAGTTGTGGATTGTGGCATGTAAAATGTAGGCTTAGCCTCTTTTCCTCAAATAAAAAAGCTATAGGCACTTAAAAAGAAGACCCAGACAATAAAGTGTCTGGAATACAAGCTCTAAGGCAATTAAATTAATGAAATTCTGTATTACTAGACATGAAAGCACATGTTAAAAAAACCTTCTATTCAGATGCCTTTTACATATCCAGTCCAACTGCAGGTAGACAAGTACACTGAAGGAGTGCTCGTAATCAAGCTCTATTATGCATAGTTAAAAAATAATAGCTTCATCTAGAAATCACCCTCTCCCCTTACAAAATACTTGAGGCTCTTGGATAATCATCATAAGACAATTTTTCCTGAACAGAAACCACTACATACACATTTTAAAGCACAGAGAGTTAAAAAGAAAACCAAATACCCACCCGATCACTGGATGTTTGAAACCAAGTTTCCTTGTGGCTTCCTCTATTTCTTTTTCTAGCCAAGGCTGTGGACGAATCAAGTATTTCACAAACTGTGAAACCCACCACACTGCAGGATCCCCATGAACACGAATTAGTCTATCAGCCAAGTCTTCAGGGACAGCCAAGGGTAAATAAGGTGGCCGTGGGTGTAAGCTGTCAACAATGGGAAGTTCCACCACCTGAACATCCTTATCATTAGCCTCACCTGTTTTAAAATACATACTAGGATGAGTCAAGTAGTTTACTTTATTAATCAACTTTACCACTGGCAAACAATATCCCAAACATATTAGCTAATCTGTATCTTCAACTTCAAAAAGACTACCTAACCCTTATTCTACTTTTTCAAAATAGCATCAAAAAAATCTAACAAAAATCATAGTTCTAGACTGGACTTATATATGAATGGTATCTAACAATGCATTAAAGTACAACAAAATTGAAGGTCCTTGAATTCTTAACAGCTAGTAGTTAATAATATATAAAATGTGTTCGTCTTTATATATTCATACCTTTTTATATACACAACTATACCATTACTGTGTGCTAAGGCCAACGTGAACAGACTTGTTACGTAAAATGTCTAAAATTCAATTAATTGTTTAAAAATTAAACAAAGAAATATTTTGAGGCATAAGAAATTGTTAAAAAAAATAACTGTGGCTCTGCTGCTCTTTTGAATACATTTCATTGGAGTAAATCTTAGCATGTCAGACATAACTACAACCACTGAATTAGCTACTCTGTTGATAGAAGGAGAGACAATTCCTGGCGTCAAGAACTTAAACTGTGAAGATAAGTAGCAAATAAATAGATCAAGGAAAACACAAGCACAAGCAACGTATAAGCATGTGATGTACATCCAGGTAAGAATTTGTTATCTTTTAAATATTACCTATTGTATGGGATTGATGCTTTAGATGGGACTTCCATTCAAGGTTTAAGAGCTACTGAACATTTTTAAAGAGTTTTTACAAATTACATGAACACAAGCATCTACATAATTGATAATTCAAAGCTATGTTCATATACTGAAATAAATTATAATACATGACAACAAAACAAAACATTACATTTTTGAAGCACTGAACATTTCAGATAATATTTCCACTGTGCTCATTTACTCTAAAATAACATTTTCATTGTTTGCAGTGTTCACTGGCAAAGATGATTAGTTCTCCCTTTAGTGCTCACCAGCCAGGAAAGAAAACTGTTTTAAATCAAACTCAAATAACTGTTGATGACCAAATAAACCTTATGGTTGAAAAAAATCAATTCAGGGTGGGAATAATGAGTTTAAGAACAGTTAAAAATCCCAAAGGTTAGAACACTTTCACATGCACTCATTTCAGTATACTTGGGACAAAGTCCTAGAAGTATGACACTTGCATAATTAAGCCATACGTTGCCAGAATGCTACATTAACTCCCGTGAGCCTATGAAGACTGGTCAAAATTCAGCAGTAACTCTCTGAGATATGGCTATTTAAATAAGGAATGTTTGTTATTCTTGGGTATATTTTCAATTAATTTTTACTAGATTTGGAAAATCTAGATTCCTAGATGTATCTGTATGTCAATATTTCATCACTGCACTGTATAACATCACTGTAAGGGTAATTTGTTACAAGAATTTCCCATAGAATATGTACTACAGGTATGGATAATCCTTTTTAATTCAAGAAGTCAATTCCTATTTTTATCATCTATTATATCACACATACAGGAAAAGATTTAATAAAAGTTCATAAATTTAGTAAAAATACTGAGTATTTAAGTCTTCTTGTAATATGATGGATAATATTTTATTAGTATGACTTCAGAAAGCTGTAATAAAGAAAAAAAAGCACGATGAAGCCATGGAAGTTCAAGTGCAGAGGTTGAAGTGCTAGTGAATTATCAGGTAGAAGTTTAGACAAGAAATATTTAGCTTGGGAATGGTATGAAAGAATGTCTGAGGTTCTATTCTTTTTACCCTTTCCCCCTCAACTGACATTGGGGAAGAAAGAGGGTGGCAAAAGTAGTAACAGCAATCTTAGCCAAGAGAAGAAAGAAAAGACTCCAATCTGAAGTTAGAGAAGGAAATTCACTGCAAACCTTTCAAGGAGAAAAAGCACAGATGCAAAGACGCATATAAAAAGGTGGATTTTTATTAAGCACAATATCACTCACAAACTTTTAAACTTCATTCTACCACTGAAAAAAACCACTGATGCGTAAAGATAATAATTTGGAAAATCTTGCTAGTGATAAAGCTGATTGAGCAATCTACTATTTGACATTCTGACCCTGAGAAGATCAATTCTGACCCAATTTCAACCCAATAGATTTTTTTCATCCTATTTAAAGGATAAGAGTGTGCTTCTAAAAATTTCCACAGGCCAACTTAAGGTTTTGAACAAAACGAGATTGGCCAGAAATAACTAGGAAAGCTCTCAGCATATATAGCAAACTATATTAAAATATAAGAAAATCACAAGAATATCAAAGAAGATTGCGAAAAAAAAAGAATCAGATTTCAGCTTTGAACTGCATGTGATAAGGCTGTTTGAAAAGTAATGAAACTGCAAGACTTGTTGTGAACCAAAAGCAGAAAAACAACGTATTTCACTAAGGAAAAACCAACAAGTTGATTGCTTGAAGTAACTACTAGGCTGAGTGTTAGCAAGTGCTCTTTGAGGTAGGAATAACTGCTTTTTGAGAAGGAACTGAAAATATCATATGGTTATTCCACAGAGATTACGAGTTTCTTACTTTGTAAAACTATAAAATATGAAAACCAATAAGGGAACAATTACTGAAAGTATTGACAAATGGAAAGTCATAAAATGAAATATTCACATCTACAAATCAAGGGATGTGTTGATATTATAATTAGACATTTTGAAATGGTTACAGAAGCCCCTCATGCTTCAGGATTACTGTTAACAGTTACTGTTGACAAAATAATTGTGACACACAGTAGTGTGTTGAAACAATGCAATAATTGTTTTTTTTTAAAAAAGTTAAAAATCAAATGATAAATATGGTCATGGCTATTTGCAATGCTGTTGTATTTTGTAAATGCTTTACATAAGATTAACATCTGCATAATCAAACACATAGATATGTGTACAATTCTGGAAAACTTTATGATAACTCTCTAGATTTTATTACCTTTATCATAATTCTGAACAATGGAGAGAAAAAACTTCCTGTTAGTCTTCACTTACATTTAAAAGTATGGGAGAGCAGATGCAGTAAAAGGAAAACTTACAGCAACTTTTTCTTGGACAAAACCTGTTAAAACCAACTCTTCAGTAACACTAAGAAGTAAACAACTCTCTGCAACAACCATGTAGGCAAGTGATAGCTTTCTTATCCTACTGATCACTCTTTTTTTTTTTTGTGCAGTGTTTGTGGAAAGATTCCTAATAGCCGATGATACTGTCCTATTTTTAACAGGCATAGTTTTAAAAACTGTTATCCTTTTTTGGATAGCAGTTGACTTGAAAACAAGCTGCAATCAAAATCAATGATACAAGAGATAACTAAAACTCAGTCAAATCAATAGGCAAGTAGATGCATTAGAAAACAATTAAGTCACATTTCTGATTCATATGAATCAGAGTTAAAAATACAGAATGAACTTTTAATCAACAAATTTCTTCAGTTCTTAGCTAAATATTCTCTAATTTGTAAAATATTTGAGTTTTTCTACTTCTCAGCTGTATTTGTTGATAAGCCATAAAAGGTAATAATCCATACTAATGTTTGTATCTTTTTCTCATGTGGGTAGTTCAAATCACAGCATTATCATGTCAATCAGGTTCAATTTCCTGCTCACTGCTGGTCCAGCTTTGAGACTTGATCACAGAATCTCAGAATTATATAAGTTGGGAGATAACTCTAGAGTTGTTGCATGTCATTTACAAGTCATCAATATTTTAAATTACTTATTCTCCTGTGATTTATTTTGCTTTTACAGTTCCCAAAAGCTGTCACTATAATTCTATTTATAGCTTGTTTAACTTTCATGATTCCAGGTGCTATTTTTCAGTTTGGATAAACCCAAATAATTGTCCTCTAGAGTTCTGCAATTTAATCCATTTTTGCTGCACTGAGTAACCAAAAGATTGAATGTTTTTGCAATAGCCATGAAGTACTGCGATATTGAGAACACTCACTCTTACCCCAACATGTTCTGGAGGAAGATCATGGACTGTATAGAAATTGATTTTTATTCAAATGACGGTGCCAATTGCACCATCTAGTTCTTATTTATTACAATTTTTTGAATATGTTCATCACTAATACATCAGTAATACAGTTTCAATTTCCAGGAGTCCCACTGATTACTTTTTAAATACTGAAATGAGCTCCATGTGTTATAAAAAGCATAACTTTGCTTCCCCGCAGTATCCCAAAGTGCTTTAATCGCTTTACAGCCCTCAGGACTTACATGATTTTTCATGATTTGGCATAACCTTACTGTCTGCCTGGTTTTCAAATTTAAGCTTTGTCCTTCTAGTTTAAAGCCCATTTAGAATCTTTTGCTATTTGTATCTTTTGTATCAACTTCTTTGACATAAGAAACGTGTTGATTTGGCTCAAAAAAAACTTTGGAATTTTGTCATTTTAGCTAATCTTACTTCCTACTATCTGAACATTGGCTCATACCTGCACCTGGATGAGCATTTTCATTGGGTGTTCATTACTTTCTTACTTGTAAGGAGGTTGACACTTTGCCACGCAATCATTACTATTAGTTAACATTAACTGAAAACCTGTTTGATCATTTATTCTCCTATTATTTAAAAATTCATCAGCTGATTTCGAAGTACTTTTTCAAGAAGCTGTCCTTAAAAGTATGCCAAGGAATACTATGCTAAGGACATTCCTGTCTTGTAAATGAAAAGTGCAATTTAATTTCTGTTTCTGTTGCTAGAAACACAACTGAATAAACCCATGTAAAAATGGAATCGCTTTGCTGCTTTTCTGTTTCTATAATATACTTATTTAAGCTGATATTAACTTTCATAGACTAATCACAGATCTGCCAATTTGAAACCTTATTCAAGTGAACAATTCTAAATTCAACCACATGAGATACTGCAGAGTGCTAAGAATGCTGTTTGATTAGCACAGGATATGGTGGGAGAGACTGCTGAATTCTCACAAGGCTCCTCCACTGTCTTGCTGGCTGCTGTTCCTTAATGTGAAGACAGCAGGTTCAGGGTTCATCAATATTTTAATGCTTTTCTTCACAAAACAAATAAGGGAAAAAATTAAAACTATACAAAGTTATGGTGTGTTATGCTATTTATGAATTGTCAACTAATTCAGAAGAAAGAAAAAGTAGGCTTTTATCTGTTCTGTGATGCACACTACATCTCCTACAACTATCTTTTGGGGATTTCCAAGCTTTAATAAAGTTACCTCATAAGAACTTTATGCCATAGTTGAATTATAAAATGGAATTGACATGAGATAAAAATCCTATTTTTCTTCTAAAGTAGTCAGGGTAAAATATAACTCATATATCTAAATGTTTTCTCTAAGATTTTGCTTTGTACAATTTTTAATACAAAATTTTTGAACTTAGTTTCTGATTACTTTCTCAGTAGTGTTCCACTTACTAATTTTTTAATCATCCTTTACGTAACCAAGCCTTTTAAGGATGGCAGGTGTTGAATAAATTTGGTGCAATTCTGACTTAAAGAAACTGAAAATACAGTTCTTTTATTCCCAGGTTTCATACGCCATATGGAGAGTGTTGTTCCATTTATCATCCCAAGAGGTTGATTCTCAACAGCTTCAGGAATGAATAAACAAAAATGTTTTCAAATATGCCAACGTGCCTTTTATTATTTTTTTCAATCCAGCACTCCCAAGGCTTTTTTCCTACATTCTTTCCTCTCCTCTCTTGCACAACTCTTGCAACTATACTCACTTGTTCTCATGTCTCTTACCACTCTCTCTGCTGTTTGCCTGTTGAAAAGTGACATCTGTGATCAGTCACTGCTTCTCACTTGCAGGCCTGAATACTGGCTTTAGTGTCTCTATACACATACACAGTCTATCTATTGTGTGGACTTTTGAGTGACCTTAACAAGACGTATTTCTCTTGGTCAAATTCGGCCAAAATTCATCCAATAATCAGAACTTGTACTAAGATAGAATTAAAAAGAAAAAGCACAAAAAAAGAAAGGCAAAGCATGACGACAAAGCTTTTGCTCTCACAAGAAACTTGCCTATAATACTTCTCTGCCAAACATACTATTTTATCAGTTCCCTCCTAAAAAGTAAAAGTTTAACAACAGTCTTTCTGCTCCTGCAAAACCCCCTAACTTCCAGAATTCCTGAACTACCAGCATGCCTTTGTAACACAAGTGGCTTTCAATAGTATTTATCTTCCCATGTCATTCTGGTTCTTTGAAAATTTTACCCATAATCAAAACCACAATGTAAAGATAGGCAGTGCTCTTACTGTCTTAACAAGTGATGAGATTTCAGTAGATGTTTTCCCTTTTGGACCTAACGGAAGCCTGAACTGAGTGTAACGATTTCTGCATTTGAAATAGCTCTCTTTCTAACAAAACTAAATCAGTAGCACCTACTGAAGCCTTTAGAGCCTCCATTCCCTTTTTAGCAAGCTCAGGAGAGCTGTATTATAAAGACCTATATTTCTGTTTCACTCTATTGAAAGCTTCTCATCCCTTATTAGAAGTTTTTTGTGGCAACTGTCACACCACTTTGAGAGAACACTAAAATAGTAAAGATTTTTCCTTTCCTCAATTATATACGCAGCATGACAGCTGGAAAGTTTACAGAAGAAGTGACTGCATGAATTTACTTCATATAACAGCAGACCATCAAACTAAGAAAAAATCAGGAAGCTTACTAGCAATTTATTTTTCCTTTTATCTTTATATATTCAAACTGCTTTTGAACTATGCCTTATTTCATCTAAAAAGCATATATCAAAAGGGGTACCTGCCTAAGAGGAGTTCCAATTTCCCAGCTACCAGAAAATATCATAAAATGTATTTGCAGAGGGAAATACTGTGATAAATGAAAAGGGGTTTTGCCGTGTTATCCAAGTTTAGTCATTCAAGTAAACAGTAACCACAGTTAATGATTTAAAAGTAAGATCTTACATAAGGATAGCTGAAATAACTCAGGAAAACATATTAAAAAGACCTTTACAGCAATACTGAAGATAGACTAATTCTAGATTTAATGTCAAATAATTCCACTGAAGCTTAATCTCTATTTCAGTCTAATGTACCATATACTTGAAAATACTTCCAAATAATTGCAACGTATATTAGGTTATCTTTTCTGGAACAGAAGATAGATTACTTTTATAATAATCCTTCACGGACTTATCTCTTGCATGCATATGCTCATTGGGCATACATTTGAGCCTGTAACAAGCACGTATAAGCATGTCAAAAACAAGACAACATGCAGACAATATTTCATATCTCATGACCTAGAAGTTTGCAACAGGTCATGAGAATGGAGCTTAATATTTGTACTTGGCTGTCCACGCATCTATTGGAGGAATGCTCCTAGTTTAGATAAAACATTTACTGTGGTTTTGAGCTAGTGGTTTACAACTCCCAATCTTGTATTGTCCTAATATCAACACTTGGAAGACTCATCTTGCAATGAATTAGTAAAAATACCTCCATATGCAAGTCCAGATGGAACACAACTCTCAAGGTATGAGTAGACAAAAAGACATTTTAGTTAGCCATAAATAAAACAGGAGACAATAAAACCGCTATGTTGTTTGAAATTCACAGCAGTGAGGCACATGTCACCTTAACAATGCATCTGAAAGAAACAGGGATGCATTCTACATCATATGGTCTACCAACATGAAAGGAGGAAAATCAACAGTGTAACTCTGCAATAATGGAAAAGGAAGTTTTTCTGGTCTTCAGTCATAGGGGAAAATGTAAAGGCAGTATTAATAAAAAACCCAAGATAAATCACATATAATGTACCATAAAAAAACTATTATTAATTTGAATACTACTAGAAATTTAAACCCACTACCATTTCTTACAGGAATTAAGGGTACTTGCAAACAAAACACCTGTGTTGTTGAGTTTGTCACAGTATTTATTTAATAGTAAATAGTAAAGGAACACTAACACAACAGCATTTATGGACATGCAATGCCAAAAATATGATATTATAGTAAATATTTTTTCTTTTAATATTGCATATTTATTGCTTCATATGAAATGTTAACAAATGTTAACATCTTTTCTATATGACATTCTGAATCCATAAAAAAAAATGTATCTTGAGAATCAGCTGGCATTTTTAGGCAGTTTTTTTAATTCATTACTCCAATGCAAAAAGACAAAACTTTTTAGGACTTGGTGAAATTATACTGAAACAAATAAAATGTCCAACCTTGCACTACAGCCTCTCTATATAGAGAGTTAATAGAAAGAACAACTCCCCATAATAAACAACACATTCCCAATTATCAGTGATAACCAATAGTGCTGGAGGTGCTTTGGGATGTCTTCCACCTGGAAATGGTGCTAGCCATTTTCAAGACATAGGAAAGGTTTGGATGAAATATTTGTAAGACAGGAATTCAACTCCACAGCTGACAGTTTAGATTACTCTTGTCTAAAGATTACTTAAAAATAGGTAATATTACTTAACCAGAACACTGTGATGACCAGTGTATTACATGAAAAAGTAATTAGAAACTTGAATGCAGGTTATAATTCCCCAAAAATCTAAGAATGTTTCAGTTTGGATTGAAACTTATGCAGCCAAACAAAGAACTCAGATTAACATTCGAAACTTTGTAAAGATTGCTTGACACCTAACACACTTCTGAGGTAATTTTACTCTCAATTTACATCAAGCTGTCTTTTTATATTCAAAAAAAAATGGACTCTTTTCATTTAAACACAAAGCACACTAGTATTCTTCCCTACTGTGCACGCTGCAGTACAACTTTTCAAGTACAGAATGGTTACCTCAAATCAAGTAAACTCTAATATTAGTCCAATTTGTAGCTCTTTTGCTTACTAAACAACTCTTAGAAGGGTGACAGTTAAGCAAAAAACCTTTTTTACAGTTTGTAATGGAAGCTTCGTTTACCAATCTGTAATTTATCATCCATGATTTAATGCTCGTGAGAAAAGTTTGCACTTAATCTCTAACCTACTAGTACCAGTTTTGCTGCTACACTGGGGGCAACATCAATCTTCTAGGAAAATGGGAAAGTCATGCTTCAAAAGGTAATATTTGGTATGAACAGCATAAAATCTGTGATCAAATATGTGAACAATTATTAGTACCACTGCATAGAAGAAACCAAGAATCCTTTTCTCCCAGTCTACGCTCTCCATAGATTTCTAAGTCTAAAAAGTAACAGTGGTGCTTCAGCTTCCCCTTATCAAGAAATGTAGGGAAGTAAGTCCCTGCTATTTGGAAAGCAATTATTTCAGTGGTCACAATTAGGTTACCTTCATTCACTTCAACACACGTAAACAATTCTCATTAAACAACATGTTTGTTAGTCCCCTTATGGTCCATGCACTGAACTATTATCTAACGGCCAGTTGCATTCTATAAAGACATCAAATCTTATTCTAAATTAAGATTGGCATAAGGAGAACTTGCTGTATAAAATCCCCACATATTTGTTTCTTGAACATGATTGGATAGATAGCACAATTATATACACCAAACATTAAAGAAATACACACATTCTCACTTCTGCCAAAAGAAAATTGACTCAACAATGGCTGTATTTAAAGGAAAGTATTCCCCATTTTTCTCCCATCCTGCTAAAAATGCTGCTGACATGGAAAACAACCTCCAAGAACACTATTCCTTTATGAAGAATAGACTTGCTATAATTCCTCATATAATTCCTCATACAATTAAATGAGAACCAATAGTACACTTAGCCTATGCAAGTGGCTTAATCAGAATCACGATTCAGTGGATGGGCTTGATTAACTATAGCATGAAAAAGCACACATGTATTTTATTAAGAACTTATTAGAATACAATTTAATTTATTTTAATATGGCAGATTTGGGATTGCACAAAGGAACTTCATGTCAAAAGTTGTAAGGCAATATCAAAAGTATTGCTACAAAACAAACAAAAAAAACCCAAACCCACTGAAAAAACAAAGGCAAATATTCTTCTATGTAAATAAACCTAGTTTCAAGAAATGACTGCATCTCCTGTAATTCCAATTTCAGATCATGCAAGCTTTTCTGCTTCTGGACAGGTTGCCAAAACAAGCATCAGCAGCAGGAGCAAGTTGTTGTTAAAAAACACACCTCATTTCCATCTGTCCAGCTGCCTCTTTGTCTAAAAGTAGAAATGTTTCCCAAATAGAAGTGGGAGGACCAGCTTTTAAAACGTGCTTCATTTTAGAACTGAATTATATTCTTTAATCTCCTACTGTGAAGCAGATTTTTGTGGCCTTGAATCAGTGTAGGTCTTCCTCAGAATCCTTTCATATTTATCAATATTCATTTTGAATGCCAGATAACAGAACTAGACAGTTCCTGCAGCCTGTCATTCCTCTGCAAGGCAAACCAACTTCTTGCTATTATTCAATAACCCTCCACTTAGACATGAATAAGGGTCCCACTTTGCTCCCTTAGGCTACTGCATTGCTCTGAAAACTTAAACCTATCTCATTAAAATTCCGAGATTCTTCTAAGAGTTACCACTTCCTAAACATATTTATATCTTTACACATACAAATGTCTTTCTACAGAGTATCTTACAAGGTGCCTTGAGGACTAAAAAATCCGCACAGTATGAGTAGCTTGATTTCAAGATTAACACAACTAAAAAAAAAGGGAAAATACAGACACTGCTGTTACAGTCTGTTCCCTCAAATCACCACTCTCTAGTATGCTTCAAAGAAAGGGAATTTGCTTGAACTAAAATGTAAATATTGGAAGTTAGTTTATAAAAATTATATTAAGAAATAGAAATTGATCCATTTTTCTCTGCAAGATTTTATAAAGAAGACTGAAATATGGGAGAAAAACATAATTCATACAATTGTATGCAAGTTAAAGGATTTTTTTAGGTCCATACTAAACATTCATCTGATTTACATATAAGCAAAACTACTCTCAAGGAATATCTAGTTCATGGAATGAAACTTTTATTTATTGCAATTAACTCTGCACAACTTCTTATGGTTTGACTTTGCAATTTTTATTTAGTCCTTTTGATACTGTTGCCTGATAGGCTTTAATAAATTAAAAATTCATTTTATGTACCCACAGCATCCTGTTTCTTGAATTATACATATAAACATACTAGTTAATTCATATTTTAAGATTATAGTTCAATTAATGCTTAAAAGCTGGCACTACCAACAAATGAAGAGCTCTGCCATTTTTTCCCCTCTGGGTATCCCTTCCTTAAAAGCATTAATTCATCAAACCATAGCTAGAGGTAGCAAAATCAATATTCAAGGGTAACTACAGGAAACTTTGTTTCAGGTTTCCTTTTTCAAGTTATCTTTCATCTTAGTGGTTTGTATGCCTTATGGGAAGGAGTACATACTGTTATTTAAAGCATGTAGATGGCTTCTTTACCTGCACATCCCATGAAATGCAGATATAACTTCTAACTATACATTAATCTGTCCTTTTTCTTAATTTGTTTTCTTTTCCCATTTATTGTATAATTCCATTTTTTATCTAGTTATTTTATCATCCTCTTTCAATGTATTATTAAGGAATGCCACTGTAACATCATAAATCAGCAACAAAAAAATTATAAGAAAAGGCCTCCTCTATTTTAGCATGTTGCAATGACAACACATTATGACCTGACTAAGTAATTATCTTAAAGAACATTAATCACAAATTTCATTATAAATACATCTTCACAAGTTCTCTATATTTTGACTCTCATTACTAGGAAATCA